>NW_020455205.1:1015079-1171436 GCF_003342845.1 Nothoprocta perdicaria | reverse complement strand
CTCTTTCTCTTTCTCTTTGTTATGGTCATTTACTGTTTTGTGGATTTGTTCAGTCCTGTACATTACACCAAGGGAGGGAGCCCCATGGGACTTCTGCTCTTAGATAGTATTGCTCAGGCACAGCGAGTTTAGCCTGCTCATTTACCATGTCAGAACAGATTTTCACTCTTTCTTTGCCCTGTCAGAACATAGTTCTGTGTTATCTGGTACAGGCCTGCAACTGCTCTCCTCAGTGAACTCCATTTCCATCTGCTGCAGGATCCCAGCTACTCATAGAGTTTAACACCAAATCAAAGTAGTTAGAGTTAATAGRCATCACTCATAGTTATGGTCCCATCTAAATAAGTAGCTATAGTTCTGAGAAGAAAATCTTGAGGCCCCTATCCTTGGGAAGCCCATACCAATGGGAGATGGCATGCTCCAGAGGCACAAGGTGGAAGCTCTCTCCTGGGTTTGTGCTGCTGTCACAGCCCAAAAGCCACATCTGGGGACTTTCCTGTGCGTAATTTTCGAAAGCGGTCCATGCCTTAAGGGCACAGTCTGTTCTCCAGATGGAAAATASTGAGGTAACAGGACTTCAAGCAGACCAAACAGCCAAATGTCTTCACCAAAGCTCTCCTGATTTATTTATTTTACAAGGTTTTGATTCATTTTGTTTGAGTGAAATGGCTGCTATTTCTGCCTTCACTCAATTTGGGCATGTTTTAATAGAGGATTAGTCTCCTCAGGTAGGTGCAAGGAAAGTGCTTATAGGATACGACAGTGAGAAGAACCGGCCGGTAGGGAAAAAAAACCCTCAACTTGTTGTGGGATAATGAGTCCATTTAAACAGAAGTGAATGCTTGACATTTACATTGCCCTGTCTCCTGTATGAAGCCAGAAAAAAATGTTCTGGAAATATAAAAGTGGTGGAAAATATTTTCCTTTAAAAATCCCCCTAATTTATTAAGTCTGAAGCCCTGACAGACTGTCACAGAGAAAACTGGGTGCACTCCATCCCTAGGGACAACTCTGTGCTCAGTTGTTCTACAGATCAGCTCTGGTGTCATATCAGGGAAAAAAAAAAAAAAAAAAAAAAAAAAAAAAAAAAAAAAAAAAAAAAAAAAAAAAAGCAATTGATGAAAATTAGAGACTGGGGGTAGGAGAATTACAAGAGAGGGAAAAATTAATAAAGCCTGTGTTATTTACTCTAACTTTCTAAAGCCATGACTAATGCATAATTTAAATATGTTTAATTAATTAATCTAGTAAATGGATACCTAGCAATTTCAAGGAGCTAGCAAATAGCCTAAAATAGATTACATTATCAGAATAGGCAGAAAGCACGCCCAATAGTATCAGGGCTAATTTGTCTGTTAAATAACACATCATTGTACCACTTTAAATTCCTTCTTAAAACCTCTTTGCTCTGATGCACCTGTGAATGGTAAGGTTGATGGTGTACAGAGAATACTGCTTATGTTGGTAAATTTTTTCATACTGTCCCTTGTTTTGTACTATTTGTATATTTGTTCCATTTACATCTAGTACATTTTTTTTTTTTTTTAATTTGTTCTCTGTTTGGATAGGGTTTAGCCCAGTATTCTTCTAGTACGAACAAAGACTTGTAGACTGCATAGTAATACTAACAGTAAATTAATAACAAAAATGTCACTGCATGGTTCATATTTTGGTTCAGTTTTTAAAACTCATCATCATAATTACAGTACCATTCCAGTTAGATTTCTAGGAAAAATAAAGCATAAGAAAAATTTCCATGACAAACATAACATCATAGTATTCTTCACTATCTTAATATTTTTTATGAAATGAGTGAATCTATGAAAAAGAACAACAATGAGAATGCAAGAATACATCTCTCCTATATCTCAACAAAGCTATTTGGACAGAGCAAAAAATGGTCTGGATATCTGTCAAAATGCAAGATCCAACATGGATCTCTGTAAAGGTTCAGAAAAGTTTGGTTTGATGATAGAGGGAGTCATAACCTGGTTATGAACCAGATGATAGAGGGAGTCATAACCTGGTTATGAACCAAAACACGTAAAGAAGTAAATTAAATTATTATTATTTTTACTATTGTTGTTGCTTTCAATGTAAAACTTTGGATATAATTTCCTTACAAATGTTTCACTGTTGTTATAATCACAAAGCAATCTGCCTCTCACACAAAAAACCTTAAATAGATTCAGAACTGATATGGATCCTTCTTTATAATCCTAGACCTCCTTCCTATAGCCCATAACCAATCTTGGCTTCAATTCAAAAGGCCAATGCATATTTTTCAATTGCTAACATTTGAAACCCTCATTAGTCTGTTGAAATTGTCACTCAAATGACTGYTTTATTTGCCTAAGTGCTGATTTAATAGACCGAATGCAGGATTTGGCAGTATTGTTAAGGCAGCCATGTTTGAAAACTGAGTGCTGACTTTGAATTACACGTGACTGTGTTTGTGCTGCTGCTCAATGAAAACAAGCCTTCTATCTATCCATCCATCATGGCAATTCTCACATCGACTCCTGAGCTACTGCACACTGTCACCCTATCAGATGCTCCACTGCAGGTAGTATTGGAGGACTTTCAAACTCGTTTTACAGGAAGCAGTGCATTGTTTCAATTGTAACTGTTCTTTCACAGTTAAGACTTCAGTTGTTGAATGCTGAATATGTTGTCAATAGGAATTTGAAAGAAGGAAGGTCACACAGTAGCACTAGTGAAGAGAACTAGGAGAACTAGTGATACCAGAAATGTAAAAGGTCCAGAAGGGATGAACAGAGAAGGGGATAAGGGTACTCTGAATGGTACCCTTGCTGGTGACAAATGGCTGATGGACTAATGAAAAATTATTAGATAGCTGCCTTCCTCTTTCAAATTCATATTTTACATATCGGCAATTATTCAAAGGGCAGATTTTTAAGTCAAAATCTAACTCTGGAATATTGAAAATGGAACTGGCCACTGTGAGATTTTGGCTAAGCTGGGTCAATAAATAGTGAATTATGCACTGCATTTTTAAAATCTTTTCCATTATAATAAACTTATCTGATATTATCAGGGAAAGGTGTTTGCAAATATAAATGACTTTGAATATTATAATATCTTTTTAAAGTAGAAGTCAAGTAATTTGCTAAATATAGATATTCGTTAAATAGTTTGTTCTTTTAACAGTTGTATGGTAATGCARGATAGCTTTATAGAACAGAAGGAGCCTCTTTCTCCATAGCTTTTCTAGTATTATTAACTGCAAGCACAGATAAAAGATGTTACGTTTGCAAAGCATTATTATTCAAACCTATCAATTCTACAATTCCTTTTAGCTAATCTGCCCTCGCAGCTTGAAACACCCTGGCAGTTTGTGAAGTATTACAGTTTCATCCAGACGTAATTCTGATAATGATTCTGACCCTTACAATGCCTGGCACTTCAGTTAAGGACAGTCAACCACACTGAACTGTGACAAATCTGTGAGGCAGGCAAATACCATGGGGAGGCTCTGATGCTACTCTCAAATTTGTTTTAACTTGCTGCTCTAGGAAGTCGCAGATCAGGTTTACATTGTCAGTATTTTAAAAGAAAAAATATACTATAGTTCAATATTGCATTTGATGTACAATGGAAAGTTCATCAGAAAGTGAACATGTATTTGTCCACACAAAGCACAGGCACAGCTGATGCACAAGCTGATATCCAAGTGCCTAGTGTGTGCATGTAAAATAAGGAGAATAATTGAAAATAGGCATGTTCTTCACTGTGACTTTTTTTTTTTTTTAATTGATAATGCATATTATGTGAAAACTGTTTTACATTTTTACAGTTAGCAAATGTGAATAAATCCATGGCATGTAAAAGGGCACAGCTACTATGGCAGTTATCTGAATTCTATACTTTGTCAAATATATGTACCTTTTAATTCAATAATCTTTAAAAACAATACCCATTGTGGTTTACAGTATGACACCTGACCTTTTGCTAATGTCAAATACCATTTTACTTTAGCATGGAAAATTATTATATTTCTATAAATATAATCATTATTCATCGAAAAAAATGTATTAAAGAAATAGAATAGGAAAGCCTGATCAACTGATCAATTATTTATGATGACAGTGATTTTATGTGTTATTGTTGACATTTCYGCGAGTACCTTAGCAAGGCCCACAGTATAAAAGAAAACAATAAATGGAAGTCAAAATCCTGCCTTTAATACTGCTCTGTTATCTGAGAGTAGATAAAAACAAAATTCTGTTGTGCTGATTGGCGAGAAGAATGTAGCATTAAGTTGTTTTTCCAGCCAAGCTAGATAAAATCTCTGGCAGTGGTTAATACAATATGTGGTTTGGAACTTTTCTTAAAGGTAGCAAAGTTAAGTACAATTTACAAAATGCCTATTTAGTTGTGATAGATATCTCCAGGTCTGCCTTAAAAGCAAACTAGCAGCAGGGGAGATAAAAAATTCAGTTCCACATCATTAGGACATAGAGAATTTTTTGCTATACTAAGCAAATACAAACTTAACTGATAYGTTTCATTCAGTGGCAAGTGTATCTGCTGCTTGACCACTGTCTGCCTGTGCATTTTATATCAGTAGATGATTGTTTTTTTCATGTTGATAGGTTACATCTCATTGCTTCATATGAGCATTTGTGTTAAGAGTGTGGATTAAAAAAAGACTATCAAAATATATGTATTATTTACTTATCTCTGTATAKGTAAATTTAAGAGAGAGTCATTCCTACTGAGCAATTGGAATGTACTGAACAATACTGCACCAAGCAGTACTGTCCTTTTGGCTGAGATAGACCGAGGAAGAATTTTGAGCTATGGAAGGAAAGCAATGTACCTTCTTTTTGTTTATGATGTGCTTCCAAGGGTGCTACATGTGCCAGAAAATTATTCTTTAAATAGCAACCTTTTTCACCTTCTATACTTGGCATTGACATTGTTTTCTTTATGAGGCAGAAAGTGTAGAAAGATACAACACAGTCTTAGCATGGCTTAGCAAGAGAGTAGTACCAGATTTAGACTTTGTTTATGACATAGTTCTTTTATGAATATGCAAGCAAAAATCAAAAGAGKCTCTAGCTTGCAAAAAAGAATTCATTATGAAACCCCACAACAAATCTAATGAGAACTTTAACAATTCCTGATTCAAACACTATATTAGAGGGCAAAAGAACAGTACAGATGAATCAGTTCTCTTACTAATGTGTGAAATAATGTAGGCACAAGCTGCATTTGTAAGTTTGGAGAACAKTAGAATATTTTGGAATATTTATATCATCATTTTAAGTTCTCCAGACTTCTGTGTGGTATTTATAAGTGGGAAAAATAAGTGAAACCTGAGAATCAGAATATGGTATTTGAATGGACCTCCAACAGACTCTTCACTAAAGATACTAGAAGACTCGACCACCTAGACAACAATTTTGAAAAAAGAACCACTGCTTGGAGAAAAGAGAATTTGCCAGACGCAGCATTTTACTACAGCTGTKAGAGGCTTTGCTAAATTTGGCTTGAACATTTTGCCCCTAGACATTCAGTAACTGAAATGACCRACAGAGACTGTGGTCATAGCTTTGAAAAAAACACGTTGCCTACTTGTAATTCACTGCTGGTTGCTTGGCTTCCCTTAAAATCAACTCATCCTTCCAGTTGATGCAAGTCTTTCTGTAAAGGCTGGAGAAAATGTAATGTGACTTATGAACCTGCTATTCAGGACACAGACAAAAGTCTTCTTGAAATTCTCACTGAATTGGTTGGTGTGGTTTTCAATCACAGGAAGCTACTACCCCACAGCTCTGACCAAGGAAGGAGGTCGTGTGAGTGCTTTTCAATCCATTTCAGGCAAACTGAGCTAAGTTAGCTCAAACTCACCTTCAACAGCCCATTAAGCTTACGCAGCTCTTTCTGCCTGAAATGCAAAGAAATGCATAAACAAACTCTTCCTCAAGTAGTGACATGAGGATGGCACTTTCTGGCAAAGGAAGGTGACAGACTAGTGAGGGAAGAGCAAGGCAAGCTGAAATATGGCCTGATGAGGGTACTTGAAAAGATTTTGTAAAGACTGGCACTCTGCAAAGAATCCTTAGCAAAAATCAGCAGTTAAATGATGAGTTCAAACAAGAATTATCATGGACTAATTGTTTGCTTTAAAGACATTAAAAAAAAAAAATTTTTGACTGCAATTTTATGTGCATACCAATACATGCGTATGAAAGCAGGAAATCTAACAGATTTATTGACAGATGTTTTTGGAAGTAAATGCACACAGAAAATATTAGGTAATAAATTACTAATGTCAAGAATCACTGGAAAATTTAAAAATCTCTCTTTGACATTCTTTAGAAAAATGCATGGAAATATCTGACAACTATGGATGTATCCACTGAACACTTTCAAAGATTGAAAGGCAATGGGAAAGAATAATGCATAGATGGTCTATTTAAAGACAAATAGCCATGTACAGCCAATGGAGTTTGATGTTTTAAGAGAGGATCCAGTGTCTTTAGAGAGAAACACATACAAACATCTCATTTCAAGATAAGAAGTCAAAATTTTAAGTCAAGCTAAAAAATCCAATATTTCATGAGAATCTTAAACAAACACATTGGTCCAATAGAGCACTTTTAAACCTATATTTAACTTTTAACTGGTGAATCAGTCCATAGCCATGATAGCTTAAGTCAAACAAGTGCTTTAGCCTTGGGATTTCAGGGCCTGTAAACCCAATTATGAAATTTCCTCAGGTCCAAGTGCAATATTTCTTGTCACTCACAGTTTTCCTGCCACACACAGCAGGAATCCTAATGGCAGTATATAGGAGGTTATAATATTAAGGTATAGTAATATGTWTTCTAAAAGGAACTAGCATCTGTTGTCTTTTCAATTGCAAATTTTTCTCTTTTAATATCAGAGAATGAAATATAGAAAGAGATAAGGAATATAACACTGGAAGCTAACACTGGAAGCTTAAGTGGTTTAGCTTAAAATGCAGCAGTGCCTACTGCTCCGCTGAAGGAATGTAACTTGCTGGTGACAGCAATCATGGCTTGACAGAGGATCAATCACAAAAGCTACAAGTGCTCTGCCCTTTTTTTGATATGTGACAGTTTTGGAAAACAGCATCCTAGATAATCCCTTGTGGAACAACTTTTTGGATTATCTCTAGTGACCCTAGTTTTCCTACACAAAGATGAATGTGCTTCATATTATTAGCCCCAGTTAGGATAATAGCCTTGGTAACAATGAGATGCAGAATAACTAAGGAGCTTTGCTGTGCTTGACAGTTAGAAAAGGCACCTTGAACAAACAGAATAAAACAACAACAAAAAAATGTTTAAAGCTACCTGCAGCTGCACTGTTCAACTCCAATGGGAGCAGATTTACTGACTGTGAGAAGTCTGATTCGCCTCTTGCATCTCTTCTGTTTTTAGCCAGCACGACTTCAATGGAATTGCCATTTCAGTCTCCTTGCATATCTTGCAGTTACACTAGTTTAAAACTGGAATACTACAATGATGAGCCAGATCCCTTTTATTTGGGCAATACGAATCTTGTAACTAGATGAGCATCTTCTGCATTGGCAAAGATCTTCCTTGCCATATGGCTAGAAGAAGATTTGAAAGCTTAGGACACACAAAGTTTTGAAAGGATTTGCCAAGCTTGACATTTGCACCTGTATAACAAGCAAAGGACAAAGCTTAGCCCTTAATATTATTTTATCCTTGCAGCATTTTGATTTATCCTGGTTTGATTTTACATCAACTGTTAACTCCTTAACAGTTTTAAATACAGTTATGACATACCACCAGGGTCACTGAACAATGTTAGCTAAACATCCGGATGGTGATATTTGATTACAGTTAAGCTTTTCCAAAAGCCAAGAGGAATCTATGAGGAAAATGCTCGAAATGGTATTTTTAAAAGGGTCTACGTGGCTACCAATTCATATAACTTACTAACATATATTTTAAAGATATTGATTCCAAAGAAGAAATGCACCCACAAAGAGAGACCCAAGATAAAGGCTAATGTGTAAATTGCTTTAAAAACTGTAGTTACTGTAATTACATGGAGCATTTTACAAGCAACTAGGGACTGCTTTGGATAGATGACTGAAATTTAATCAGTATCTGGCACAGATTGCCTTTCTTTCACACCTCATATTTCTGAAGTACTATTCTAGGGAAACATGCTAGAATTGTGAGCTTTCTYATCACATTTGATCTCTCTGTGCATTTTCCCAAGGAATAACTTTTCCCAGATTTTGCAAAAGATAAGCGTCTGGGTCTTATTTCTTGATAGCAAGTGTCTTTCTTTTCATTTTTGGGCAAACTTCATTCAACTATCCAGTCTCAGGTTTATAATCACATGGAACATTATGTATGAAATGTATAAAACATTGGTTTGTTAATGCTGCCACCTGAGACTACAAGATAAAGGAAGCATGCACAGCCCTTTGTACTCAGAGGACATAAACACTTGTGCTAAACCTTTTATAAAATACAACTTATTTTTTTTCTACAAGCTTTATTTTGCTATTTGTATTAGCTGTCAAGAAGCTGTCAGTTAAGAAACAGGAGCTCCAAATGATCTATGCCTTTTAAAGCAAGAAGGAAACAGAAAATAATTAGATATGGTAAATGTGAAAATTGATCTATCTGAAGAGTGTGCAGTTTACAAGCAAGAAATCAATCAGTTTACACCGAACAGATTAAAATCATGTATGATTATTTTTAGTGGTTCAAGATATAAAGGTCTGAAAATCTAAATAGAATTCTTGATGATTATTTTTATTAAAATCCTAAGCATTCGAAGATATACACTGGCTGTCTAAATTGATTACTATGTTATCTGCTTCATAGAAAAAGAATATCCTTGACTTACTGCTTGTTGCTAAAGTCCTCATTACTATGCTTAATACACTCTGTCCCTGGAGTAAATTAAAACATTTCCTTCTTCTGTACTGCAGTTTGCTTAAACTTGTATTCTTAAAAATACTGGGACTAGGTATGACATCTGAGTTCTGGAGATCGATTTATAGCTGTTAAAGATCATGAAGAATTATCCAGTAGAACAGTTGCTATATGACAAATAACAACATTTGTGTTTACCCTGAAATTTATCACACAGATAGAGCACTTATTCCTGATGTCTGAATTGCGGACTGCTTCAACGAACATATTAATCAGTTAGTTGCCTAGTTGTCTGGTCTTTACTTCACAGACAGTGCCTGTCTGATTAAAAAAAAAAAAAAAAAAAAAAAAAAACAGAAACAAACAAAAATAAAAAACAGAAACACCAACACCAACCATCTTCATATATTCAAATTGCACTTCTAGTTTGATAGCACTGAGAAGTTCCCATGTCAAGGCACCATGGCTCTTGTCCATACTACCAACAAATGGTAAAAGTTCCAACGGAAAAATTGGTTTTCTTTTTCTAGAGAAATGCTATTATATTATTTTAATTTAAGAGTAGGGATTTGATGGACTGTAAGGCATGTCACATTTAGGCATGCAAAAAACTCAAGTAGATCTTGATTGCTTTTACTCGGATATTGCAGTGTGCTGTGTTACTGAGTCAATGAGAATGTTGCTAGCACTGCTTTTCAGAGCCTGAAAATTCAGGTTCACAGAGAACTACAGTATTTAGAAAGCTGGAACAAAACTTGAAAAAGTTCTTTGGAATACTACTTACTTATTTGTGTGATAAAACCATTTTTGATGAGGCACAGCATTTTGATTCACCAGAAATGTTTYATTTGTATTTTGTATTGTGCAAGATATCCATCGATATGTTTTGTATCTAAATTATGTAAACAATTTTTTTTTTCCCCTATATGAAGAAAATAAGATTTTGTTCTGAAAATACTAATACATTGCCAGTTCCACTCCTGGTTTTGTTACAAAATAAAACGTGAGTTAAATTGACACCATTTTGTGGAATTTATCAGCACTGAGAGGAACTGCACACTATGAAAGAATATGGTTTCATCAAAGCTTTTTCCAAGCAGCTTAGTTATTGAATCCACAGGGAGAAAAGCAAGCTTTACATAGGTCCCAGTTACAAAGAGCCTACTGTCTCTTAGTAGGGGATCAGCATAACTAAAGTGGAGAGGTATGCATAAGACAAAAGTTCCTAAGAAAAAACTTTGTGGTTCTTAGTAGCTCATTTCTCGTTCTGAGAATTGTGAAATAGGTGTTAAATATTGTTGTTGTGGATTTCTSTTCCAATTAAACATGGTATATGGCTGCTTAATTTTTGTTTACTGTTCAAACTATTGCAGTTGTAACATATTTTAATAGCAAATGATGATTTTGGCCTCCAAATTTTATCTTATGTATTCTACATGCTATGCCAGCTCAGGTTTTTAAGGATACATTGAAAATTCAAGGAACTCATTTCAAAAAGGGATGAATAACATGAGTACCATTTTGTTCTATGAATAATTATATTCAGTGTTTATAGAACACTTATTTTTCAAAGCCATATGCAAACTAAAGAATCATCACACCATCCTTGTGTGCCAGGTTTTACACATAAAGAAATAAGGGGGAAAAAAGAAAAAGAGAGAGAGATATAGAGTGCCTAGCTTTAGTTCTGTAACTGCAGTTTCGAACTACTAAAGTAATGCAAATAATAATAATAGTATGGAAGAAACCTTTCAAGTTTGAGTGTCTAACTGGCTTGATTTTCATAGGTTTAGACTTCTGAGCACTCACAACTCCCTTTGAAGTCAATTGAAAATGTGAGTGTCAGCACACATTAAAATCAGACCACTAATTTAGATGCTTAAACATCAAATTTAAATTCACAAGTTTAAGTTTAGAAAAATTGGCTTAGGCAACTTTTCCAAAGGTACCTTGCAAACAGGTGTCAGCACTGGGGAATTCTGGACTTTGAACTCTGTCTGTTCCCTCACAGGAGCTACAGGCTGAGTCAGTCACACGCACTAAGACAGGTCTACCCAGCTGAAGTTAGTTGTGTGTTGCACACTGTCCTAGCACAGAAGATTTGTATAAAATATTGAAAAAAACAAAACCTAAAACAAACAAAACCAGAAAAAGTCCTTCCTCACAGACAAGCAGTGATACAGCATTGCTTCAGGGAAAAGACTTTGAAGAGGTCTGCCCATTTTACATAATCTCCTCCCCTTACCCACTTGCACGGCACCTCCTGCCACCCACTTGCACAGCTACCTCCTACCACAAAGACCTCCAAACTGGCTGGAATAGCTGCCTATCTCCTGCCAAACTGTGGTTTAGCTTTCTTTACACTTCCAAGCAGTTATGCACCAGATTGTCCTGCTGGGTCACTGCTTTAACTGAAAAGGAATAGGATGAATTCTGGTTGTTACTGTCTGGATATTACTGGGAGAAGAGAGACTGACAGGAATATCATCCTGTCCGGAGAAGGTGACAGCACAGAAGGACGTTCCTTCTGCCATATGACACCATAGCTTTGATGAAGTGGCCGAAGTTCCCTTTGTGTTTTGTCTGCAGCAAGAGCAAAGAAGACACTACGCCTCTCTAAAGTTGAAATAAGGTTTAAAATTGGTGGATTCCTTTAAGTGTCAGCTCTACATAYAGATATGTCTGGGGCTATATCTGTATTAGCAACTAGTACCACTTAATGGGGCAGATTTGTAGTGTGAAATAGTAAATACAAAGGACCCAGCATTCCCATTATGGTGTATTTCATGGGATCTTACTTTCAGATAGTTTTAGCTAGATCCCGGGGCCTGAATGCCCATGACTGGTTAAGTCCCATCAGTGGCACTTCTGGAATCCATCTTCTAACTTTATGATATGCTGAAGGAAGCCAGGTCAGAGACCCTGGAGCTGCCCCAAGGATGTGCCAAATCTCAGTACATGGTGAGGACTGGAAGACATTGCTTCAAAAGCACACTCCTGATTTGTATGTACCCTAATGTAGGAGCACCATCAATGTACTCTCCATTGGTGCTTGCAAGGCCAATGTATGTCCAAGTGCTTTGCCTATAGTGCATCTCAGCAGGACATAGATGCTAGTCAAACAACTCAAGCATATGAACCTATAAAATAGAAGCTGTGAAAGTTAAGGTTATCTGAGGTCTGTTATTACAAAAAGTTGATGTAGTGACCAGGAACAGTGTGTACAATCTCACTTGGTAAGGTCCTGCCTGAAAGCTCTGCTTGTATCCAACTGGCCTGGAACGAATTAAACAATAGATTAAAGTTATAGCTGCATAAAGTCTAAGTAGTATCCTAAATACGTAAAGTTTACCAGGGTTTGGTGTTCTTTCTTTCCATTAAATCTGGGTAGAGAATATTGCCATATGATCATCAGAAAAGAGTCATCTTAAATGGCAACCCTTGTAGCTTTAATTATGAGCAACCTCAAGTTGCTATGTTATTCTGTTACAGAAGAGGGATTAACTACATGTTATTTAAAAACCATTGGGTGCAAGTTTGTAGTGGTAACAGGCAAGTCTAATTTTCTTTCATACTTAGGATATAGTAGTTACAGAATGCTGCCCAAGGGAAAAAAAGTGAACAAGTAGTAACTTGATATTTATTTTACACAGACCTGAAGAAAACTTAGAGAAATACACAATGTCTGAAACATTGACATGTATAACTATTTTAATTGTGATATTGCTTTTCAAACAGACTTTTCTGCTATGATACAGGTTGAAAGAGCTGCAACACTTTTCAATTAAAATTGAAATTTGTTTTGAAAAGCTTATGGTGGAATGATAAAAAGCACACCTAGTTTGTTGAGTATAAAGTAGGGAATATAGCATTACCTTTTCATATATTGTCTTCCCTAGGCCAGTACATTTTGTAAATGTGGACACATCCTATGTCCATTCTTTCACATTTATAGTGGCAAATATTACTTAAGAATCCTGAGGCATTATCAGGTGTATATGTAATTCAAATACCAAGATCCACAGCCTTGCAGCTTTTACTACAATAACTGGCTAGGAACATGATGTGATGAACGGGGCCAATGGTGGAATTCCAACATATTTGGGACCTCCTAGTAAATCTGCTCCTGCCAAAAGAGAAACAGTTCTGCCTTATAAGGGCTGTTACCATTTTTACTTTTTTGCCAAGGGAGATGGAGATACATAGGGGCTTACGTGACAGCCTGGAGACAGTCTGTTGCTGACCCTATGCACGCAGCACAGGTTTATTAAGCTGCTCCTAGTTCATCCTCATTTGCATTTGACCCTCCTGATACCAAACCCGGAGGGCCTCCCTTACCGCAGGCTCTTTAGTATGCTCAAACTAAAGCCTATAGAAAGCACACACAAGCCATTATTTTAAATTTGCTTATCTATTTTTACGACAAATAATTTTCACTTCATTGACATTTATATTCCTAGGAAATGTATTTGGAGCCTCGGTTCCTTTTTTAACACAAGAATTGTCATTTGAGTTGCATTTAAGCCAAATTAAATTATAAAAATACTCAGTTGTATAAGTATCAACAACACAGTAGCTCTTCTTATTACAGAGACAAACAAGGACTATATGGAAAAAGAATTGTGAATCTCATTTCTGATCCTAATGAAGCAAGTAACCCATTATACCAAGGTTAATTTGTTGACTCATGATTTCCACTTATCCAATGATATACTGAATCATATGAACAAACCTCTACATCTAATCAGTTTTTTTTTATTGAATCCTGACCTTTTATACACCTTCTTCTTGATTATGAATGACAGTGACCTTTATCTAATTTAAAACACATACTGATGCAAAAATATGCAAAGTACACATGTAAATTCTGAATTAAGATGAAGATGTGCATAATCTTCTGAGGAGAATTGCTTTAGAGAGAGATGTTTATATTAGGGCCAATTGAGGGTATGTGGGGAGAAAAAAAACGAATTAGCCAGAACTCAGATGGGTTTGGAGGAACAGCTGTGAAGATACTGAAGTCTGTTTAGATTTTCTGAGCTTCTATTTGGAATCCTGAAATGTCAATATAAATATCAATTTTTATTATCCTATTCAGCATTTTATGACATTCGTGAAGTGATCAAAATGCAATAAAGACAGACAAAATACCTCTTCACCTAAGGTCTGGCAAACTATGCCTCAGTATCCCAATTATGTTTCAATTCAAATACATAATACTCATTTTCTGCAACACAAAAGCTGGGTCGAATTCACAACATTATAAAAGCTGTCTGGCCATTTATCTCATTAAAGAGGAATGCTATGAGCATCATCTGGAGATTGTCTTTTTAGTCCTGGATATAATTAGGGCCTGCTGTAAATGCTGAAAGACAAACAAACAAATACAAGAAGAGAAAATTCTGGGGAAAAAGAACTCCCTAACTTTCCTTGCGCTTTTTTTTCTGTTCTTCACTAATGGGTCTGCATGGAAATTACTAAAGATGAATCCAGCCACAGGCACAGTCTGAACTGCTGTGTAATCCTATAATCCACTCTGTCTTTTCACAAGTCATTCCTTCCTCTGAATTGCTGTGAACCAAAGTTGTAGATCAGCAGCTTTGCTCTAGACTCTCTCTTAAGAAAAAACATACAAAAAATTTGCACAACTTGGTGTGAAGATTGTCAAAGCAAAAATCTAACAAACACATTCCTCTGAGAAAATCCAACCAAACAGTACCTGGCATTAGCATGTACTTTCATGATTAACAACAGGGGGTTGTCAGACTGCTATTTCTGAAATAAACAGATTTATCCTGACAGATAATCAGCAGTTTGCACTACCTAATACATGTTATCATCTGCCACTGACATCATTACATTAAAAGCACACTTATGATAATCTTTTGTAAGAAATTAAACAGGTTTTATGGTACAATTTTGATGAATTTTGSGGGGGAGATGGAGTGGAGCCACAAGAAGAGACTGGAACAGCAGGGAGAAGCAACATGACAAGACAAGGAAGAGACAAAGAAGATGTAGGATGTATAGATATCTTTTTCACAAACTATGAATGCATATCTGAATAAATTAAAACCAAATATAATAACTGTAAACCATGTCCTGTACATAAGCAGCCTTACATAATGTCTTTGGCTGCCCCCCATATTATCTTGATACTTGTCTGTGTGCATAGCTTCTGCCTGATCCACCTAAAAATGAGCTGAATAACTCACAAGTTTGTGACGCGTTTCTGATCTACCTGTGTACAGATACATTTCTGAGGCCTTTGGAAGACCAAAGTATTGAGCAGTAACCACCAAGTGTCATTTTCTGCATACTTAGTAGTGCTTCTCATCAGCTTTCAGATATCGCAGTAAGGAGTCTCTCTCCTCCTCTGGAAAAGGAAACAGGGTTATCCCTAAATCACTGGACTGGAAGCACAGAAGATACCCAAAGTATTGCAGATGGAAAATCAAATGGTACAGACAAGGCCTATGACTGGATCCTCCCTTCTGAGCTGTCTGCTCATCTGCTTCTACACTGATYGTGTTTGGACTCAACACAAACAGTAAAGTTTTAATGAAAAACTTGAAATCTTCCAACTAACCCATTCTTGTCCCAGTCAGAAACGTGAYGAGCATTGCATATTTTAAGGATCATTGGACCAAATTTTAAAATTACTTTCTTTCTTCTTTTGAAATTGTTTTCATTTCCTGTTAACATTATACTGGTAGAGTTCTATGAATGCAGCTAACACAGACAATGCAAAGACTAAGTGATAGAAACTGCTTTAGGGCAGTTACTTGCATATAACAACAAATTGATCTTCTTCATTAATGTGCAGACTTCTGTATGTGGTCACACAAAATATTTGAGTTCTTACTTTACTGGCCTCTTTTAATTGGCAATTTTTTTTTAATTAAAAAGWTTTTATTATTATTATTTAATTTTTAATTATTCCTCCACAGAGAGGACTAGACTGCCTCTTTCAGCCCTTTGCCTTGCATGGGATGCATTTGATCTCTTCGACCCTAGCACATTTTGAGCTAATAGGAAGAGAAGTATGAAATAGTGGCTAGTTACTGAAGGATTCAGTTTTATCCATTTGTACCAGTGCATATTTATGTAACATTGGCCCTAAGGGAAAAACAAAACAAAAAAGAGCACAAAAGAACAAATCAAACTAGCAGAATTAATGAAGTGATAGGACTTCATAATAGCATGAGAAATGTAATGATAAAAAAAAATTAGCAACAGCATGACTTTAAATACCTCCTTAATTCCTATGCACTCATTGTAGTCAGAAGAACTGATCTTCAAGAAGTACGCACTTATGGTTAAACATTTCTTACCCTCCTTCCTCCCTCCTTTTTTTCTTTCTCCCTAATATTGCAGTTTTAGATGCTAAAATCAATGCAGAATTTGCCTGCAGATCTCCCAGTATACTGGTCAAATCCTCAGCATATGAAATTAAGATGTAGAACTGAGAAAGAAATGCTAATCCAAGTGATTTTATTTTTAACATGTTGCATTTCTACTGACCCACATTCTGCCTATTTCTTGTACTCAGTGATGTTTTGAAGTTGTTTACATTTTTGTTTGCATTAGATATTTTGTGTCCAAAGGTCAAAAGAACACAGCTTTTGAGTCAGATGCCTACTGGCTGCATTTCTAATAGTTAATCTTTTCACACTGAGAGAAATAAAAGAGTGGGAAGCAGTTCAAGCAATCCCAAATAAACAGAAGTAAAGCAACAATTCCTTTTCTGTGTGGAGTGCTCTTGCTCATTTCTCCTGAAGAGATAACACTCTCTGACATAACGTCAGATAACCATGTTCAATGTTTCACAGACTTGCCATTTAAAGATTCATTTCCACTCCAATTATTTTCTTTTTTATCTGCCCCTCTTTTGGAGCATTTCAGCAGTGAAACTGTTCATGTAGACKCCCCAAAACAGACATTGTGGGGGAAAGGGTAGTAAAAGGGTTGGACTTGTCTTAAAACACCTCCAGAAATGATAAAGAGAGTATGAGAGGGCAGAAAAATGAAATGTTCTCATGAGAGTGGATGCCTGCATAAAATATCTCCACTGCAACTAAAGCTTGGGGGTGGTTCCTGGGGAAGAGGGAGCTGCAAAGCCTCAGGTTGACTTCAGTCATTACCAAGCATTTTACATCTGCTGAAGAATTCCCAACATACAAAAGGCTGCCAAGCAAAACCTTCCCACCAAAATAAATAAATAAATAAATAAATAAATAAATAAATAAATAAATACAGAGCAACTTCAAAGGCTGTCAGGAGGCAACTTACGGATCTGATTCAGCTTTTAACCCCTAGAGGTATAGGCACCTATTATCTGTGGAAGAAATGAAAGGTCTGTATTCAGCAGCATTACATTTTAACAATATGCTCTCCAGTACAAGCAGTAATGAAAAAAAAAAAAAAAAAAAAAAAGGAGAATAAAAGGAGAATGTGATATAACTGTGTATATAATCTGATGAGAAGCTGTGGGGTAAAATACACTCTTTCAGAAATTACAGAAAATACCAGTGACAAATCACTGAATGAAGGCATTGTTGACAATTAGATTTCCCCCTCACCCCAGTCCATTTACAGCAGTGCATTTTCTCGAAGATTCCATCACTCATTTTTTAGGACTGTCAGATACTTTTACCTCTCTAAAATATTTTTAGACATAGTTTAGCAAGTGTATCTGCTCAGAGCTGAAACAGCTAAGGCCTTTAAGAAGTTGGATGGAACTTATTAACAATCTCTATAGCACCCTTTTAGGATGATAATTTATCTTTTTAAGTGTCTTCTGTAAAAYCAGTAGAAAAGATCCTGATGGGAGTAAGAGCCCTGCATTATATACAGCTACAAGGGTTTACTGCATCCTATAGATTCTGCTGCAAGGCACACTGTGCTGGAGCAAGAGGTAACTTATCTTGAAGAGATGTTTGACTGAGTTACTATAGCAATGGCAAATGTGCAGAGGGAGATGAAAAAAAACACAGCAGTAGGAAAAAAAAAAAAGGAATTGGCTGTAGATGGACACTGACAATTTTGTTTAGAAAATTATATAGTATAAACTAACTTAAAATGTAACATAAAGATTTGYTCCTCTGAGGGTTTCCTGAAAATACATTTAGAGGCCTATATAATATAAACATTTGATTCCTTCTCATTCATTCCTGTATATCATGGAATTAAACTGAGTTATGCCAGGTAAATGTGGCAAACCTAAAAGGAGAATCAAGTACATAATTTAGAAATAACTCTATGAAATGCTGGTGATGACTCACTAAGGAGCACTTTGGCTCCTGCAAGACATTGGTCATTGGGTAAAAGGTGGAAAGGAAGCAGGAAATAACTGTCTGCTGCAACAATATTTTAATCCATTTACAAAAAAAATCTTTCTCAAAAAGGCCTTTTTTGTCCCTTTTCATATCTCCAGTGGTGAGTCATCTAATCTCATCTCTCTATATTACTAAACTCCACAGGGATCACCTTTACTTTCCAACTTTATCCTGGCCAGAGATTTGTTCAGACAAAAGATCCTTAACATCTTTCTGAAGTTCAGCTCTCTTCTCTAAAATCTATCACCCTCCTCATTTCAAGCTAAAGAAGCCTTTTCTAAAAATGCTTTTCTCAAACCCTCCCTCCTTCTGAGCAGGATGATTCTGTATTAAGTCTTTCTTTTCCCATAAATAAAAATTACTTTGCGTGGAGCAAATTGCTAGAAAGAATACAGCTCTTTCTCTCTGGCTAGCAAGAATTCTAAAATTTGTACTTTTTAAACCTACAGTTCAAAAATACATACTTGTTCTCCTTGGGTAACATCAATTTACCCAAAAAACTCAGCACTTGAAAGAGTTAATAAAAATTCTAATTACAGGATAAGAAAGAAAGGTCAGACTCCACTTACATCATTGTGAAGGGCTTTTATTACACAGTGCTATAAAACATATTTCTTTTTTCAGTTGCCATCCTCACAGGGTAACCTGCATACCAATAGGATCTCTAAAATGCCATGAAGCAGAAGATATTTATCTACTAAATTCTATGTACAGTAACCTAACAAATGCCAGAGAAAGAAAGATTGCCCTCTGCACAGCAATACTTGTGTAGATGTCTTCTTTATGCTAACAATGACAAGGCTCTCTGGGTCTGTACTGTACTCCAAAAGCAGAGTGCATTTTTTTTTTTTTTTTTCAAAAACAGACTATATCTCAGGGAGGAACTACACGTTTCAGTCTCTGAAATACTTAATAGAGGGAGTGCATATTCTCTTTCTCTCAGCTTACTAACTAAAAGTACTTAATCTAGAAAGGTAAAACYGAGAATTTGTGCCTCAAATGTGCTTGAAGAATGCAGAGAAGGTATGTTTGGAAATCTCTGTGCCTCTCTTTCTGTCCTGCCTGTTAACTTAATTTTCTGTTTGAGCTCTGTCCAAAGCTTCCCAGAACTGGTATTTGATTAACTTGGATGTGCTATATAGGAAGTCCTTATAAAAGCAAGGTGGCTCCAAATCTAATAACTGTCATTTATGCACTTCGGTTGTGAAAGGTATAAACAAAAACTTTATTGTGGGGCAAATCTAAGTCAGAGTGTTTCTATTTTTTCATTGTTCTTTTTTTTCACCCCAATATATCATTTATGATTTAATATATCTCAAAATATCTTTATGAAGTCATTTCTTATCATTTGTATTCTTCCATTCTAACAACAAATTTAAAGAAATACACACAAATAAATGCAAGTTTTACTGTCTGCTTTTATAAAACCTGTGTATACTGGCAGATGTATTCACTCAACACTTACATGATACACATTTAAAGTTAGAACATAGCTATAAAGTAGTGCCTGACTTTCCCTTCCTTAAAGGAGTTTCTTAGGAATCATTTCCAAATGTTATTATTGAGTTTCACTTTGTTTTGCGAAGCAGGAGCTGCATATCCAGCCTTCYTAAACAATAGATATTAGCACATAACTAGGAAGAGCTCCATTTCACTACTTCTACCACAGCTGGCAATCCAAATAATACAGTTCTAATAATGCTGATATGTTTATCTTGTGGTCCAAATTTATGACAGGCCCATTTGCAGTGAGACTTGGCATTGCCTTGTTTACAACCACCGCAAAGTAAAACGTGACCTTTTTATTTTTGCTTAAAACCTTTCAACAGTTTGCTCTACTCCAAAGATAGCACCTTAATAAGGTTTCAGGCCATAAAGCCCTAGTGATATTATTTTCCTGCGGGGGTTACAGAGCACTGCATTAACTTACATGCACATTAGAAAACATTTTTTTTCAAAGAAAGGAAAAACTTGGCAGATTACATTTGTAGATTAGAGAGCTTCTGTGCTAAGATCTTACCTGCTGTTATGAAAAAGAGAAGAAGKGGAGGGGGAACTCACTGGCTAAGGAAACATCAGAAAAACAGCCCTTTAAACAGTTGCACCTCTACAAACACGTAACAAAGGCATCAAGCACCTGGCGCAATTCTACCAGGACCCAATTCTGACAACAAGACGCATCGTTATGGTGGGATCTGATAACGAGCAAACACTGGAGGCATTACACAGCTTTAGAAGAATCAGGCTTCCTACCTTAGCAAGACTGATAGAAGGTAAGTCCCCCTTTACAGAAAGTTGTAAGTAAAGCCAGGCAGCAGTTGCAGTGAATTGAGTCCTTTCAGTCCCTGTATACATGCAGCAGTTCTGCAATAAGGGAAAAATATAATGGGAGGAGCAGCTGTGAACGAGTGACCTCCTGAAGCTGAGTTCTCTTTGTGAATCGAGCACTGGGAGCCAGTGCCTCTGATTTGCATGGATTAGCTCCACTTGAACAGATACATTTAAATTAACTGGCACAGGGACACAGAAAAAGAGAGGGGAAGAAAATAAAAAAAAAAAAGGAAAAAAGGAAGGAAGAGTGAGTGCGCGAGCGAAGGAGACGGGAGAGCGGCAAAGGCGCCGAGCTTGAGCCGGGCTGGATGCGCGGCGGAGGCAGAGCCGCTTGTTGGAAGAGCTACAGCTCCCTCTTCATGTCACTGGCGTAAGATGAGGAAAGCTGTCACCATGGTGGAGTTTATAACAGGCATCCCCCTCCCCTTCCCCAGCTTCCTCCAACTTCAGATGGTCCATTTGGTCAGCTTTCCATCAGCACCCAATACCTCAGCCTGTCACGCAGTTACACTGCAAGCCTCAAATGATGAGAAATCTGGTAAACCCCGCTAAGCGATTTTAAACATGGAAATATCATGAGCTGAGTAACTTGTACAAATTGAGATGGGATATCTCCAAGCATGCCTTGAGAGATTTATTATATGTGAGCATGCAGGTGTCCTTAAAGCAATTAAGGGAAGGCAGCATCCAAGGCGCTTTGTGCAGGAGTATCCCTGGCAGCGTGACTGTGTGTGTTCCAGCCTGTGTTTTCCACGTTATCTCAAATCTATCAAGACAAAAGAGAGACAAAAAATTTGCATTCAACCACTTCAAAATTTCTCCCTTATTACCATAAATACCACAAACATTACCTGTTACACATTCCTGATTTGATTTAAATGCAGTACTTAAGCTGATTAGCGAAATATGAGAATATGTTCAACCCTCTTGAACCTGCTTCCAATCCAAAAGGAACTTGAACTAAACTTTGGTTCTTTTGTTTAGAGCACTTCTAAATGGCTTACTTTTACAAGAAGGTGTAGAGTTTTGCGAACCTCTACCTGCGGTCATTCTGCTCCAAAATTARAGCAAAAGTCATGAAAAGGAAGAAGAAAGCCTAGTCACGTGTCTCTTCATCACCAGTTCAAATTAGAAATAAATACATTTAACATTCTTTGAGAAATAAGATTTGGTGAGAATGTCGCCTGTATTGGTTAATACAGTTTAGTTGAACTACTTGTTGTAGGGAACATGCGTAACTGGAAAATACTGCGTGTTCAGAAATCAATTGCATGAAGATGCCTGCAAAGACAAGCAGGGCTAAATTCTGTCTTCAGTTCATTTGCACATCAAGCTGAGTCCAGAAGGAGTCTATTGTGCCCTGGTTCCCATGCCTGCTTTCTGGGATAAACCCATGCCGTTCTTTTTGCAGCATAAGGCATTTACTTGTAACATATATTCCAAAGTGATGCCTCTGTCTGAACAGAATATATGGTAAGTACTATACTTAATCTAGTCATGAGAAATTGCTTCTTGGAAATAATCACATTTACAGTAAAATTTGCTGCAGATAAATGATCACATAGATATTGGACAAAGTAGTGGAGAATATATTTGGATTTTCTAATAAACGTGATGTGACACAGTTACTGGTGTCTGCCTGAGCCCCATAAACAAACGTTGCTGCGGAGAAATGCTCTCCATTTTCTGGAGCAGGTTTGAGGGGGTGATTATTTTAGGATGAAAGGAACTCCTTGAACTACAATCTACACATCTGAATGTTTACCTAGGTAATACTTAACCTGACTGAAATTTCAAACTTCCTTTTTACAATGTTCTGTTCTCTCTCCAGGAAATTTTCAACCTTATTCTTTGGTCATATCTTGTATGTATGCTGGACAAATTTTATTTCTTATTTTTTCTCTTATCTGTTTTCCAGTGACCACTCGATGGGTAAAAAAGGAATTTCACTCCAGTGGGAACCCCAGAGTCTCAGTCTATATCTTTTCATCTGTATCGTAAAAATCATCTATATCATAAAAACGTTTTTATGATAGTTGTAGAAAACATCCTCTGTATTGGTAGATGGCTTTGAAAAATATGGTCTATGATCCAAAATTTGCTCATGTTGCTCTACATCCTGCAATACTCTGAGTTCAAAAGTATGCCAAGCTGGTAACGGCCTCCCAGCGCGGTTCCCCAACATCATTGGCAATGGGGAGGCCTGTAAGGAGAGAGCAGTGAACAATAAGGAGAAAGTTTAGCACCTTAAAATACAGGTGAGAAGAAATGACTATACAGGAATTGAGGAGGTAGTGGAAAATAAAAAGACAAGATGAGGGAGACAAAGACAAGATGATCTGGATGTATATTATTCTCTAGGAAGATTTTTATGCATGTTAGCTGCTGAAATTCACAATGAGAGGACTTTACTGCAGCTGGAGGCATGGTGGATGCAGACATAGAGTTGAGGAAATGCTATGAGACAACAAAGAAAGATTAGAGATTTGCAGTACCCTGTTGAGCAAGAGGACTTGTAAGAGAATACTCAGAGGAGAAGTCAGGGAAACCTGTGACAGAAAAGAACAAGAAGAGTAACAATTTGGGACAGAGGAAAGAGAAAGTTGAAGAAAGCGTGTGCCACAACCAAAGAGAAGATAGAAAGAATGTGGGAAGGGTGAGATGGTTGCRATTAGGACCTAAAGAGGAATGAGAATGTACAATGAAGTTCATGAGGGAGATCAGAGGGCAGAATCACCTGTGGACAGAGCACACTAGAGAGAGAAAAAAAAATGTTAGCATGATTTGGCAACATGTATTAAGAAGAAACAACTAAGCTGTCACACAGCAATTCCAGAGAAGAGGAGTATGCGAGGTCATTTCTTGAGAAGGAGCGTGTGGGAGGTGGTAAAGAGTGGACCTACTAGGACAGGGGAAAACCCCAGTTTGTTTTCTTCAGAGTGGGAAAGTAATGTTATGAAATTTTCACTGGAATATATCAGAGATTATTACACTAAATAATTTTACTTTAGGTAGGGGAAAAAGACCTAAAAAGCGATGGTTCATGGGAATATCCGTGGGAAAAAATAGATTCACACTAAAAAGAACTTTAAGAAATTCAAGGGAATGCTAAGACAGATTCATATCATCTTCATGTTTCGTACTGTCCCCAGCAAGAAGAAAATCTGGTTGATGAAAATTCAGGTATCATGGAGGAAATCTGAGTGGATAAACAAGAAGGACAAGCAAAAACATTGGGCCCAAGTTACTGAAGAGTACACACTGCCCAGAAAAGTTATGAAGGAACCTTAAGTTAAGAAAGTGTGGCATGCAACAACCGAATCTGCATGGGTCAAGTTAGTGTATGTGTTTATGGAGCAGTCGAATGTCAGTAACAGATCTAACCATTTCTGTCTTTGCTCTGGCAAGCCACACAGATACTGTGAGAAAGCTGATCCTAACAGCAATCATGAGTTAAGTTCATTTATATGAAATGGAACATGTGAAAATGAGAGCAAATTTTGATAACCTGAAAGGCTTAGTTAGAGAAATCACTTTCAAGGACTTGCATGGGGAGKAGTCTTGGAACGACTTTAAATCAAAGGTGCTAAAACTGTGTGGAGTGTGTATCGGAAGGAGGAGAGAAAAATGCAGTAAAGGGGTCAAGATACTCCACTTGTATAATTCCCTCAAGAAGAATATGAAAACTATGCAGAGCACAGAAGGGAAAAGCAAACTATATCAGCAGAGAAAGATGTGTTTCAGAGGTCAAAGACATAAAGTAAGGTGAAAATTGTCAGTAGTCAAACTGAACTACTACTTGGATTGGATATCGAAAGAAATACAAAACCATCTTTTCACAGTTACATGGAATAAGAATAAACAAAACAAACGTTTGCTGTACAAAGTTTCTGTGGTATTAAAGAAAATCTATTTATAATTAAAAAGTGACCATCTTGTGCATGACTTCAGTAATACTGAGCACAAAGGAAAAAGGGTTATGAGGATGAGATCGGGATTATAGAAATAACCAAATGGAAGCAAGGCTAAAAGCACAGCGCACTCGGCGCAGGGAGAAATGTCAAATAAACTCTACTCCTCAATTCTGACAAGAAAGAGAACAAGAAATTCCAAGCCTGGTGGGAAGCAGCTCAGATATGATACTCTCTTGCTGGAGAATAGCAAATATACTATCTATTTCTAAGAAGGAGACCTATGCAACTACTAACCCATTAGTTTGACCTCAGTAGTCTGCTTTAGAAGAAATTTTGAAGGAAAAAGTAATTGAAGATAGGGAGGCAAATGGAAAATGGGATAACATACAAAAAGGATTTACTAAAGATAGATCATGCCAAGTGAATTTGTTATCTGCCTTTAATAAGATAACTGATTTTCTAGACAAAAGATTTGTGATACATCTTATCTGTATCTGTGCTGCATATGATACAGCATCACATAGGAAACTGGGGATTAGGAGAAGAGTTGTAAAGTGGATRAGAGATTGTCTAATGGGTAGATCACAACAGGTGGCATTGAAAAAAGCATTACACTGCAGAAAATTTACTAGCAGAAACCTTCAAAATCAGTCTTGGAAATAAACCTTTTTTTTAATACATAGATGTGGGAAGTATTAAATCTATGACACCAAATCACTACCAGAGARAATATATTTTATATTCTATAAAATACATGTGTGCACAGGTATTTTACATACACACACAAATGATGTATAAAGTGTAATATTACATTTATATGGAAAGAAATATTCACAACTGACCTGGCCCTCGTGTGCAGCTTTTTCTGGAATGCTGCAAAAAATCTATGTGATCAGGGCCAGGAGATGCATGCTAAAACTGGCATAGCTGCAGAGCTGTGCTGCTATGATGGCTGGTGGAATGGGGAGTCAACATTCAAGAAAGACAATTGAAGTCACAGCTACATCTTTCCTGGATTCATCTGGCTAAGCAAAAAGCAGAAGTGGTGCATGCCTGATGTCTGTATTTATGAGGCACCGGGAAAAGGCTGCATAAAGCTATGCAACAACACTAACAGTAGAAAGATAAGATATAGATAAGRAATTCAGACATGATTCTGACCATCAGGGTTCTCCAAACTGCTGTAGTAGGGGTCAAAAGAAATTAACTGCTTCTTAATGAAGAAGGATTCCTTTATTAAAGAAGGCAAGGCAGCAAACAGAAGACTTGGGAAGTTCTTTTCTTTCCAGTTCCTATAATATATTCCACTGAATATGTGATCTGTCATGTGTCCTATCCCTCCCACTTTCTAGTGCCAATCAGTGTCTTCAGTGTTGATGAAAAATCCAGCAGATTCAAAGATGTATCTGTCAGGCCTCAGAATATGCTGTCCACACATACACTGTGCATTCCTCATGCTTCTAGCTTGCATTTTAAAACACATCTGTTGAGGAAGTGCTATATTAGGGGCTAAGCATTTATTTTAGCATCCCGCACAAGGTAACTAAGAAAAAGGAAAGGAACATTGAAAGGAACAAGATCATCTCATGAAAGAAAAGTATTATAAAATAGGAAGAGGAAAACTGTTACTGGAGCAAAAGAAATGAGAAAAGCATGTTATCTTTTAGCATGACTGAGATCATAGCATGAGTCAGGCAGAGTCAGAGTGGAGTGAAGAGGAAAGATTAGAGA
Source organism: Nothoprocta perdicaria (assembly GCF_003342845.1). NCBI lineage: Eukaryota > Metazoa > Chordata > Aves > Tinamiformes > Tinamidae > Nothoprocta > Nothoprocta perdicaria. The sequence continues at coordinate 1,145,204 of NW_020455205.1, read as the reverse complement.
AAATGGACAAAGAAATTCAAAAACATTTTTTAACTTTACAAGAGGCTTGATTTTGATTCACTTATAAAAGAGAGCCCTTTGATATATTTAAATCCATGTGAACATCCTTGCTCTGCACTTGTACAACCTGTTAACAATTCTCTGTTGATTAGACAATGGAGAAGCAGAAAAGATCCAATCATGGTTAGAGCCAAATATATCCTGTCCAAATATATGGCTGTTACGTTGATGAGACAGCCCTGCACGTAACGTCCAGCAGATACAACTCATACCTATCTAGTGCCTGCAAGAACAAATTAACATGAAAAGGCACAAGTGTGCTTGCTGTTGGAGCCACTTCAGTGTGCTCTCATTTTCCAAATAGGCAAACATGAACATCTACAATAAGTGAATGTAATCAGGTAAAATAAGAGCTCATGCATATCTATTTAAACTGTAACTAAAATCAAAATATCCCAAATAATCACTATCAGAAGGTTCTACTTGAAGTGCTTCCAACAGAGTCAGAGCTGATTAATTCCAGAAGGGAAGCCTATGACCCATTGTTCTGAAGAGAAAAGTAGAAGAAACTGGATTCTCGTTGACCCTCTAAATGAGGGTTTTGCTTGAAAGAGGTAGAGCCACTCAGATTTTCTGACTAAAAAAAGTGTCATTGAGAAAAGCTGTTTTGTTGAATAGGAGCACATTTGACAAACTGTTGTGGATTTGAGGAAGGCTCCACAGAAACCTGTGATCCTTGGTGTACGTAGAGGAGAAAATGTATTGCAGCAGTGGTACAACTGGCTGGSTGTTTTGGACACAGTTTCCCAGCCTTGGAAAAAATATATTCACAGGTCGACTGCAAAGAAACTTACTGATACTAGTAATGTTGTTGATAAGAACATAATTTTCACTAAGAAGGTATAGAGTCAGGAAGTTATAATAGAAAAGAAAATGTTCCTTGTATTGATTTAAACTGAAAAATAAATAAAATAAAATAAAATAAAATAAAATAAAATAAAATAAAATAAAATAAAATAAAATAAAATAAAATAAAATAAAATAAATCTCAGAATGCTGTAAAGAAGATATCTTGCTCTTAAAGTGGAGCTTAAGTCCACAAGGCCTATTCTGTAGAGGTTTTACAAAGTCTTTAGGTCCATGATGAAGCTAGAAAAGAATCCTATAAACAATTCTGCAACTTCCAAAATGCCTCACTTCCCCCTCCAGGTTGTATCAAAATCTTCATAAAAGACAAAATCAACACTTCAGAAATAGACAAGAGGTGRCTGTCATAAAAGCAATCAATCTTCAGCTACCAATCTGGACAGTGCTCAGACTTCATTTTTCAAAGGACATATTAGATYTTCTGTGTGGATTTCTTCCTCCAAATAATCCATCCAGAAATTAAGAAAGCATTTCCTAACAAAAAATTAAGTGAAAAATTGTTACATAGATTTTTCACAAAACATAAAGAAAAGGATATCATTATCTGATAAGAAACTGTTTCACTACAAAATTTTGAGTGACTTAGTTCTTGAGTATGCTTGAATCTATGGAGGGCTTTCTTTTCATTATTTGTATACAAAAATGGAAGACTAGATGCTTCTGAATAGCTTGAGATTTACTTATGATGTCTATCATAGGCATCAGATTGCTAGTTCAGCCTTTCAAATCCCACATACAGAAGTGGCAGGCAATGCATTTTAAATATATTTAATCTTAGAGAGAAAAAAATTAAAAAAGAAACAGAACATTGAAACTGTTATTGGTATTTTGCTTGTAATGACTGCTTTCCTACACTTTATCCAAGGTAAAGAGTGTCTGCTAGTCCAAAATCTGGCAGCTAATCTTTACAGAAAAATGGTGAAATTCAAATCCAAACTATAAGAGTGTATAGCATAATGAGAAATAGACAGRCCATGTATTTAATTCCATTAAGTGAAGTGTATTTCATTAACAAAAGTGTTAGTAGAATTAAAGCTTCACTCCAAAGGAATGAGAAAATMATCAGTAGCATCTTTTCAGCTGCTGCAATATGGCACATATTGCAGAAAAACTGAAACTGATGTAGGATTAAATACATACAAAATGAATTAAAACTGTCAAAATTCTCGTAAAAATTGAATGCTAATTTATGGCATCTACTGAAAGAAGCAGGACAGCAGATCATCTGCATATAAATGGACTCAACACACTTCTCAATGCCAGTCTGTTTCTCAGCTCAAAAGAAAACAAAACACATTTTTTTAAGACAAGAAATGCTAAAATAGTCAAGTAGGAATTTCRTTTAATCTTATTAGTTAAAGAACCACAGTAAAGGTTTAGTAAAATTAAGAAAAGAAGATTTGGAAGAGGGAAAGAGAGAAAAGAAATGAAGCAGAAGAAACAATATAAAATGACTCAATGCACCCCATGTTAACAGCAGCATACCTCCACAAAGCTACTGTTATGCATAATTATGGTAACTGACCCTTTGAGTTTATCATGAACAAGCGTCTTGCATCTTGTGTGGCACTGAGAATCAGAAAGATTGAAACACAGGGAGTCTGAGGAACACTAGGGGCCAATATTGGAAAAGAGTCTAGCAATATAAAGAAGACAAGTTTACTAAATGTCTCCTAGCCCTCAGTGTAAACTTTAGATTAAAGATGAACCTTAATCTATTTTTCCCCCAGTTTCTAATGCAGAATACATTTTTCTATGCACTAATGTTGTTTGCTTTTCAAGAAAAAATAAACTCAGAAAAATCAAGATCTTATACTTATTGGCTTCAGCTATCATAACTTTTTTTTTTTCAATGTATTGGAGAAGCTGTATGAGGCATTACCCCACCCTTTCTGAGTTACCACACATAATGAGCAAAAGATAACAAATTGGAAGAATAGCATTTGGGAAAATACCACCCTCATAGAAGTACTAATATAGCCATGCGAAGATTTGGACCTGGTAAAATTTGTCTAAAAAGAGTTTGTCAAAGAGAATGAAGTTAGAATAAGATTCCCTTTGGGATTTCGTACAAATATGGGCTTAGACAATTGTTCACAAATGGTAATTTGTCGTGGGGCGCATGTTGGACAACTTTAGGGGGYTGGACTAGATGATCTCTGGAGATCCCTTCCAACCTTAAGGATTCTGTGATTCTGACTGAGTTAATCTTTCACCTGCTATGTTCGGGATGCTTAAAAAGTCAGTCACGGCTCTAGTGAAAATTATAGGTGACATCCAAACTTTCCATAGTTCAGATCCATGGTATGATCCCTCAAGGGAGCTGTGAACAATATCTACAACTCTTTTTTTTTTCTTTTTTTTTAAGCTGCAAATATAAAGAGTATTTCTATTGATCTTTGATTTCTTTGTCAAAAAACTTTAATACGATATGTAAAACTGTAGTTATATAAAAAAGGTATAAGTCAGAAATAAAAGGCATATACAATGCTCATACTCCTTAACATGCTTCTAAAAGTACTCTCAATATCATGGTGACGATCACAGTATAGAATTAAATGAAACAGACTAGAAATAAGGATATGTAAAATTATACGGTAGGAGATAAACTCACTGTGACTTCTCTGTCCTTCTAAGTAATCTCCGCTAGAGAAATTCCTGTCTCTTTTCAGAACATCAAAAACAAAAATATCTTACTAAGTCTCATGATGACCAAGGAGAAGGTGCTCCTAAAAAGTGTTTTTATTTCCTTTCCAGATCTTATTTTGTCTTTTTGTTATTATTATTATTATTATTATTRTTTTGTCTGAAAACTACAAAATGATAGGATAATCCTGTCTCCCAAACACCAATATGCAGTAATCTGGTAAATAAACATCATAACTCTGGAGCCAAAGCAGACGATATGGTAATGCTTGTTCTATTAATAGTCATATTGTTGTTTTATTTCCAATAAAATTTAAAATCCAAATTGAAAATATTGAAAAATATGCAAAAGAAATTAATGTATTTTATAAACCGTTRTAACAAATGTTTTTAGCTTTTGATTTTCTTTTCATGAAACTATTCTGTCATTATCATCCACCTCAAAASACTAATGACAATGATGACATTACACTTCTAAAATGACTAAAATATTGCTCTGCTAAGCAGGTAAATGAAAACTTGTATGTAGGTAAATGAATTCAACAAGGGAGTATTACAAAAACAGCATATGAATTGATGAATATTAAGAATAATAAATCTAAAACATTTCATTTGTTTCATGTAGGATTCTGTTTATCAAGATTAGTACATTTTTTCAGAAATCCTCTGTTTTAGATGTTTATCTGCTAATATTCAGGATTGTGGATCAGAATTCATGTGGAGTTCTTTAAAACTATAGTCATCACATGTGATTACATGGCTCAATATTCCAGCATGACATTCTGTACAGCTTTATCAGATCTGGTTTTGAGTGACCAACCGACAAGGATCACATCTGCTGAACGGCCTGGAGGAAGGGGATTTATAAGGATTCGTGTAAGCACAGGATATAAAAGTGATGTGTTTTCAAAGCTGCTTGTGACTTCTTCCATTTGTGGCTTATGAACACAATATCATCAAGCAAGACAAAAGAGTAATTCTATTGTCATTATTAAAACATCAAGTGTCTCTCCTCTCTGAAAACACAGTGTGAATGTTTCTGTCTTTAATTGCTGGGGTGGCTCCAGAGGTGAGCCAGACATCTAAGTTTTCAGCAGGCAAATCTGAGGAGCTTCCCAAAGGAGGTATTATTAGATTCTACTTAGTTGTCTAGAGATGTGTAGGGGTCAAAAAAAAAGGTTAAGCACTCCAAGGTAAGAAATGTACCTTGCTTGGACAGAGCATCCCCAAGGACCATGTTCCTGTCAGCGGCGATTCATGACGAGATTCGGGTTCTATCAGCACAATTCTGAAATGACCTCCCAATTTTCTGTCTTTCCTTCTTCTGTCTGTGCACTGGAAGAAAGAGGCCTGGTAACATGACAAGCATTTTCCAGGATAGGTACACTCACAAACCTCTAGCATTTTCCTGGCATTATTTGACATTATTCCCATTTCCTGTTGTACCCTCCCAGCAGACTCTCTTGATTTAAATCTGTGTAGTGCAACAGAAGAGCAGTGGAGTGAGTGCAGTACCAGTCTCCTACAGCTATCAACCTCCTACAGCTACCTCCCCTGTTACCAATGTACTATTTCAATATATGAAATATTCATCGTGAAAGTACCATTTTGAGATTTGCTATTTAATTTCGGGAACAATCTCATAATGAAGTATATTAAATAGCAGCCAAGTAAGTGACAATGTTGCCATGTCTTACCTTGATTCCTGAAAAATTTACACTATTTATTTTCCTATTTTTTAATTATTTCAATAAATTTCAGTACAAACTGTTTACTGTATATGAAGCTAAGCATATATAGTTGTTTCAAGAGATTAGGGCCAAAGACCTGACTAAAGAAAGACATTTTTAAGAGCAGTTAACTAATTTGCTAATCCTGGCTATATTCACACAAACCAGCATTAAATACTTTAGAGAAAGAGTCAGAAATAAAGAAAGAAAGAAAGAGAGAGAGAGAGAGAGAGTCAGAGAGAGGGAGTCAGAGAGAGAGATTGAGCTATTCCTTCAAAAAGTAATTCAGATCACCCAAGGCAAGCATGAAAATGCCCATGTTGTTACCTTTAAGCTGAGGTCCACCCATGAAGCAGCAAGTTTTCAGAAGGAGATGGATTCATTCAATGTATCTATGGTCTTCTATTCTAGCTAAGTATTTGGAGCATCATCTGGATAGCAGTATTAAAGTGATAAATTTTCATTTTAAGATTTTTTTTCTCCACGAACATGTAACGGAAGTTGATCCCCGCTTACAATTTAGGGTCTACTTTGACATTGCTTTCAGAATTTGGGGTCTACATTGGCATTACTTTCAGAATCTCATTCTATAAAAAGTAAAGGAAAATTTAGCTACTGTTCTTTGACCAGAATGACTCCTGTTTCCTAAATTATTTTTATTATTTCTTCTCACTTCTTGTTTTACCAATCTACACTTTCTTCGCCCTTTCAGAAGTGAATGAGAACAATTTAGGTAAATATGCACCTGGGCAAATTAAATCTTTCAGTTCTTTGGCTGCTCCTTTTCATTAAAACTGATTTGCATACTACCAAACTGTGCTCTCTGTAAGTCTTGAAGCTGATTTGAAGCAGAGGGCTGATGGGCAGAAATCAACGAAATTGCAAAAGAAGAGCTAATAAGGTCAAACAAATCAGCAGATGAGTTTTTCGCGAAATCTTCCTGGGTTCGTTTTCTGTTTGTTCAGGAATTCAGACAATCCTATTCTTGATACAAGACTTACTTTTTAATTCTTCATATTTATTTTTACAGAGAAGTGATATTGGAGATTGAGTTTAAACAACCAGTTTAGCCTTTTCCACTAGGTTATGAAATGCAAAGAAATTACACCATGAAGAGTGTGAAGCTGATCTAACTTTTGGTTACTCTGTCATTGTCTGGTTACTCTGTTGTATCCTTTTCCTGTTATCAATATTCATAATTTTATTACAGTACCTACACTTTATTCAGCAAAAAGATTTGATTTATGCAGACATCTTATCTGAGTGCAACCCTGGAAAGGAGACAGCAGGATTATGCTCATTTGTTCTAATCTAGAATACTTAGGGAGATTTACCAGTGCAAATATAATTTGGATTATTTGGGGTCAGACAGTGTGTGATGGTTGCTTCTTAGGACAGCACGGAGCAGGAGGCAGCCAGGTCCCACTTTTGCACCATGGAAGCCTTGGGAATATAAGTATTGCCTGCCCCAAACAACACCCTGGCACAGGCATATATGTGCAGTGTGCATACATTCAACCTTACCATGTAGCCTTAAGTCAACACTTTACCCATTATCCCTCCAAAAGACCTTGTAGGCTCATTCAGAATTTAGCAGCCTTGATTGCAGGAGTAAAAACTGTTGCATGTGCGCGAGGGAGGAAGGAGAGACAAAGGGTGTTAAAAGAAAAGCAAAAAAAGAGCCAAACACAACTTCTCACAGATCTATCCAAAAAACACTAAAGCTGACTCTGGCAGTCGGCTAAACTCAATATTTGTACTATTCAAAGTATTTCCTAGGGTAAGTACGGAGCAAGATGAGGAAATGCTGTGTACAGAACCAGATAGACTAGGAGGCAGTGAGTGCTCCCTTTGAAGCTGGCTCAAGTTTAGAGCACTCAGCACCCCCCAAAATCTGGCCTGCGCTGAGAACTGATTTACCTTGAATCACACTGACATGACTGAATGTGACAGAGAGAGGGAGAAAAAAAATCATGTCATATAGAGACAGCTCTATTGACTTTGGTGGTATGTCACACATATGAATCAGGGCTCAGTTTATCCTTGGAGTTATAAAGACAGATTGTACTTAAAGGAAACCTATTACTGAAAACCTAGTAGGAAACTGAACAGAAATATTTGTTATAATTAAGATATAAAATTATTCTCTTGCCAAAAATATTCAGTTATATTTTGCTTGCTTTTATTTTTTCCTCTTATCAGTGTGCAGAATGAAATAAAAATAATTCTTATTGTAGCTATTTATGATGAAAAAGCACTAAATATTTTTTCATCCAACATTTAATGATAGTGGAAACTGAAATCTCATGGAATTTTATTTATAGAAGATTTTCTGTCTTCTTCTTTGCCACATAATCTTAGACTGATTCAAATGTATCTGTACTGTATATGATGAGCACTCCTGAAAAAGACATTAAAGCTAGGCAAATTCCCTTTCCTCCTCTTTCAGCACAAGTATACTACATGGAGGAGAATTACATAATTTACAACATGAACAAAAGCTCTCAGCTTTCTCCCAAGTTTACTGCAAATTGTTCTTTCAAAAATGTGCTGCATCTTAACATTTTTGCAAACTCAGTTTCTGTTTTCTGGCCAGAATTATGTACATCTTATTTGATGAGAAATACATTCATTCTCATGAATATCATGCAAAATTCATTAACATCTTTATGAAATTGCTGTCACTAGTGTTAGGACCTGGCASAAAGTGAATATCAGTAAATGAGAATCTTAAGAATATTTTTCATCAGACTTTTGATGTTATTAAAATGTGCATCGGTAATATAGATAATAAAATATAGCCTAAAATGTAATAATATTTGTATTGAACACATTATATGCATGCAAATATATTTATATACATAAATATATATGTGTGTGTGTTTATATACATACATATGTGTGTGTGAGACCATGCAAGCATTACAAATGTGTATTCTTCTTATAACACTTGTCTTGGGAAGATGTCAAACTGTTTTACAAAGTAGCTTTAACATCATCGTTCTCATTCTACAGGTAGGGAAATTTAGTACTTAGGGGAGGCCCCCTCTGGTATTCTCTGAACATCTCAAATTAATATCCTYCACATAGGATTCTGGAAATGATTTAACATGATGAAAAAATTAAACAAATTAAAATAAAATTTGGGATCTGTTCCAGTAATGCTGCTTGGAAAGTTAATTGCAGAGAGCATTCTGCAGCAAGACTGGGTATGTTTTATCTACATAATACAGTTTTTCCATCAAAAAAAAATTCAAATTCTTGTAATTCTCAAAAGAAACATTTTTATTGACAACATTGGYCAAATACTTTATTCTACAAAGATTTTATTTTATGGATCTGGCCACACTTTTGGCCTGGCTTTCAGAGAGATTTAAAACTCGGACTATTTGAAACACTGAAATAATCTGAGAGATCTTGATTTTAATTCTCTCTTTTCCAGACCAGGAAATGAGTCACTGTGCATGTATTCTACTATGTCTAAATCTGAAAATCAAAATATATAAATACTTATGTACAGTTTACTATGAACAGAAGTTGACTTCAGACATTACAAGCCAGCATTAACTGTGAGAGGGCACTGAGAGGAACTGACTACTCASTTATGGGGCCCAAAGCATCTGTTATCATGACCTATTCCTTAGCTCCCAGTAGTGCACCGGCAAGGACCAGCCTTGTAGCGTTTGTAGAGGTGCAGATGGTAACTCAGTGGTGGGCCATATCCCAGTTCTTATGCTTGAATATCCAGTCACCAATTACCGTGACAAATTCTGGCTCTACTGGAGGAAGGGTTTAATAAGAGCATAACACTTAAAAACAGTGCGTGGTTTCTTTCCCTTTTCCTGCCTGTATGCTGTGCCCACAGTCAGTGCAATGGAGGTTACTGGTTTAAATCTGAATGGTTTTCCTGTGTAGGCATTGGCAAACAGGGCTCACTCAACATTCCCTCTATACTGATACATCCCAGACTGAGAGCTCCTTTTCATAATATCTCCCTTCCCTATGAAAAAAAAGGCACTGTTAGCTTCAAAGCCAACTCCATATGGTGTTAATTAACCAAATCCTGYTCCTTGCCCCTTCCAAAACTCAGTAATTCTATAACTTCTCCTACTATCACTTCATGGTTTTTTCTTTGGTTTTGCTCCCCACAACCTTTCCTTACTGAACATCACTAAATAACCAAACTTTGTGCAATTTAACTCTCTATTATTGTAATACAATAACAGATGGCCATGATAACACAGACAATTTTGTCAACTTCTAACAGATTTTATTACGTTTATTCCTTCCTTCCTCAACCACACTAGACCATTCCTGAATATGGCAGGAATTGTACAAAGAAAGAGAACTGGTCAAAAATCAAGGATCTGGTGGCATCTGAATGAATTCCTCTTCAGCCCTCAAAAGTAGCCATTCTAACTAATCTGAAGAGCCTGGATTACAGTTTTCATATCAGAACTGCCTCTTTTGTCCCAGTTTCATCCTTGAACAGGATGAGAAAGTACTTTTTATATCTTTTCTGATGCAATTAAATTTGCTTTGTGGTATAGAAACTGCAGATGTTATAACTATTACTASCTAATATAATTTTATCCTTTGGTTAAGGCTCAGCTCTCCGTTTTTCCAATTAACAATCCAAACCACATCATACTTAGAGGARATCCATTGATAAAGAAGTTTCCTTTACATGTCTCTCAACCAGTAAGCATGAGATTCATTTATATTTTGTGCAGCAAGCAGATTAATCATTAGCAATCATACACATCACCATGACATACTCAGCTGAAGCAGCAATAGTCATTTGGTTCGACTGTCTTTTCTTTAAAAAGATGACTGTAGTAAACTTAGGTATTAATGTAATCAAATGTATAATGCAGGGATATGGTCACAGGCTCTGATTCAGGTGTCTAACMTTTTATGAAAGTAGGGAGAAATGGAAGACTGCATAAGAGCATACTAGTTAGGGCAGACTCATCAGTGAACTGGTGTTTGACACCAGAGATCCATTGTGTCTCCTATTGCACAAAGGCTGGATTGGAAAATGCTAAACATACCCTGGTCTAGTCAGGCTACAGTAGTCCAGCCCTTCCCTCCAGCTACTCAAGAGAAGTTTCACCATTCCAAATGTGTTACAGAGGTTATAATAGTTCAGTGATAGTTATACCAGTACTGTTACCAAAAATCTTACCTTAATCAGTGGAAATTCCAACTCCAGTGGAAGTTCTACCATAAGGTGGGAATCAAACCCAGATGATACATACTTTTCACTTTCCGTTACATAGGAAAAAGCCAGGGAGTTGTATCTGTAAGACAGAACTGCTTTAAATACACACTTTCATATTGTGAAGTAATGGGACTTTGTTAGGTAAACAAGGTCAGATTGAACGTAGCCCCCATCYTTTGACAGAGATGTAAGTTGCTCCACCTTAGTTGCCTTATACCAYGTAGTGCATGCAGATACAGATCTATGAGAAACTCAGATTTTGAAGAGGAACTGTAAGCCAAAAAAAGTAATAATGTCTGTTCCCAAGAGCTGCCCAGTGCCGTTAGCTAACGCGTCCAGAAGGATGACAGGAGCAAAGTATCACTTCCCTCTAGCAAGGATGAGCAAGTTGAGATATGATGCTGTTCATACATGCAGATGGGCAAAAAGTCTTGGAAGATAAGTATGCATATGCCTTTTAGGCATGCAAGTAGCAGCAGAAGTTGAGAAATAGAAACATAGAATCACCAGGAAGCTGCATAAAATGCAGTCCAACATGTCCAATGATAAATAAGGGTAGTCTTAAGTTCAGCCAGAAATCAGTTCTAATAAACTGATTTCTTTTTTTAATATGAAGAATTCAACAAAAGACTAGAAGTGAGTGAATTCTTACCAACAGTTTATGTCCTCTATTGAATGCTAGTTTAAGAAAAATTTAGTAAAGTACCAAAGTAAAACAAACTGAAAGGATTTAATGGATTTCTAACCACAATTGAATAGAAAGCCTAACTCATTGTTACTATATCCAAAACATTTTAAAAATACAAGCAAGGAATGCATCTCTATCATCTGAATTTAATACAGAATCATGTTCCTCTCCTGTCACACACAGAATTTGTTATAGATTTTATCTGCAATAAAAGCTATGTCAGTAGTGCCACATAATACATTTGTAAAGGTTAGAGATATTTTAACCCACATCTGTGACCAGAATTTTAATGACAAGCATATCCTCTGAAGCAGTACAAGAGATGAAAACTCTTCTGTAGACATTAATGCAAATCAGTGTAGAACAATGCCTACACAACATTGCAATAGGGTCATTTTGAATCACGTCCTTGAAATTACAAATATATGACACAAGTAAAAAATATATTATTACAAATTCTGTCAATCTTCTGTCCTTGTCAGGGGTTTGTGTTATTGCAATCCAGAGAGATTAAACCATTTTATTGCTTAAACTGTCACTAAGACCTACAAAAACAGAACAGCAGCATTACTTTAATGACTTTCTTTTGAAATATGCATTCTTACAAACCTTGCATAATGAAGAATGAATTCACAAATGTATTGTTTCTGTTTCTATTTCTATTCCATTTACCAAAAATTCATATACTTCTACACTGAACTTCACTAATTAGGGGAAAACTAGGAAGGCAATCATCTTATTGACAGCAACTTTGTTCACCTTCAGAGACTTGAAAGCACAGATTGTATATTTGAGACTGGAAGAGTTTAACAGAATATATGAGCTTTAAAAGAAAAAAGCGACACTTTAATCAACCATTGTGACCAATAAAAATTCTTTTTAAAATTCAGATTACAATTTCTGGTTTGCTTGTTCTCAATTTCTTTAGGACATAAAAGATGGCAAAATTTCTTCAAGATGCAGCTTGGCAATACCTGTTCGGGAGACATAAGAACCATAGTTCAAACCGTAGTTTAAATGAACAGGAGCCCTATCGTACAGTTTTGACTGAACAAATGGAATCAACAATTTGAGTTTGATTTACTTAGGTAGAGCAAGAACTGCAAATAACAGCGTTTCCATAGACAGAGAAGGTACATATCCAAGCTAAACTCTCAAGCTATAGGTCTCTGACAACAACTAGTCATACTACTTCAGGTTTRTTTTGCCATCTAATCATCTTTATTGGAATTGTAAGTCTTGTTCAGGATAAATGATGATTTAAYTAGTGGCCTCCACTCACAGTTTCAACTTTTATCTTTTCCCTTTAAAACAACAAGTTCCTAGAAAGCATCTGCAAAAGTCTTGTTTTGATTAGCCCTTTATCTTCCAGTCTTAGATCAGTATCAGGATATTTTGACCTCTTTTCTTTCATAGTCCATTCTAAAACATACTCTTGATGTCTGCAGCATTATTGAACCTCCACATTATGCTTTGTAACCATCCATAAGATGTGAAGCATAAAACAAAAATGTTTGCTTTAAGGGGACATCTGCTATAAATAAAATGATACCATAAATTTTCAAGACAGCCATCACCCACCTAGTTGTTAGACAGAAAGTCTCAGCTTCCCAGAGCAGGTTCTTCTTGGCATCTCGGCCAGTGAGGTCAATGGCATTTACTTTTGTGTTTTTTTCTGAGCACCATCCCCCACTTTAATGAAATTAGAATGTAATGCTTTCAACGCCCGCACATATCAGCTTTCTTGGGAGAAACATATGAACATCATTAAAACATAATTTCTCTCTCTCTTTTCAAAAATATTTCCTTAACAAACTTGATAAAATTCAAACTCAGAGTTCAGTCTGATGCTGTCTCTAATAAAATATCATCTGTTAGGTCTTGTATATGTAAGCATCTGTTATCATTTCTAGRAGAAACGCCTATTTTCAGGAGTGAGGAGTGCTCAACTGGACATAACATTTACTATGAAGGTGTCATCTCAGGAGCTTGATTAGATATTTGCTTTATTCTTCATAGAAAYATCATCCAAAACCGCTCATCATTGCTTTACAAAAATAAAGGAAATGAAAGGATTTTTTAAAATTATACTGTTGCTGCCACTTACTTCTTAATACTGAATGCTACATGGCACCACCAGGAAGGCCATTCATAAATTTTTGTCCCCTGAGGAGATCCAGAGCCTAGAGGGAGACTGGGATTGCTGCTCATCCTTCCTTCAAGCCTGCTACCTCTGTGGTGTTCTGCTCTAAGCTTGACTCACTCACCTTGGCGAGACAAGAATTACGTTGCATTCTTTATAAAGCTTGCGAGTAGCATCTTCTCAGGTTCTCTGTGTGCCTTTTCTTCACAAGGCTCTCAAATATCTGAACTGTGGTAGGCGTTGGCATTTCTATAATGTATTTTCCTTCYGGTATGTAAAGAGCAAAGGTGCTTTGCATGTAGAGCAGGATATGAAGGCCTCATCTTTGGCAAGGTAACCTCAAATGGTTTTGCAGTTGGCTAGGACTGAAATAAACATATTTGATGAACGGGTCAAAGGTGACATGTTCAGAGATGAAAATGGGATGCTAAATTTTGAAAAAGCCACCAGGGAAAGCATTTGAAATGCAACTTTTTCTTCTGAATTTCTGTGGGAAGAGCAGTTAGCCTTGTGAGATGTTGCTTTTGCTATCAAAGTCCCTGCTTATTACTATTATCTAATATTGTTAATTAGATTAGAAACTGTACCTGCAAGTCAAAATGAGTGAAAGCATGGGCTTTCCTCTCTCTCTCTCTCTCTCTCTCTTCCCCCTCTCATTTTTAAGGGTGAAAATTAAGATTCTCACATAGCCATGTGTCCACTACAATAGAGATGATAAGGAAAATATTCTGGGGTCTGAGAGAGGTGATAACACAGAAATAAGTGTTCAATGCTGGAGGCCCTTGATTTCCACTTATTGGAAAAATATCTTGGTCCAGCAATGAAAGAGATATGACTTTATCCCGTTTAATGGGTTTTTTTGTTTGTTTGTTTGCTTGTTTTTAAATCTTCTATTTGGTACAAAAGCAGTTGCAAAACTGTCTTTTGCAGGTGGACATAGCATTAAAAAAATAAAAAACAAGTCTAATAGTACCTCCCTAATGAGAGTTTACTCTCCAGCAGCTCTAATAACACTTTTGTATGGTACAGGTCCAAGACACTTGGGGAATATTAGATAAGATAAAATGAATATAGTTTAATTAGGCTGCAACTTTATTTACTTATCTCATTTTGGAACCACTGATAAAAGAGTGCAAATGCTAATACTTTATATAATTATTTTCATTAGTTGAAGTCAGTTGCATATCCTACATTCTTCCACAACTGTTTTCTTAATAGAGGCAATTGAGATGCAAAATAGAGGAAAATCTGGAGGAATATCCACCTACTAGAGTTGTGCGAGAAAGACCTGCCTTGTATGCATTTTTCTAAATTACAGGCTTTATAGCATAGATAGGCCTTCCTGAGACAATCTCGAAGCAAACCTTATTACATTTACAATAAAATTAGATTACAATAAAAGATTTGGATAGATCCATTTTATCAAATGGCTTAGGTCAAATATAAAGGAAACTAGGAAGAAAATTTTAGCCAGATGCTGCAAGTGATTTGTTTCTCAACTAACCCAAACCTTGCAAGCCCTTAGCCTTTACCACCATTCAGATTTGCAGAACTGTATGTACATAAGAATAATGCCATGAATATATTAATGGACTACTGAGAGTTAAGTATAAAGAAAAACAACACTGCTTGTTGCTGACAGGAATCATCAAGGATGTAATTATCCACCTATATTTCCATGTTTATAAAACATTACTACCCATACTTTTTAACATATATTTTTCTTACATTGTTCGTAAATACTTTGGAATTCTTTGACATTTGGGTCACATTCCATATATGTTAGAATACATTTTATACACAAAGTTCCATGAACTCAGTCTCATCACTAGGCCTTAAGCTTAAGGTGAATTACACAGTCCAGCCAATGTTAACATAAATAAAACTTCTATACCAATTACACCTTCACATAACCTGTGTTCTACATATTTGGAAAGTACTTTGAAGTTTTTTTTTTTTTTAAATTGGTACTTAACCTTTTTGCCTACATCATCTATAATGCAGCTCTAATTATAGTAGTTATGGGTGAAAAAAAAATTAGAATGTAGAAAAATGCACCTAACAATTTTACATAAATCAAAGTCACGGACTTAGGCCAAGAATGGAAAAAAGTGCTCATTCGCATCAGGGGAAAAAAAAAAAAGAAGTTATTTTTGGCTCCAGAGTGATATACAATACTCTGGCCAGKCTCAATGTTTTATGGATATAGAACCTTAAGCCTGTGGCTGGTCAAGAACTGAAAAATGATTTGAAATAAATATTTTTGCTTGCCAGTTTAATTTCTTTCTTGCAAATGATCTGCCCTTCCAAACGAGTGGTCCCCAGCTGATACAAGACCAGAGTACAGCATATATGAAATATAACTAATGTCGTGACTTAAAGAACATATATATATATTACCCATAACTCTCTCTATAAAGAATAAGTTCAAAAATCATGTTTTTAATAAGGCAAGGTGTTTTGTTGATCCCTGCAATAGGAACACTGTAATTACTCATACTCAAGCTGACTAGGGAGAGACTGCCGGACTCCACGACACACAGTCACGAGGAAGGTCTCCCCAGRGGGAGGGCTCAGGGATTAGTGCATTGGGAGTTCACTTCGAAATGGGTCTGGGCCCAGCTGGGGCATGAGCAGATGCAGACAGACAGACTTGTCCCTGAACTAGCAGCCACTCCAGCCCCACAGCTAAAGGGACAGACCGAGTTATCATCATCTCCAGCCAACCTRAACTAAGCTCATGCAGCTTTTAGCTAAGGTTTCAGTGGTGGGAGCTGTAATGGTTTTGGATGAAGCAGGGTACTTATTTTCCCTGTTTTAGGGAGGGGGAAGTGAGCCGCAAGCTGACTGAAAACAGAGTGGTACTTTGATGTTCAAGCAATTGAACAGGGAACATCTGTCTATGCCTTACTGACTGAAAATAAGAATTGAGAAAGGGTTAGGGTTCAGTAATGATTAAAACCTCTTCTGATCTGTGCCTCCATAAGCCTAAACTGACATTTTTTTCTTTTAAAACCCASAATACCTTTAGGTATGTACAGCTCTGCACTGTACACATGCTTTGGGCTGCTGTAGTACATAAGAAGACTCCTCTACGAGCACCATCAAAACCTCAAATCCAGGTTGGGAAGCTCTCAAGTCCCAGGGAAATGTTTTTTCCCCCCCACATATCAGTGGGTTTATAAGCCGTATCCTTCAGAGCAAGTCACTCAACATGCTCTCTGGAATTAATATACATCTTCTATCTTGATAACACTCTGTCACAACAAATAATGCAAGCAGCAAATAAAACAAGATGAGTTTCACCAGAAGGAAAAGTAAGAGAGAGCACAGCTTTTAATTTTAGGAGGGCATTCAACTGTGAAAAAAGAGAAGTGATCTGGGTTGTACTCCCAGCATTTTATTTCAGGTTTGGGGTATTTTTTTTCATCAATAACTGTTTAATATGAAATATATTCAACAAGTTCTCCAGCATCTCTTTAAAGAGGCATGTTCAGTTCACTGAAGGAGTACAAGTAAATGTTAATTCCTAGGAGCAGTTTACCTCTTACATTGGATTTGAGAGGTTGGATTTCAGACTTCTTAGTATTTCCTAAGGTGTTCTTAATCCAAATACTGGAAGTCCGATGAATGCTCCCTCTGGCACTTCGTCTAATGAAATACGAGCACCTCCTGATCCAAAGCAAGGCTGYGTGGTTGCGTTAGTTTCATGCCAAGCCTGAGCTAATTAGTCACATTTCCCAGTTAGTGCAGGAGATTTTGCTGAATAAAGCCCCAAGCAGGATTTTTGGCTAGGCATTGCTGAGGAAGCCCAAGACTTTTTCAATGTCTAGTGTAAGCTTACGCCTGTTGGCTTAGCTCAAGGCAGCTTTCTACTAAAGACACATATTTCTTAAATTACCCAACTAATTCTTCCTGAATATTTTAGTGAGAATTTAAAAACTTAAGTATGACTTTAAGATCTTATTTTACATGCCAGGTACCTGGCTGTTAAAATTTGCAGAAGCACTTTTTTTTTTTTTTTTTTTAAACAGAATATGATCCTTAATATATCGGAGTAAATGTTTCTTCTCTGCAAAATGAAATAATAGCTTTTCCTACCTCTCTGAGTAGGGTATTAAAGTCTTCCCTGAATGAATGAAATTTTGGCTCTGTCAGAATTAATGTCAAAATTCATACTGACTCCAATAGAGCCAGATTTTTCTCTAATATTTCAGTTGCCCTTACAGCTGCCCTGTATAAGATGTAATGGGCCTGTTGTTCTGCRCGCTTTAAGAAACACAGCCTAATGCTCTCCTCCTTTGGTTCCTGTCATGTCTCTTACKTTTGCTTGCTTCCGTCTACCCACTKCCTACACTTATTTAATGTGCCTATAATTTTCATGATGATTTTCATCCCTTGTTTTAATATTGCAGTCATATTTACTGGCTTCCTGCCTGGTCCCTTAGACTCATCCAACAGTGTATACTTTCATTTGTTATTCAGCTATTTTACTATCCGCTATGATTTTGTTTCATATCCCTTTCTATATTCTTTAAAACTTCCCCTTTGACCTCTCTTTTCCTTTGGCAGAACGAAAAAACAAAACTTCTTGGATTAATGTGGTTTGCATTTCCAGCTGTAGTGTGTCTCATTTAAAAGTTTTTCTTTGCATTTGCAATATCTTTATCTGCTCTGAAGCATAATGCAGTTTCAATTTATACATTGCTTTTAACATCAAGCAGTCAGTTCAAAGTCCTTTAYAAAGTGGAGAGGGAAGAAGCTAAGCCTGAATAGTCTGTGCAAATAGAAAAGTTTTCAGGCTAGATTTAAATTGAGATAGCATAAGGGCATTCTACATATTAACATGTTCTTTTCTTCACTCCTAGTAAGTGCTATACTTATTTTCAATTAAATAATATACSAAGTAATTTTTTCATTGTTATTTGTGGTTTTTGTTGCTAATTCTTTTACATAGGATACTTTATATAATTACWTAGCATAGGTAATCTCTTTTTTTTCTACAGCTTAATTTCTTTTTTAATCCTGACTTTACCATTGCCTTTAGATATGGACCACAACAAACTTGAATTTCTCATCAAGTTTAGCTTCATATTCAAGTCTCCAGGACAGTTTCATTCTCTATCAGAGGTTCCAAAACTGCTTATTTCCAGGAACATTAATTTCTCACAAATCATTTCTTATTTCTTAAAAATTATTTATAATAAAGGGTCCCTGAAGAACAAGGAGATGATGTGCTAAGTATTTTTATTTTTTTTTAAAGCTGAGGTGATCAGAGCCAACCCAAACTTCAATYCTGAAGCTGCTAGAATAACGCAAACTCAGCCTTTTCCTGTCTCATGTCATGATACAATTATTAAAGTTTAACATGGAGACATAGMAGTAAAGCACACTTATTCCATAACCAGGAGAGTGTTAGAGGCATACTGTGTCACTGTAACACTTTAATTACATCTTTCTACTTTCAGGAACCATGCTCAGTGTCATTCCAAAATTGGGAATTATGCAGAATATCCAGGGATTAATCATCGTAACCATGAATCAAGCTCTGAGAGAGAAAGTAGGAAAATATCCACTGTTTATCATTCCAAGAGGATTCTCAAGGCAACGCTTTACTCAATGAAGCGCAAACAGAAAAGAACTACCTTTTGAGAGTAAAACCCAATTGTTATTGTTATTATGAAAAAAATAGTTTCCAAATTTCTCAGCACTTGATTTGCCTTTGATAGACACTGCAKTGGAGTTCTGTCTATAATGGTCAATAAACATGCTTGTGGATATTAAAAGGTAGCAAGGATTGTGTGCCCTTGTTTGTCCTTTCTTTAGGAGATGGTTTGCCAGTCTTTCTAATATGGAGGCTATTATTGCAATGCTAATAAATCAATCAAAAAACAAACAACATTTAAATGAGAGTAAAATGATGTCCATTCTTCTGAGGTTTCATGACTTTTTTTTCTCCTTTCACAGGAAAAGATGCTTCTCCTGAATACATACTCAGGTATATCTGCTTGCCCAAGATTTGTAATTCATCATTCCAGAGTTCACTTCCTACTATAATACAAATTCCTAATCTGTAAAAGGAAAATATTTGCTCTAGCATACATCAAAGATTACTTTAAAACCTTTGCTTTTTGGTCCACTTGTCCTCCATCACCTCTCTTTGCTTTTACATGATATTTTGCAATGAATGGAAAGCCTTATTAGGTTTTATTTCTCTGAAAATCTTTCCTGAAAAGTTCTGTGATTACCTGTCTCTTCTTTTCAATATATCATTGGGAGACAGGGTAGCGGGTAGAAATACTGATGAAAAGTAAATACACTTGAGAGGCACTTGCTGTTAGTAGCATTGATCAACACAAATTTCTAAGAGCTCTACAAAGCTGCAGCTTTACTCACTTTCTCTATAGAAGTCTCCCTCTCTACAGTATGTCAAGCTATTTTGTATTGAGTACTTCACGGCTTTCCACTGTTTCTAACCCAAACCTGCCTTTTCTGGCATAATACTTATATTTCTTCACAATCAAATAATATTGATTCAGGCTTTTTAAATGCTGTAGCCCTATAACTCTCCACYTTGTTGAGCATGATCCAATGGTCTCTCCCCTCTTTACAGCACCTGGCTCACTCCATTAATGGACCTGCTCTTCCAAACTCTCCTTTTCCTCCTGAAAGTGCTGGCTCACACTCCTCTTGCTGCTGCCAGTGGGATTGGCCTACTTTGCCACACATGGATGGAGCCACTCTACCCTACTTGGCGTCACTTGGCCTCTTCTACTCAGCTCAGATTAAGCCTCCACCTCTGCTCTTTTTTTCACTCCAATAAGGTCACTCCACTGTAATCCCCTGCACTTTGCTATAATCAGTCTGCTCATCATTTGTGGAAGGCTGGCTTTATAATCAGATTCCCTCTGCATGGAATTTAATCCAAATATTTTCTAATGAGCACTAAGACTGCTGTAGCTGCTTTTTCCTGTCATGCTTCTAAGAGGAAAGCTATGCTGTGTATCTGTAATGTGGTCTCTAAAAAAATACTTCCACATCACTGAAAAAAAAGGATCTTAACCTATCAATACTGCAAAGAGTCCTTGTACAATTCTTTGGGAGATGAACAAAACTGGACTCACGTAAGTTATAGTTAAAGGTTTATTATTACAGCAGCATCTGTCACAGAAGTGTAATGGAATTTCTGACTGGTGTTTTTAAAAATTACCAGGCTAAAACCTTCGCCTATTGTATAAATATCATTGCATCAGCCCAGGGGGCAAAGCTGAAAATTTCCGCAAATCTGCACAAATTCAGATYAAGAGTAAGACTAGTTCAGCAATGTTTAAAAGATCCAAAGCCAAAAAAATAGAATTTTCATAAAACATGAAAGCTTGAAATGTATTTCAAAATAAGTTTTGTATGTTGCTATTGATGTGTTCGAGCCTCAATTGTCATATATCCATTAGAGACAAGGAATTTTTTAATTTTTTTTTAATTTTTAATGAATTTTTTTAATTTTTTTTTAATTTTTAATTTTAAAATCTAATCACTGCTCAAAATGTGGCAGGCTTCTTTAACAAATACAGCAATTGAAAAATATAACAAACATTTGGAAAGAAACTGAGGAAGAGTCATTAGTTTGCGAATGTCCTTTTGAATCTCTTAAGTTAGGCCATATAAATCTGTCATTGTCTATGTATTCATGACATCTTAATTCACCTACACTGCATTATTAAAAAGTATAAATTCTAATGATGATGGCTTTGTGCATTTCCATGAACAATTATTTTGACTGAAGCATCACAAATTTTAGCCATGTTTATGAATCACAGCATGATAAAATGTTTGACTTCATAAATCTTTTACATCTGAATGAATGATGAAAAAAGGGTATATACATCCATGAATATYTACTCCAGTGAGATGCAAATTTTTTTGTAAAGAAATAATTGATAATTTTGAGATCAGTGAAATAAAATTATAAATCCCTCTCCTTTTTGATGTCTTTTGTATGAAAAATGGCATGGTTTAAAGTATGAAATAATGTTTACCAGCAAGAAACTCAATTTAGAGGTTTTTAAACACAATATTTATAGATGAAAGTGAAAACCAGTATGAGAGATGAGAAATTTAGAAATTGTATTAGTTTGTATTTTGATTCTGTTGCTTTTCTCACTTAAACTATTACAACAAAATACACAGTTAATTGTCGCTAGTGGAAACTAAAGTATTTGCTCCGTAACCTTTTCTCAATGGACTTGCAAGACCCTGTTTAGTATTTGTGCATAGGGTGTGTTGCATATCTTAAAACCATAAAGACTATGTCAGGGTCTGAGGAATTACTCTGAGGAATAATAAAATATTAATTTGATGGCAAAAATTAAGTGGCTTAAAAAGAAGCTGTTGTTTATCCCAGGAGTGGCTTTTAAGACATTGATGTCTGGTTTTAAATGTGTCTCTTCCTAGCCAAACTAACCACACATAATGAGACCTAAGTAACTATCTGACTTCATTCAAGCAGCTCATTTATGGAAAACCACCAGTTTTCTCTCTCTGTCAGGTCCTCAGTATGAAAAAGGCCATTTGCTCATTCTAGAGGCTTCCAATTTTCTTAACATTACAAAAATGCCTGTGAACTTCAGCAAAGGCATATTCTCCAAAGAATCCCTTTACACCAAAAGAACACTCAGAAAGAAGCATACAGAAAGCATGCATGTTATGTGTGATACTGTTTAGTAGTGAGAAAACAGAAGTACCTAACTGACCATGAATTGGGAAAGAAATAAATTAATTATATGCTTGTTAAAGTAAATGAAGGGTTTTGATGCTCTGCTGCTTCAGGAGAATTATTTCAATTTACAGTACTTAAGGATCTAGCATGTAGTTTAGCAGTAGGACATATTGTGTTATCAGGATTAAATAAGAAGTGCAGGGAGATATTTTGCTCTCAATGAATGTTGGACCTAGTCATGGTAACATGGTCAAAATACAAATTTACCCAAGGAATACCACACTGTAAATTGGTTTAGAGTTAGGAAAAAAAATACTGGCTATGACTTATAACAACATTTAAAACTCATCACAAAACATTTAAGTATGAATTAAAAATTTAAATGAAACCATTAGCACCAAAGCTATTTTTGTAGTACAGGGAATGATGGTGGCTTTTCATTTTGTACCTTTGATTAACAACCCAATTAAATCAGAGTCAATATAAACTCCAAGAAGATTTTCAATAGTACGTTTTGAATGTCYAAGCTAGCTGATCAAATCCCAACTACTTCCTTCTTCTATCAACATACAATTTAGACTAAAGCAAAATGCTGAATACATCCCAAAGAACCAGCATAGAGCCTAGAGATGTCAAGAAAGATAATGCTAAAGCATCAGCCAAGGACAGAGGATGGAAGCAGGGACACCAAACTGGGGAAAGGACATAGTAATGTCAATACCTTCAGAAGAAGATTTTTTTCCCCCAATGTTGGGAGGCAAAAATAACATAAGTCATCAAACTGTAACACAAGACTAATTCTTCTGAGAGATTCTGRTGAAATCACTCTTTTTATCCCTTGAAGTTAATGATCTCCAGGACAAAGTGAAATTATGACCCGTGATTACAAATGAAGGGCAGGTGTTGTATGTTTCCAGGGACAGAGCAGCCCTGCAGCTGAGTGCAGTTTTTGCTGACTCACATCCCTGGTATGCATAGCTTAGCAGGYTTCAAATTTTCACCATCACTATAACAATTATTTAAGAGAGACCATTGGCATCCAAATACAGATGTGCTTCATGTGGCTGGTTACGCATACATGTCAACTACTCCAACAGCAATGAGGGGAAATAGACAGACTTGGATGATTTTGTTGACTTTTATGTTTCAGATGCTTTGCTTTGGCACTGTGTGTCTGGTATTCACTTTGTCACACAATTATACTAGGTCTTGTTCAGTTTAGAAAATAACGTTTATTTTYCTCTTCTCTGGAGAGATGACAGGCACTATTTCAATCTTCCCACCGAGCTGCAGTGTTGAGCATTCCTATTACAGGGCAGTTTGGGGAGGGTAGTGCCAGGCTTCTAGCTGCTACATCTGGATTTGTGTCTCCCCTCACRTAGAAGTGGCTGCCAAGAGCAAAGGCAGAAGAGCTGGGAATCAGACCTCAATTAAGGTTGTCCTACATCAACAGTGGGCAGACTATCTACCATGCAAACCACCAAATGCCTCCATTTGACAGCTTTTCAAATTAGTTAGACTTGGCACCACTTCTRTGGGCACAAGATGTCCTGGATAGTTTATTAAGTTTATATATTCAGCTGTGTACTAATTAACTCTTTGTCTTTTGGAGTTCTAATTTCCTGTTTAGTATATTTAATACTGTACGCCAAGGTGAAAAGTCCTTTAGGCCTTTACCTGGTTTGAATTCAGAGGAATTTGAATGACTTCAGCAGACTTGCTCTGGCTGTAGAGAGCAGAACTTGATCCTCTCAGTGGAATTAACAAACAGCTATAATTACCTCCATTAAAAAAAGTGCAAACAGATTTTACCTCCGTTTCTCACCGTTTGCTTTCAATGTGCCAAAGGACACCTAGCAGAGGACAGCATAAACCTTTTCAAGGAGGCTGCTTCAAGTCACCAAAGTCAACAGAAAGACAGAACTTGCATTTTGAACTGAACTCCCAGTAAAATTGCTCAAGGGGCAGCAGCAGTTCCAGAATTTAACCTGGAGCAGAGGGATTAACTGAATGTAGTTTGTTGCAAGAGAAGAATAGATGTAACAGAAATAAGAGCTAAAAGTGATACTGTTTTTCTGGCCCCTCTTTCTTTAATAGCTCACGTGCACAGGAATTTTCAGTTATAGAAGCAGCATTAAAAAAATGGAGAAATCCTGATCATTATTAAATGCTGGCAGTTAAATCAATTGTGCAGCAAATGGAGAGTAGCACTTGTGACAGCTAGAAATACAAGCTGAGCAAAACAGTTTGGTAGTTACCTAGACACTCATAAAAAGGAACTGCTGTCTATTAAAACTTCCCCTTCTTATGTTCAAAAGGTATCTTTCACTTGCATTGGTTTAGAGAGAGACTATAAATATATTCTGAGTGTCCTAAAATTTGGAAAAATTGGTTAGTTTGATTTGAATTTTTTCAAAATGTTCTACTTAAAATAATAAATAACAAAATAGGTTGCCTTGACATTGTCATAAACATATTCCAGTGTTTCTTCTCAAAATAAATCCTGACAAAAATAGAACTTTGTACTGTGCTGAGAGCTGCGTATTCCAGAGGAATACAATTCCAGAACTAATAATAATTAGTGTAAAATTTTGAAGTTCCCATCCCAGAAGCAGTTGAACTCCCGAGAATTTAAAAGCAAAAAAAAGGATGAAGCTTCCCTGTCTTATCATTCAGGATGTGGAACAAGGAAACTCATGCTACTTGTTGGCTGACAAACTCAGGTCTCAGATTTTGAGAAATTAAAACTTTGTGGCAGGATTAAGCTGATATGCCCGACTGTGGAGTGATGAACTCTGACTGACACAACACAGGCTCCAGTGGGTTCTGATGCAAAGCAGAGCAGAAACTGTTAAAAATTCCCATCTCAGAATGGGGACAAACAAGAGGAGGGTACAGGAGAAGCAAATATATAAGATAGCATATGTTACACATTTAAAAGGAAAATTGCTTACTGAAGAAAGCAAATAAAAAAATCATTAGCTTTTTTTAAAAAGATTAAAACTCACTCATTTAGGGTGAAGCAACAGGGATATTGTGCCAGCCAAATTCCTACAGAGAAGGGGTCAGGCCTTAGTTGTCAATGTTGTCAAATACTTGGTAGTCCCAACTGTACAGGRGATCACAGGCAGCTGCATGTGGGCCCAGCAGTCTGGCTAGGAAGCAAAAACATTTCCCAGAGCTGTGCAGTCTAGCACTTCCTACTCACGTGTACCAGCACGCTCGTATCCAGGCTCCCTGCAAGCTACTTTTCACTTTGGGATTCGCGCTAAGCATATTGGAAGTAATAGAAAATTTCTCGGCAATCTTAGAGGCCTCCCAGACAGCCCTTCTGTGGGTGCAAATGTACAGCAAACTCACATTATCATTTCTAACTTGGTGTCTGGAGCAACAAGATTGTTGCAGAGTTGTATATAAACAGTGCTTTAAAGTGTGGAGCAATGAGCATTTCATGGGTGTGAGATGAAACGGGGACATGCAAGTCACAGCAACATATTTTAGTAATTTGTTTGTATGAAAGCAAACAAATCGCTAAGAGTTTTAGTAATTACCAGCAATTTACTAGCAATTATTAGCAAATTTTGTTTCTATTGGATTGAGCTATTCGATCTAGCCAGTTTATTTACTTGTTTTYTGCTCTTTGTTTTTAATCTCTGGGATAATTAACATGAAGCAACAGTAGAGGAAGAAACACCCCACTGACCTTAGAAGGTCTGGAAGCAACAGAGAGGAAGGCACTTGGAAAGAGAAGAAATGGAGCAGGTAGGAGCTGTGTGTTGACCTGMTGGAAAGGACACAGGAAGAGTTGCATGATTTGATGGTCCTACAATTTGCAGTGCGCTAATGGACGCTCAGGTCGTCCATTCTCTGGTTTTTATTTTCTGGAAGTAATTGCAGCTTGTCAAATCCTAATTTCAAGGGGGAGGGAAGGGGAGAAAAAAAAAAMCAAACAAAAAAAGAAAATCCACCCCAGGCACAAGTCTCTAGTTGGAAATTTCCAGACTCCAGGCTTCTCAAGGATGTGTGCATAATGGCAGATTTGCCCTGTGTAATAGACACCTAGATTATTCTTGAACTTCTACTATCCTAAAGCAAACAGAAACCTAAACCAGAGTCATGTGTATACATAAAAGCCTAAACAGATTAGCTTATTCGGAAAGGGTGAACTGAACAACAAACAAACAGAAATTAGGATAAGGGAGATCAATGCACTGAAACACAATGGGAAAAGTTAGGATCTAAATCTTAAATCGCTGACAACTCATTGCTCTTTCAAAGGAGAAATAGCTAGTTTAGAAAATAGGCAAAAATGTCATTTTTTGTTTTCCTGGTTCAACTAGGTATCATCCAATGAAGACATATTGTGGCATACCAAGAAAAACAAAGATGAGAAGAGCTTCAGGATCACATTACACTGCTAACTACTTTTCAAAGAAAACTTCTGCTATGGAGATTGCACATCAGTGCTCTCACACCACAGTGACGAGCACCATGCACAAGCACAAAACCCCACTGGGGTATTTGGATTGTTTGGATCAGTCACACCAGCCTCCCAGATCATGTTCCCAACTGGAATTTTTTGAATGATAACACAAGAGACAAACAAATAGATCAGCACTAAAGTAACAGACAGTAGCCTTATGCATTCCTCCTTGAGGGGAGAGGAAAAAAGAGAAAAGGAAAAACAAAACAAAACCAGGTCCTACATGGCAGCTGTTTTCCTCGCCATCCTGGTAGCATTAACTTCTAATGCTTTAATTTTCCAGCCAGATACCAYGCATACCTGAGATCCCTTATTACAGTCCTGATTATCCATGCCTGATTGGCATGGTAACCATAGCATCTTTATGGTGATAAGGACTCAACATTTTAAAAAGTCATCCTAATTTACAGCTATACAGATTCGTACAATGTGACAAAGAGGGTACATGATGAAACCTGACAGGATGTTGAGTTTACGGCACAAGTGTGGGCAGCTGAAAAGGCAAGAAATAATACAGTTGTCACTGGACTGCTTCACCTTAGCACCATATAAAACAAAAGCAGTCTTGTTAATCGGTCCAACTATTCAGCTGCATAATCCCATGGCATTAATGTCACATGGAAAAAATGTAAACCTCCAACTTTGTGATACATAAAATATATAACTGTGCAGCAAATGATGTTTGCTTTGGTCAAGAAACTGCTTAGCTGCTTGACATCAGCACGAAAACAAGCCGAACACTCACATAGTACTTTAAGTTTTCTGTGCCTTAATGCTGTCCTTATTTTCTTTAAACCCCCCAATTTTACTAAAATGGGAATGAATTTTAGTGGTACACAAAAGATAAAGAATAGACATTGAAACTATGCGACAAATGGCTTAGCAATAAATGCTCTACTTGAGGTTTTGCACAGGTTCTATTATAGAGAAAGTATTAAATCTGGAACAGCTCTTTAAAAAGAAAACCCTAAATACTTCTGAAAGTATATGATCTTAAAGAATAACTTATCTTTGGAGAATTGCATTTTCATTCTGGCAGTGCTTACTTCAATCTCACTATTTATAAGAATAATTTATTTTTCAGTAATACCTAGCCATGTGCCTCTCTGATACGGAGTATACAAATAGTCTGACACAAGAGTGATAYTGTGAYGGTCTTCACTATAATGTCAGTATGCTAGTCACAGCTACTTATCCTGTCAATTTAGATTATTTTTATATAGACCCAGTGATATGTTTCACACTTTTTTTTCACAATAAAGAAATAAACATTTGAACTTAAGCTTTGGTCCTGAATTAAGATGTAAGTGTAATGAGAAGTGATTAAAAAAGAAAATTACAAGCTTCTATCTGTCATGCAGGTTCTCTTTTAAACATCTATCAATGAGAGAACAATATACAACAGATAATAGCRTTTTTCCTTTCAGTTTAGTCTAACCTAAAGGATTTTATCCAGTTTTAGTTATGCCCAGTCATTTCATTTTTCTGCATACTTCTTCATGACTAATTGGGGTAACATAAGCTTGCTCTCCCTTGGATATTATTCACTGTCAGCTTTCTCTCCCAAATAAACTGATCTATGGAAAACTTACATAGCACACAGCAGGGGCAAGGGAAGAGAAGCATTTGCTGTCCACAGAGATGGAAAGAAGACGCCGAATGAAAAAGCAGTGGATATGATTCACAGATTCCAGATGCTTTGGTAGGGAGGGTTTGTCCCTAATTCCCAGGAGGAATGACTGAAGAGCTGTTATCTGCATGGGTGTGGGATTCAGAAACAGACATGTCAGTAGCAGCCCCAAAGATTCTGCAAGGTGCCGAGGGACCGCACGGACCTATACATGTATTTCCTTTCCTAAGTCTCCCAAACATTCTTAGAATTAAAGTGCAGGCAACAGGCCCACGTGCTCCTTGTTCCCTGCCTTGCCGAGCAAGCCCTCACATCTATCCCTCTGTTGTATTTCTCTGTGGTCTCGCTCCTCACAGGCTCTTATCCATGGCCACGTAGACAACTGCTTTGAGGGCACTTTGGCTCAGGTCACCATGACCCCAGGATGTGGGTGCTGACCAGCAGCCCTTAACGGTACTCTAGCAGTGGTGAGGGAACAATCTGTAGGATTTGCAAACAGCTTCTAGTTGGGACATCATTTCATTACCTTATATACTATGTTCAAATAATCACTGCAAGAAATAAAGTTGTTTGAGATACAATTCCAAACGGAGTTAAAAAACCTCATTGTGCTCCATAACACCCAAATATGCTCAGATGAACTCCTGGCAGAAAACACAATGTCCCTTCTTTCAGCAAGGAAAATGGCATGGATAAAGAGTCCAAGAGTACTGCAGATGTGGGATTTACAGATGTGTAGGCTCCTCCAGAAAGGTAATCTACCACTCCACACCATCTCCCAACACTGTGGAGGCTCCACATCGGGTGCATAAAATGCAGGTATTCCTTTCCCAAACTGTCACTTGGGTTATATTTATGCAACCGCATAAGGAGCTATTTCACTGGACAAAGTGATTAGCAGCAATCTGAAATTATCTGGCTATTAAACCAAGAGCTAATGTTAAGTTAATAGCATTTCCAGTTTAAGAAACACCATGTGCTGAATTAAGAGGGTATTTTCCAGTGACATTAGGAAAGATCATTCACATAAAGGAAAGCCTACACAGAAGAATCAGGGTCCAAGATTAGGCCCAGAATGTCATTAGAGTCAATGGAAAGCCTGCCATAAAAATGAGAAAGTTTTCCCCTGTGGTTTCCAGGAAAGAATTAAACTCATCACTACCTCCATTAAGTGCGCAGGATGTTCACTTTCTGGACAGCAGATAGGGTTGAGATTCAGTGGAGACTCCTGAGGAGAATTCTTGCAGTTTGCACACAGTTCAGGGAGAGAGAAAGCCTGATTTGCACCTGCCCTTGCCTCCTTCAAGGCAGGGGATCTAAAGATGACATTTGTCTCTGCAAAATACCTCATGTGCACATCTGTATGCCCTAATGTGCATTTTGGTGCACGGAATTCTCAAAGAACATGTGGGATCTTCCATACATGTATAGTAAACACCTACCAATGATGCTTTTTCCCCTAAGCATTTGAAAACCCCAAAAGAGTAACAAAAATAACGTATTTGAATAAAAGTCTCCAAATCAAGACAGAGACAAAATTTAACATCTTTGATGTTTTAGGGGTCATGGGGAGGTGGTTTAAACTTTCATGTTCTATTATTTCTTGTGATCATATCAAGCATTGTTTTGCTTGATCTGTTTTCCAGCCTAATTTCTGACATTTAGAGTAGTTTATTATTCTGATGTTTGTCTGAATTATTGATCATTCAGAGTAGTTTTCTATAATTCAGATCAAAAAACAAACTCTTACAGCCTAATCACAACTTCTACACTCACGAACTTCAAAACATGAGTGAATATTACGGAACTACTAAGGAAAAGTTAACTGCTTCACAAAGACGTAATCTTATCTATTCTGCAATGGTCCAAATCCCACTGAAGTCAACAGAAAGAATCCTATTGAATTTGGAGCAAGTCTCAAATATACGTATAAATACTACACAAATAGTAATATCTAGTATCTAGGCTGACTACAAGTACTGCACTTTTTCACGCTTGCCGAAATCACCTGACATTTTATGCAAAATGTTCTGGAGAGCAAAGGACTTAACCTGCTCCTGTCAATCAGCATTTCCTTGTCACAAGTTTAATAACACCTTTTGCAAGTGATTGTAGCTGGTATTAACAAAATCATTACTTTAACCCACTTGGAGGCATATCCCATGGTTGACTTCTGCTGAGTGGATTAACAGGGTTCATCAAGGCAAGGATTCTGAAGTATTAACATCACCTTTCACTTATTTTTAGCCTTTCTCGTCCATGTTTAATTCCAGAGAATTGAACTTTGAGTAACAAAAGTATTTACAAGGCATGTACTGGTGACTGCTGTGCAGCAAGAGGCTCTCTTCCCTGAAGTTTTACAAGAAGGTGTATATTCTTTTAATAGCATGTCATTAAAAATGTAYTTCTTTGGGAAGTGGTCAAGAATGAAGCGAGACTGCTGCTTTGCAGCAGAGGCGGTGGAGCAGACAATGGGCTGCAGCAACAGGGCATTGCTGTCTGCTTTACCATGGCTGCAAGGAGGAAACTTGGGTGCTTCCTGCCCAGGATAAATCACTGTCACTGCRGCCTTGGCTTCTGATTCTCCATTTCCGTCTTCTCTCCCTTGTTTCAAAGTTTTTGCTGCCTGTTTCTTTTCTGTGTGGATCAAAGTGAAACAACAGGAAATATAATTAGGCTATTAGGAAGACAATCCTCAACTGAACTAGTTTTGTTGGTTTTGCTTGAAAACTTGTTTTCCTAGAGTCGTGTGTGGCGGTTAAAGGGAAAGGGGTCTCATTAAAAATAAAGTTTGGGCGAGTCATTTGCTGGAAATAAGGCAGCAAAACAACTGACCTTCAGTATCCAGTCAGGTCAGGAGATAAGCACCACAGTGTGTTCAAATAAGCTCCACTTTTTGGAACACATTTTCTGTGATTAAGACTAACTGAAAGTCATCAGCAGAGGGATTTTAAAGATGCATTTTAGGCAGTGCAGCAACAGCACATTCAGATGTCCCTTACATTAGCATTTCTGAACAGGTAAGAGAATTCTCCTTCAATTATTTATTCCTCTCAAAATCTAGTTTCTCTTTTTATTAAATATTAAAATGTAAGAATTTTGAAAGACACTGTTTGCATTGATAATACTGGCTCGCTGAATTACTTTTAACTAACTTACTAATTGAAAGCAGAGTTTGAAAAAAGTGAGTTAAGCATCTTCTGGGAATGGGATTGTAGCAGTGTTTTTCAAGGTTACTTTCTCTTCATTAAAAACTTTGTAAAATAATAATGAAGAGGAAACCATCTCATTAAGGAAAGAATAAGATCACTCATCAATTTTACTGCTCTTCTCATCTAAGTTGATATCAGTAGCAATGCCTTGCAATTCTTAAGAATTCTTTGCCCCACATTCACTGTAAACAGAGAGGAGCCATAATTATACTTCATTTGATCCATATCAAAGCAACTGATCCGTRTATCGATTTACATAAAGTAAAGCACATAAAACATTTTTTGCTTTTCACCCTTACTTCGCCACCTTCTAACGAAAGTTTTCCTTTGCAGACTTCATTTGAATATAAAAATCTCCCGTTGAAATTTGCGATGTTAAACAAACCATACCAGTCATTCAACTTTTTAATTAAGGATTCAGTGTTCCATCCCTTTTCAGACATTAAAATTCAGGTGCAGTCATTAATCTTTCTAAATGAATTCACCTGTGGCTAATACTGATGTATTTTCTATGAGGCTTGTCATGGACTGCATACTGCATGCATAACCACTCTACAGTTAATTACACAAGGGATTATCGTTAGTGTCATAAAGATAAAGCCTTGCTAGAAGCCTTACAGACATTTTTTGAGCAACGACTTATTTCATTTTTGTTAACAGCCACCTAAGTACTTAAGAACAAGGGAAGTTTGTTTACAACGTGGAGCTGTGAGCAGGGAAGTTCAGAGAGCTCTGAAGTGGAAACCCTGTCCTGGGCAGGTAGCCACCTCCTTGTTCTCTTCCCTGCATTTGTCTCACAGCTATTGCTCTTAGCAGCAAGAGAGAAAGTAACACAGATGGAGTTTTAGCCAAATATTCTTCTCTAAAAAAGATGAATAGCACAGTTTATAAGCACTATAATTTATGGCACTGAATACTAGTTGAATCAGAGAAGAATAAAGCTGAAAGGTCAAAGAAGGAAGCAATCCCTGAATTGCTTTACATGAAAGTTCAGGAAAGTTTACAGGAAAGTTCAGGAAAACGTTCATGGTACACTTGCAGGACAGAAGTTCAGGGCAAAAAAAGAGAATAGGATATGTACTGCAAGAGTTTCTGTACTCTAATGCCCTTGTTCATTGGACATAATCAATTAGAAATGCCACTCTAGTAAGCATCTGCCTTGTAGTAAGCTTTCCTCTCAGCTGACTGCAGAGGCTGGCTCCTCCTGTCATAACTTGAGGAGACATGTTTTAGCCGTCTGGAGAGATTTAATCAACACAAAGCAAACAGAACAAACATCCACAGATAAAAACAAAAAACAAAAACAAGAACAACTTTGTTTAAAACAGGCAAGATAATAGAAGAGAGAGAGAGAGAGAGAGAGATTTGATTTTAATGCCTGTTGCAGCTACTTTAAATTAGCTTCAGTTGAATTACTCCTGATTTGCACTACTAAAAGACAGTCCCCAACATGTTCCCAAATTATTGAAGAGTTTGAAATTATATACATCAGTGAAAAAGTCAGAATGAGGAAAAGTCAATTAAATGAATGACATTGCAAAAGGCTCAAAACAGACAAAATAGTAACTATTGAAATAGTAAAGATTAAAACTTCATTTTTCATTTCCCAATACTTGTAGAGACAGACATCTGAAATGATGGTATTTTTCTAAATCAGGTATTTAATAAGTCCTAGTCAAGTATAAGTAATGTTTAGTCTGAGTAGAATAGCAGTAGGAAATATATAAATAAAATAAACCAATCAAAAGCCTTATGTAATGATTTGCTTTATGATTTTTTATTTTTTTAAATTTCCTGTACTTCTAAACACCTGAGAGTAGAGGGGCAGTGGAAAAGAACCACCCACTTCAAAGCTTTACTTCACACTTTGCTTTCCCATCTGTTAAATCCCCAAAGGCTTGCTTTATAAACAAGAGCAAGTAATTAGATTTATGCATGTAATTTGATTTAAATTGATTCTAGTGGTTATCCAGTAATGCTGCAGAAGTTCTGGGATGTGACTGGACACACATGTACTAGCAATTTCCCAAGCAATACAAAGCTGAAGTCACTGTTTTTGACATAGAGCTTCCTAGGTGCTGTAGAAAAGATAGCATAAGTTAAATCAATTGAATTCAAGCTCCTCACATAAGTGAGGTCTGGAAGTCTCCTCATGAACTCTGCCATACTTCAGTTTATTCTGTTCTCATTGTTACAGTATCAAGAATGTAGGGAAGATGTTCAGATATCAATAGCACATTATTTACAAAGTGTTTGGATTTGCAATTATCTGGGGGAAGTCTCAGCTGCCACAGTTTCCTGAGGAGGTTGTGGGATGTAAGCATAGACGGGGAGCAGTTCTTGCTGCTGTAGAACAGATACTAGTGAATATTAAACAGTCCAGAAAGCAGCCCACATTAGTGGCTGAGGTCAGTAATGACCACTAAAACAGTCTAAAGCACTCATTACACAGAAATAAATTAGTGCAATAGTCTCTSTTTTCTAGTAAAGAGAGAAAAAAAACACTGTCTCCAACAGCCTTTTACCAAAAAAGCTGCATATATGAAGTTTTCATCAAAAAAATGAATGTTTTTTTTAAGGCAAAAAGCCAATTAGGTTGCCACTGTTCTTTGCCTCTAGAATTTTGAATTCACCTGTCATCTCTAAAAAAAAGAATCTTACTCAAAAATAAGCCCAAAGAACAGGGAGGAAATCTAACTTCACATGAAATATTTTTCTCTTGTCCTTTCTGACTTAATATGGTAATGATTGCCACCAAAATATAGTGAAGACTCCAAAACCCCCAAGAAAGCAAAGCCATCTGAAGTGCATATTTTTCTTGTTTCCAGTCTGCCTACTCTGTCTAGAGGTGGGTGGGTATGAACARCAAACTATGTTTTAGTGAAAACTCAAACTTTGCCCAATTTTAAACATTCTTTCCTTTTCCTTTTTCTTCCAGGGCAATCTAAAAACATCCTTGCAAGTGTCTAGAACAGCCATATTCCTCAAGTTGCCCTGTGGGGGAAAGAACAGTAAGACATTGTATTTTATTGCTGCAGGTAATAAGCAGTGCTGTCAGAGCATCTTATTTAATTTTGAGAATGAATTTGGTGCTAATGACGTTGCGGGGCTGATAGCAAAGTCTGGAGTCAGGCACAGTGTGTGCAGGTGCTCCGAAATCATCTTCAAACAGCTGTCAGCAAGTGCTCTATAATCCTGTCTTGCAACATCCCCACGCACTATGGAAGTGCCAGCTCCTGCCAGGTGCTGAGTGCCCTCCACTCGCAGCAGTGACAGCAGAGGGGGCGTCACAGCAACTTGGTCCCTGGCACAATCAGGGTGCTGAATTGCCCCAGTGCAGAACTGGAAGTTTGATCTCAAAGCCAACTTAGTCAAATGTTCTTATCCTAAGAACAAAGACAACAATTCTGGTTTGTCCTCAGAAGGGGCATCAAGGTGAATGTCTAGGTTCTCCAGAGGTCTGTTAACTGCATGTGACAGGGATGCTAGCCAGCACATTTCCTTGGCTATGAAATGGATGCTTAAATGATATAATTCAGATATTAGAACAAACAGCAGCTCTGTGTTAACCAGGAGTATACTGTCTGCTGATGCAGACAAGCAAAATGTTTTTTGAAAGTACAAATGTATTATTTCCAATGCTTCAGAAGTGTAAAATCTGAACATGTTGCACAGAGCAAAAGTGATGTGACTCTTGGACAGCAGGTTTACCTCACACAGATATCCGTCTTTATTTGGAGGAAGTTATCTGAATCTTGGGCATTAAAGAGCATTTACCTATTAAATGCATTAACGAGTAAGTTTCTCCAAGCAGCAGATTTTGGCCTGAGGTATTAGTTTTCTTTAAATGTCTTTTCTGCTCTGGTAGCTGTACATCTAACCTTGATGGGAACTCAGCTCCTATTGCTTTCAGCTGCTGCTCAACAGTAATTTCACACTTCTGGGACCACAGGCCCTGAAATAGTGATATGCTGTGGACACCAAAGACACTGAGCTCACTCAAGATCTGGATATAACACAGGCTGGCTTCCTATGGATTAGCTGATTGGGATGTCCAAGGAGATGAGCCCTGGTTGAAGCTTTTCTTGTGTCTGGGACATCTCCAAAACTCTTCTCTTTGTCGATTCTCTGTGTCTAATACAGGCACTGTACAGCTTTCTAATGGCTGTACAGACACAAATAATCTTCTGTCTACTTGGACCATGTAATGGAAGTTGTTCATGTCAACAAAAGGGAACAAAGCTGCAGTTAAACTTACAAAAGTACATATTAAAGTGTATATTAAGAAAAACTTAAAGGAACATCTTTGGAAAAGCACAGTCCATTCCTCACTCTGGAGATAACAAGCCAAAGTAGGAATACAAATAAATTATCATCCTTATAACACAAGAGTTCTAATAGTGGCTCCATCACCTTAGAGATGCTGTCCTTTCCCTTTTTGCATAAACACCCATGTATACATAATATATTCTCGTTATCCAGCACAAACATTTGTAGACACACTGGAGCTTGCATTTGAACTACACTAAGAAGGTAGAAGCTGATTTCTCGCCATAACTTTGGTTCTGTGAAAGAAGYTGCAAACTTACTAACAAGGAAAACCCCAAGCTATAGTGCATCACTGCAAAATAAGGTTACCAATAAGGTTAAAGTAACACCTGCAATGCAGATCTTTGATCAGCTCAACAGTTAATTATTACTCCATTACCCTTCACTGATGCAACTAGCATTATATTAACAAAGTCGTGCTTAAATTAGATTGACAGCACTATGTAAAACCTTATTTTGCATTTCTGGACATTTCTGTTTCATCTCATGAGCAAGCAGGTTAGTGGCCTGCTAAAACAGCCATGAAATGCTTCATTCCTCTCATTTATTCATTCAGCAACATGCCTTGTAGAGTATATTTGCAAGATGTCATATTCTAACAAGCATGTAAACAGGGCAYGGCATCAGAAGCAAATTTCACAAAAGACAAGTTCCTTTTCATCTGTGGGCTATAGTGCTAAGAGCCCAGCAGGATCCATCCGGTTTACAAAAGCTGTTCCTTCTTGCATGCAGTGTGYGCTTAGATATACCCACATCATCCTTACCAAATGTCTTTTTCTGGCTGCTCAGTTCATATTTGTCACCCGTACACAAAATGTAAAGTCTRAAGAAAGCATGAGCAGCTTGTGCATCACTAATCTTGTTACTGTAATGGCTATGAAAGTAGCCAACAAAAAAGTTGCTTATAAGCCAGTCCACACATACATGTTACGCACAGCATGCGCCCGKGGATGCTCCCTGGCTCCCTCAAACGACGATGAAAACCATTCATTTTAATGCTACTCCTCACATCCAACTGCAAGTGACAAATACCTCTTCTCACCCAGATGAAAGGGCTGCTGACAGTTCTTTCTACCTTAAAGACAGATGAAGCACATAAATGGGAATAAAAAGTTCACCAACCTCTCAAATCCAATTAAATATTTTTATCTTCAGAGTCTTTGGAAAGAGGAGAAGAGGGATTCCTTTCCCACTCTCCCCCTTTTGAGCTTCCTACTTGTCATTTGTGCCCTCTTTAATTTGGCATATAAAACTCCCAAGACTTCAACCTTAAGTCTCTTGAGACCAAGATTACATCATTACTGTTATGGCATGTTATACACTAATCATAACCATTACCACTTACAAGTTCACAGCTTCATTCAATTAACTGCCTGACATGGATTTTGCAGTTAATTCATAGTGAAGGTCACCAGTGGTCGAATGGCAGGTGCATTCTGCTACCTCTCTGAATGCCAATTACCAGACTTAAGCAAGTCCAAGGGAATACCAAGTCTGAACAAGTTAATCAAAAGGTTCCAAACTTAAGACTCATTTTTATAGGCGTGTCTAATAGTCTGTAAAATAATATGCCATGATTAGCATATTCAAATGACAGTCACACCGCTTAACTCTAAATTACAACACAAGGCAGAAAAGATTATTTTACTTTAACTTTTCAAAGGAAAAAGAAAAAAAGATGRGATTATGGAACTATATAACTATATTAGAAGCTCTTTAGTGCTGTACCTAGCAGAGAGACTATCAAAAGCAGTGATGTGCTATTTAAGTATTCCAAGATGCAGGGTAGTAACAGGTTACAGGTACTTCTTGATGAACTGCTAAATCTAGGGCTGCTTACTGTACTGCTGAAAGATGCAGACAGACATTATCAGATTACCTCACAGGAGAGATATACAGATACAAAAACACTGTCTTTCAACTTGCAGGATGAAGTTGTTGTTCTGGAACGTATTCAAGTGGGCTGTCATATTAATACTGTACAACCCAAGAAGAGTGATATAACCGAGACTGGCGGAGATCTGCCCTGCAATAYGTATGTGTGTCTCAGCTATTCCCAGGAAATGTGGAATGCCTATTTCTCAAGAATACCCCAAACATGTCCAATTTGATATGGAGCTGGCAATTTCTTCGCTTTAGAACAGAAGCCCAAGTCCTCATAGTGGACAAACATGGTTATTCAGCTCTACTTTTACAGAGTAAACTGATCTGTAAAACAAGCTTTGTATAATTCATCAGATCTAAGCTTCTCAATTTGTTACCATACATTCTTGTTCTACCTACATAAGGCAATGTTATTATTACATGCACAAAAATATATTCTATATCAGAGTTATACACACAGAAGGGAGAACAGAATTAGATTAGGAAGTCCCAGTATAGAAATTTAGGTACCTTATTTGAAAAGCTTATTAGAGGTTTGAATTGCTGAAAAAAATTCACCTAAGCTGAAGGAGAAAAGAAAAAAAAATTCTCGAAGTCTTATGTTGCAGTTCTAGTTAAGTTTCCTACCAACATTAGCAAGCTGCAAGCTTACCTAGCACTAATATATGAAATTAATTTCATGCTTGTCTACTCTTATAAAATCATCAGTAGAATGGCTATCTTTTTAAAATAAAATTGGGGACGCATACAAACTCAATGTTATTTTAAACTAAGTAATATTTGGTTTATGTGGCTGCTCAATTAGCCAAAATAATAAAGCGTAAACTAAGCAAAGGTTCCTGCTAGGAAAGCAAAACTTGTCAACACAGCTGCCAATACTTCTTGTCTCTGTTCCCTTGCTGGCCAACACTTGATTTTTGTTTTTTCATACAGATGAAAAGTGACAATGAGAAATATGTATATTCTCTTTATATATATATGTATTATACAGTGATAAATACAAAAGGACTGAGAAACATGCCTTAGGTATAATATTGAGAGGATGGAAATCCCATCAATAATTAAAGTAGAACATTTACATGAGTAACTATTCTCATATTTTATTAGAAGTTATAGGCCCCAAGACAGTCTTCTCAGCACTGAAAGAATGCACAATCCATTTGTACCTTTGTCAAACACCAGAGGAAATAATTTTATAGTTTGAGTTCCTGAAAACCTTGAACAGTGGAAAAAATGACACCTAGGAACACCAGCAAGGTTAAACTATTTAGATGCATAGGAATGAGCAAACCCTTTGAATTTTTCAGCTCACTCCACACAAAATCCAGGCAATTATCAAGCAGCCCTATACAACAGAAGGGTAAACAAATGAAATTTAATACTGACATGAGAAACTTGAATAGTAGTAGTAGTAAAGTTACCTGCCCTAGGCTATTCCAGCAGGACAGAGATATCAACCAGTAGAGTCTTCATCCTCACATTCATCCCCATGCAGCTCAAAGAACTCAAAGAGATTTAGCTACTAAGCAGGTTGCACCACTGCTACTCCCGTTCCTCTCTCCATAGCTCACAGTTCAAGTCTGTAGTCCACAGCCCTCTTAAGGGTTGATCCAGAACACTCCAGCCCCTCTCAGTTCTCCTCAGGAAACACACAACACCTGAGAGCTCGCTTTCCCTTTGTCCTCTCATTCTGCTTTTCTCATTATTTCCCTTAAGACACTGRGGACTTCTGCAAAGGTTTAAATGACCCCACTATCCCAGGAATAGTAAGCAAACATTTCCAAACATGAATACAAACACCGTGCTCACCCCAGGGTTACCCAGGCTGATATTTTAACAGACATGTCACAAACATTTCATATCCACCACACCAGTGGCTTTTCTAAACCCGTTTTTCCTTAGATTGTAAACATTCTGTTGCGTGGAGTCACCTCAATTATTTTGCAATATAAAACAAGCAAGTGCTCTCCTGCACAGTGTAAAGGGATACAATATTTAACATGACGCAACAGAAGTGACATAAAGAGAAACCACTTTTTAATTAGATCAGTTACTTTCTGTTAATTGAGAAGATGAGTGTCTGGTATACAGTTTATAGAAATAACTTATGTTGTCACAAAATAAGTGTAACACTTGGCTGTATTTTTTTCTACATCAAAAATAAATACTGTATGAGACATACCTCTACTCCTATCTATAGGAAACATGATTTTGACATGAGTCAAACCAAAGTTTCTGCTGATTTTTTTGATATGTAGCTTGTTTTGCCATTTTTAAAATTACATATTTTTAATAAAAACTACTTCCACTTTTCTTAGTTGAAGGTGAGAGACTTGCACACTCATGGGTCACCTATTTGACCTCCACCATCTTGCTCTACAACAGTATCACTTTTCCTAATATTGGTGGTGTCACCTCTCACAGGAGAGAGCAATATTACCTGTCCCTCGTGGAAAAGCTTTTGTCTTTATGAGGTTTCTAAAGTGTTATCTTGCACAGGATATTGTCTAACTGCTTTTCTCTCACATGAACCCAATGCAAAGAAACTGTCTGGTGGGACCATGTGTCCAAACTTTATATGAAGCCGCCTCTCCTTTTTCCTCCTTAAAGGAAGCACATAAACACCTAAATGGCTCCCAGACTGTAAAACCAAAAGCCACTAGAAAGAGGCCAACAAAACCATAAGCTAGGGAGCTCTTCAGACACAGAAAGCTCAGCTCTGCCACAGGGGAAAGATTAAGTGAGAGAGGGAAGAAAATCCAATCTTTTCCTTGTCAACCTGCCCTCACAGGACCAATCTTTCACTCTTTCAGTGGCTTTAAAGTTTGCCCAAACTCTCCATAGTGCTCTCTAAGTCCCTAGAAAAAGCCCTGCCTTGGAGGCTTGGCCACTTGCCTTGTCCCTKTCAGAGCTTCTGCTGCTGAAGAAGATGCACTCACACCCTGGCCTCAGGRAAGGAGACTCCATGCAGCTCCCAGAGGGTCTTTCTCTGGCTCTGAGTGCAATTGAGCAAAACACAAAGAGCAGCACACATACATTCACTTAGACAGCACTGATCTGATCCCATACAGCAAGTGAGCTGGCTTGCTCCAATTTCCTTTATCAGTCACCTTAATTTCCTTAGCAGATAATTGACATATGGTCCTTACCAGTGGCTAATTACTAATTATCACYTAGAACAAAAGGCATTAAGGTTTGGTTAATTGTTAATCACTTGTGACTGAGTCCTTAGAAATAGTTGGTTTTCTTAATATAATTCAATATAATTCATATTTCTGTTCCATCAGGACCATATTCTGAAACAGCAATGTTTGTCTTGTTAGTGTGAATGATTTTCTTATGAAGATGTAAGGGTTTTTTTTTCCAACTATAGTTTTAATCTCCTTAATCTAGGCATTTTTATTCTGTTTTAAGAGACACTTAAGAGTATATTGTGAACTTAATGTAATTTAATAAAAATCATAAATGTTTCTAATTTGTTGCAATAAAGACTCTTCCTAAAATATGTTTATGTTCTTCACATGTTTTTGTAAGTTATGAAGTTATGGACATGATACAAAAGGTAAGCAARAAATAATAGTTTGGATTTAAGGAGCTACCCTCATCATTTTCAATAATGGGAATTTATACAAATTGGATATGTAGTTGATAAATGGCCAGACTAGCCCACAGTTTTTTGGAATGTCTTCCCCCCTGATTTGCCTGCAGCTCCCATGTGCTGTGGACTGTCAGCCCACCGGGCACTCGGGAAAGATGGGGCAGCACTTTCTGCTGCTACAGAATTCTTGTTAAAACTACAGGAGAGTMATTTACTGTCTTTGCTTCAGTCCCCCAACTCTAAATTGAAAAGAATACTATTTCCAGGACTACGATAAAGCAAATACTTTCCATTATAGACAGGCAAGCGCTTAGGTGTAAAGGTACTGCTGTAAGTACCTTAGATAGATAAGTATCTAGGGCACAATACAGGCAGATAACAAATAGCTTAATCCAGCTCCTTATCAAACTGGTCAGCCCTGTCTGCAGGAGAAGGTTTTTGGACATGGGAGAAACCTCTTGAGGCTCAAAGTGGAACCTATTAGAGAGGTCTAAACTCTGCATTAAGGACTGCGCGGAAGAGTGAAGTGCTATTAGTCCCAATTTACAGACAGGGAATCGACAGTAAGAAATTTGAGGAGTGCTTCTTCTATTAGTGCTGTCTTTCCCAAAGGTCAGAGTGCAAAACTTTGCAGGGGTGGCTGATACAGCCAGCAGCGTGGCCACAGGCCCCATGGTCACTTGTGGCTTCTGCATCATCCTGCTGCACATCAGAGCGGGCACAGGGTACATGCTGGAGAACACAGGCGAGCACAGTTCCACACAAATCCAGTGTTGTGTCGGAGTGGAAGCACAAAGCAGGCAGAAAAATTGAGGATCAGGCCGCTAGAACATACTCAACAACAGCAATGAAATTATTCCAGCGTGTTTTTTTCATGCATCAAATGGGATCTGCCTCCGCACGCCTCCCCTGCCTCATCCGGTGGGGCTGCCTGCTGGGAAGCATCGGTGCCGTGGCACCGCGCAGGGGGGATCCCATCACACCGCTTTCCCACCGCAGAGACCACGGGTCTCCGGCGAGCCGGCGAGAGGGTGGCTGCCAAAGATACGCTGACTGCTGGATTTGTTTCTAACGCAGAGTATTAATTCCTATTTAGTAGCTGCTTCACTAGAGCATCCGTGTTATTGCAACTTATTTCCCTACAATAAAGAAAAAAAATAGCCATTTCTCATGGCAAGGGAATTTTTTTTTCGGAGCTTTACCTCTGACATTTACTTTTTATCCAGTCYCTAAGCTGAAACAGTTATTTTTTAAGACGACACTCTCACTAGTAACCTGCCTGTGCCTGCCTGCACTAAAGCAAATTCTGTAAGTCTGTTTGATAGGTTTTTTACTTGAAATTGGTATTATTTTGCAGACTCTGCTGCATTTTGCAGACCATATTGCATTTTAATGCCTTCAATGTATATGTAATTATGTCAGTTGTTTACTTCTAAAAGTTATTTCAAGACTCGTACCAGACTAAACTGCAAAACTACATTAGTCTTTTTCAGTTGTGTCTGAAGTGCACCAGAGCTCAGAGAAGAGAAAGTAAATCAAAAATGTGTTAACTAACAAGAGATCAGACAGCTGCAAAAACAATGTTTTCTAATCTCCCATTTAAAATGCACAAATCTTTCCATTTCACAGAGAAAATTTTCTAGATTCATTTAAGTAAGAGCTAGGAATTGAGCAGAAATGACTTAAAATGAATGAAAATCATATATCGTTGTTTAAGCTGCCACTAGCCAAACAGCATTTTGCTAATGACTTGTACTTTCAGACTACAAATCAGACTTGTTCGAGTGGCTAAATTACTCCTACTCTTATCCATCCTGAGCAGATAGTAAAACAACCTGGAAGATGTTGCTTCTGGGTGGGAAGGGGGAGGAAGTAGATAATTTCTTCAAGGGGTGAAGAAAATCTTGAAAAATTTCTTCACTTTATTTCAGAGAAATTTCAGGGAATTGTGACCAGGACTAGGAACTCTTACCTAACCTAAGTCACTTAAGTATAAGGTGAACTTCAAAGATGCTCTGTTCATACCTCCACCTTAGAGACTGTATTTCAGACACTGTGTGCATGTGCAGTTTGAAAAAAATAAAATTAAATTGCTAAATTCAATTTTAAAATGAAAATTCACATTGATTCASTATTTTTTTTTCTCTTCAATCCATTAGTTGTGTCCACTGATTCCAGTAAAATTAAGTCTGTCACATCAAACCAATTAGTTTTTGGTTACCTTCAATAAATTTTTGGATATGAATTTGCTCCTTTAGATCTATTTYCAAAGTTTGCTTTTAAAGTTCTTCCATGTGTTTACAATATCCATAGCATGCTCAATTTGTTTTGCAAATTATCTTTGGTGGAGCAGCAGGAACACAATAACTTACTTAATTTCTTTCTATGGTTAAGGAAATTGCTAAGACATTCTCTCCTAACGTGTAAGGAAACATGGAAGAATGTTAGAAAGGGTTAGATTGTTGCTCTGAAACAACCTTTCCTGTTTCTTTTTTTTTTTTTTAAATAGTTACCAGAATTTCAATTTTCCTTAGATAACCATCTTTTATTAATATATGAGTTTCCATAGCCTTCTAGCTCATATTTCTATCAAATAATTAACACTTACAGATTTTCAAAAGGAGGTATTTAATTTACAAGAGGCCTATAAGAATTATGTTTTTCCTCATTAGGTTTAATTGAGGGATATGACATTTTGTTCAAGAGAAACTTTCTAGTCGTAATTAGGCAAACAATGCTACTGTTCAAGTTCCAGCAGCAGCAAGGTATGACGTTACTTAAAATTATTGGAAACTAAGAATAGAACTGCACATAGCATTAGCAAAATGGTTGTATAAAACAATGATTTTCCCTCCTTGCTGAAACCTGAAGTCTCAAAGTCTGAAGCAAAAGGCTCCAGTCTTGCAAGCATGTTTTCATGCTCTTAATTTTAAAGTCGTCTTGTTAAACAGCTCCCAAGATTGGGAGCTAGTGTAAAACACATTTAACCCAACTGATGACAAGAGAATTGTGTCAAATGTAATTGAGCTCAGGACTGGCGCCCCAGATTTGTGATTTATGCATGTTAGCAAATGTAAAATGCGAGACCTGAAGTCTCCTGAAAGGAAGATTAATGCTTTCGAACCGTTCCCATGAAGCCACACTCCGGGAGCATGCAAAATGTGCAGCTTCTCTCGCTGTTGACACCCAGCCAGAAAAAAAAAAAAAGAAAAAAGAAAAAAAAATTGTTTTTGRTGGTGTTTGACTTTGCAATTTCAAGTTTGCTTGAACTCCAAACCTCATAGGCAAATTTGAGGGTGGAGGCGGGTGAGAGCCCACACAGGTTGAAGCTCTGCACTCGGCTTGCATGGAGCTGGAGAGGGAAGTGGTGCCAGCCTGCGCGTCCCCTCCGAGCCGGTGCGCATGAATATGCAAGCGCCGTCAAAGCCTTGGGTCCGATCCTCGTGCCGTCCCTGGCTTCAAGACATATAATAAGTGTCTTTAAGCTGGAGCTCCTGGAACCTTTTCCCTTCCCGCCCTTGTGCTGTAAGTGTTAACAAGGCGCTCGGAGCTGTTGAACGCTCGCAACGGTGCGCTGTGAATACTCAGCAAGGCAGGAAGGTCTCAAAGGTTGTACCATGTAAAAGTCAAGTAATTAAACACTGATTACTTACTGTAAAAAAAAAAAAAAAGAGAGAGAGAGAGAAAAGAAGTGTCTGCTGGGAAAGGTTGGATTCAGAAGGTCTAATTTAACA
Organism: Nothoprocta perdicaria; assembly: GCF_003342845.1. NCBI lineage: Eukaryota > Metazoa > Chordata > Aves > Tinamiformes > Tinamidae > Nothoprocta > Nothoprocta perdicaria. Next base: position 1,100,260 of record NW_020455205.1, on the reverse strand, counting down.
CGAAAGATTTCAGTGGAAATAAAGCCTTTAACTATATTCTGCTTGACTTCATCCAAAAGAAAGGGATGAGAGAAAAGATTATAAAAGCTATTCAGTCCTTCTTTCAGCAGTGCTGCTTTGGGAGGTGACARCAGCTACTGGTAATTCTTCCCATAATCTTTTCCCCCAAACAACATTTAGAATCCTCTTCAAAATTTGGCTGCAGATCTATGGCTTCATTATTTTTACAAAATACAAAGCCACCTCCCTTCTGTGCTCTTGGCTACAGATTAAGCATTTGAGCTCCTAAGAAACATCTCATTTAAAAAAAAAAAAAAAAAAAAAAAAAAAGAAGAACCAAAGAAAGGGAGAAAGAAAAAAAATAAAGATAAAAAGAAAGGAAAAAAAAGATGTTGCCAATCCAGGGAAGTCTGTCCCCCAGTGCCGCTCACCCCTGCATGTGGTCTCTTTCCCTGTCCTTGCTCTGTGTTCCTGCATCCCTGTGTGGCATCCCTTCCATCAGCCCCATCAAATCTGAAACTATTTTCTTCTCCATGAGCCACCAGTCCCTGACCTCAGTGCTGCCTGGCACAGCCATCTCCTGGGCTCTCCCCTATAGCACAGGCAAGAATAGAAATTCACCATTAGAAATGGTTAATTCTCAACTTCTCAACATTAGTGAGCCGGTCTTGCAACAGGTCAGCTTTTCTATTTTTTTTTCCACAAACACACAGGGAGATGAAGGTTTTCTCTGCAGTAAATTATCTGTTCCAAGCTTCTCAAACACTTGCACATTAATATTGCTTATTGGAGATGGCAGAACGAGGGCTTCATTCGCAGCACCCGGCAGGCTGATTACTTACAGCAATTGTTGTGATGGGGGGAAAAAAAAAGCGCTTCATTTTCTTGGCACTGAGAATTGGCTGAGTTTATTCACACCTACTGAAATATAAACAGACTTATGTTTACATTAGGTACTTTGGGGAAAACATCCTGCAGCCAGAACTCGAGTGCTTCAGGAATTTTAAATGCAGATATGATATTATACCCTAACTAAATAGGCTTTTCTGTTCACTTTCCTCTCTGCAATCACATTTCACACATGTGTTGTACTCTCCTAAGGTTAAAATCCGCAGAGAAAAGGCAGTATTTAACAAATTGATGCTTATTTCCCCACACCCTCCATATCATTAAGCTTAATCTTTTCCCAGGATTCACCATTAGTGTAATTATAAGACGCTCGGGAGGTGGATGTTAGTTGAGGAGCACAAGAATTCTCTTTCAGAACTGCATTGCATTCTGGCAACTGAAATTAAAGTGTTTTCATGCACATTAAAGGAAATTCTGATTCCTATGTAAAAGAGTTACCTCAGAAAGTGAAAGGCAGGAGGGAAATATAACATAAAACATGTAAAAGGAAAATTGTATGGCCCAGCCATTCGACAGAGACTCGAGGGAACAGAGTTTCATTCCTGCCTCTGCCACGGCAAGCCACGCTCCTGGCTGAGCCTCTCATCCTCATCTATCCCCTCGAGCCACTTCCCTGCCTAGTGCCAGCGTAAGGAGGCTCGTACATTCTTTAAGGAGATTTGGGGTGCTATTTTCCATTCAAACAGTAATAAAGAGTTACTTTCCCAATTAAGCAGAAGCCTCTCTAGTTAGGTGGGTTTTTTGCAGCCAGTGGAGAGAACGGTGTGAAATGCAAAAGTGCTTGTAAGACATCACGGAGGTCTGGCTGCTATGTGCTCGAGTGGTCAATATGCCCGTGAGGAAAGAATTCAGAAATTCAAATCTTTTCAAACTAGAGAAAAAAAAAACCGTAAGAAAAAATCACTGTATGTGATTAGGCAACTCATGGCAAGACGAAGAGGAGAGACAAGGTACAGCGACAAGCTTAACTGCACATAAGGAACACTTATCCCAGAGAGCAATGTGATTGCTGAAAGACGTATGGTAAGTGTATAAACACTGCTGAGACAGGTGTAGATTTTAATTCTACTCAATATTTTTAAATGTAAAAGTTTTAACCAATGTGGCAGTTTGGACTTGATTTTAATTTTTACCTGTTTTGAAATACTTCTCCAACTAGGAGGTCTTTTTGAGTGTGCAGAGGGGTAGGCAAGGGAAGTGRCCCTCAGGCTTTGCAGAGGGTGGATGATATCTCCTCCCAGGCTTTACTTCAGTTAAATCCTTTCCTATAGAGAGAAGGCACTAAAGCATTTCCTTAATTCCTCTGGTCTGAAGGTTCTCATTAACTCTTCAGACTTAATCCCAGCTCTAACATGTTCTTGAAACTTCAGCCTCAGTTTCCATAGTGTTTTGAAGATTGGTTAATATCTGTAAGACACTTTAAACATATCGTGTGAGGAACCTTACTATAGGTCTCTTTCACTAGTACTTGTTCAGAGATTGAAACATTACCAYGGTAGCAGTTTATGCTAAGCTTATATACATATTTATGTATATGCATATATAAAGGCTCATGTGCATATGTCTGGAGAGCAAAGAGAGATTTTTCTTTGTCTTGTGAAATATATTTTCTTATCTACAGAAGAAAATCTTTTTGTTTCCTTATCTCATAGCAGAGCGTGCCTTTCTTTTCCCTTGGAAAGCGACTTGGCAGTCTTGGCAAGGGGACTTGGCAGGAAGAACTGGCAGGAAGGGAGAGTTGAAGGCCATGAGATCCACTTGCCCCTCAATTTCTTTTTTGATAGTCACCAGAGTAAGTCAATTACTTTATCAGTACATTTTCCAGTACAAGGAAAGGCAAATCCTGTCAGCCTTAACCAGGCAGGTGGCCTGTCCCTGCAAAACTTGAMGTGTCTATGCCACTTCCCTACTAACAGCAGAGTGACTTTCCCCCATGTGAATGTGTTTGTGCGTGTGCATTTGTGCAGACAAACGTTTATCGATTCCATTTAATTCCCATGCTGCAAAGCTGTTACATTTGCAAATGGCCAGTGGAGAGCTTYATTTGCAAGCAGTGCGTTTGGGGAGCCGGGTGCTTCCCAGCAGCTGGCAGCTCCAGCAGCTTTTACCTGTCTCATCCCTTGAGCAAAGAAGATGCTCACAGGACAGCTCTGGAGAGTGTTTTGTTTTTATAGGTAACATCACACTTGCCAGCAGTAAAGAGGAATGCTAGTGTCTCCTAAAATCTTAGTTGTCCCCTCTCTTGACACCTGAAATTGTGATAATATCATAAAATGGTTATATTCATCATGGGCCATGCCAGAGATGGATTCCTCTGTTTGAAACTTTCTTAAACAAATAGCTCTTGTGAAATAAATAGAGCTGCTTGGATTAATAACTTCTCTCTGTGGACTTTGCAGCCTATTCCCAGGGAATAGCAAATATTTTACTTTGAATAAATCACATTTTTTAATGCAAGCTTGACCTAATTTGGAATTAGCTTCTGCTATCTAAACTGTGTCCAGTCATGGTGGTGTGGAGTCCAAAACCACTGGTTACATGAGCAAAAGAGAATGCTAGAAAACAGAAATATATTTGTCTGAGTAATCCCCAGGGGCACATACCCACCRTGTCTAGATCAAAGTTTGGTTTCACAAAAACAAATGATAAACAGAGTGAAAGAATACAGAAAAAATGTTCAGAAATTTCTGTGAAATGTTTTTCATTACCCTTTGATCTCTCTTGAAAATGGCAGAAAAACTGCAGACCTATTTCTTGAAAAGGCAATTTATTTTCACTGAGAACTTGAAAATCTCTGAGTTTCCCAAAGCCTTGGTGTTAATGACAAGTCTGGGGAAGTTTGAAACTGAGCACGGTTAGGCAGCAAATTACTAACAAGAAAAGCAGTGGTCAGTGCACAGCAGTTTTTCAATGACACAAAAGCAGGGGAACTGAAGTAATAACAGAAATAGTGCGCAACATAGGCAGGTGTTTCATATTGATTAGGCCTCTCTCATTCCATAACAATAGTAAAGAAAATATATTTTGTAGATTAATTTATTTTTTTCAGTAAGATAACAACCTGGAATAACATRTCTACCTAACTAGCTGTAACAGATAACATGCAGAACTTCATTTAGAAATATCCTGCAAAACATAAGGAGAATAAGTCATCCAAAAATCTGATTTTTCTTGCTTTCGGTATAAGCAAACCCTGAATTGACAGGACCAGTGACAAGTATGTGGGTGTAAGCATGTACATWCGTGAATGTATGGATATATATACACAAACACACACATATATATAAATGTCTATGAGTATGTATGTGAGTGTACATGCAATTTGCCTTCCTTCACTAAACTGCAAGATCTGTCCCCCTTAATCTCACAGTCCTGCATGGCGAGGTGGCACAAACAGATTGTATCTGCAAAAATGAATATTCTCAATTCAATTCTGCTTTTATATCAATACAAAGTAGGTTTTTGACTTATCTAAAATCACCAGGTTCTGGACAGAGCTATAGGCAATCACTATTATCATATAAACACGCATCTAATGTCAAAATGTAGCAGATGTGAGGATGAGGGCAGGTTTGTTAGCACAGCAAAGTAAATTATTAAGAGAGCACAGAGGGGGTTCATATGGGGAATTGCTCTCACCCAACGTCAGCTAATCCCGATGGCAAATATTTCACATCATTATATAAACCCCTGACAAGCTCAATGCTAAAAAACTTTTGGTCACCTCTACTGAAAAAGCTGGGAAAAAAAAAGAAATAGCAAGCAGTTGGCAATGATCTCTGAAGATAAGTGAAGGCTTGAAAAAAAAATCTTCTCTGAAGAGAGTAAAAAGAATAGAGCTGTTTATTTTAGAGAAAAGATAAATACAAAGAGGTCAGATAAAGCTTTATAAAATAATATATGGCAGTGAGAGTACAGAGCGGAATAGACGGCTCTGGCTTTCTCATATTACACAGACAAAGGGATATTCAGTTAAAAGATGAAATTTAAAGCTGAAGAATGGAAATATTTGTCTCCACAACGAAGAMGAATTATACTGTGGAGCTCATTGCCAAAAGGCAATGTTGGTTTTAGCAGGATTAAAAACAAATAAAAAAATCACATGGACAATGAGAGTATCCAGAGTGATAACACTGAGGTGTAAATCAGATATAAATTGCATTGGAAACTCATTGCATTGGAGGGGAGACAGCAGAAGAAAAACCCTTCTCTTTGGGTTAGGCATCCTGAAAGATTCTCTGTTATTCCTTCTCTAAAATAAATAGCAGATACTTGACACTGCCAGACAAAGCCTGTAGGAGTAAAGGAGCTACCAAGATTCAGCATGTTAATGTTATAACAATAAGCGGAATAAAAAAGTTAAAATCACTTTTTTGCTTTTATGCTTTTAAGTGAGTGTTTCCATTTTTAAATATGTAAAAAAAAAAAAAAAAAAAAAAAAAAAAAAAAAGACAAGTGTTGTTTGTCTTAGTTGATGCCAGAGACTCTCATCAGGAGATAAGTGGCAGCAACAACAGTGAAGAGGATTCAAGATGAGTGTCACAGTTGCACACTTGGACTTTGGTAGTGCCTCATTAAATGGGATGTTTGCCAAGAAGTCAAAGTGGTAGCAATGGGGGTGAGGAGCCAGAGGAGATTGGTGGCTGGGAGGTGATGCTTGAGCTGTAGGCTGTCCTCACTGCTACTGTAATTAATGGTATGAGTCAAAGACTCACATCCATCATCCCATGGAGAAGCATCATCGCTACAGCTGCTTAGGTAGTAAGGCAAAAAAAAAAACAAAAAAAACACCTAACCCAGACAGATGAGWTTATCTGATGTAAAAAGAGAACAAGGTATGTATTATGAAGATTTCATACTCCTTTTCAGAACTGCAAACAACTCYGTTTCTTTATGYTTTAAAATAATTTCTTTAGTACAGGTAATCGCAGATTGTTGTTGGCCTTGCCCTCTCCAYGCCATCGGGAGCTGCAGTGTGTGTCTATGTATGTGTCTATCACAGTCTCCACAGCTCCTGGTGTTGTGTTGGACTCCGGCTTTGCACAATGGTATGGCAAGGATGTGAACGTATCTTCCCACCCAGCTGCAAAGAGAAGGGACTGGGAAAAGAAATGATGTCTCTAGAGAAGAGGCTTTTTCTGTGGCTATACCATGTTATATGGGACTGCTTTCCTTTGAGCAAGACAGAGCTGGTGTTTTTCCAGGAAAATTTTGCCTGATTTGTGTCAAAGAAAGCCAAGATTTCCTCAGCTTTTCCAGTGTCCCTGAAGTCAGAGAGCTATGACCATGGGATCCAATGAAGGATGTTTCCACTCTCTGATTTCTTTCTGTGCATACTTATTGGACAAGGCTGCCCATTTAATTCTTCTGGACACTTCTTTACTCCCAGACAGAGAAAGGGATTCAAAGAAAGTGCTGATTCCCATCACAGGTCAAGGAGCATGTTGCAGTCATTGTGGACGAAAGCAAAACACATGCATGTGATCCTGGAATGATGAGGAATGTGCTCAGTTGTGGCCTGCCTGCAGGATGGCATCACTTGTTTTCTTCAGAAACATCCATTTAAAATACGTCATCAGGACAGAAAATAAGTAAAGTTCRTCTGTAAATATTTATTTCACCAGAAGTTAGAAAGAGAGTTGGGGAGCTGTGGCTGCTATCTACTACTGCTTGTTATCTTTAGATAATACAGCCAAGAGAAAGGTGGAAGTTTCAAAAGATTGTCCTTCTTAAATGATTTTATCTCCCAGTACAAAAAAAAAAAAAAAAAAAAAAAAAAAAAAAAAAAAAAAAGAAGAGGAAAAGTTCACTTATTTTCAAATGAATCAGGAAAAAACCGTGACATATCATGCCAGTCACCATTTGGGCAAATATTTATTTCAGGGATGTATTTGTACCTTCTGTAACTAGGAAACCCTCATCTGGCTCAATCTTTTGCTGCTTCCTGTTCAGCCTGTCATATCCTTGCCATAGCCTTACTTAAGCACCCATATTATTTTGAAACATTTACTGGTTCAAAGGGTAGTGCATAGGTACAGAAAAATATGTTCAAGGAGCAGAAATACCCTTTGTGAAATGACAATGTACTATTTACAATCTCTACAAGCACGAGGTAGAAGGAACAATTAAATAGCAGAACAGACAACTGTAAACAGAACACTTTAAAAGTCTAACAAGGTTTTGTATAAAATCATCCATTAAAACATTCAGCCAGACAAGTTGACTCTCAGTACTGGAGGACTGCATGAAATGAGRTATTAGAGGTCTCAGATGAGTTTGTGATATCCCTGAGTTTTATCACTGAGAATGTAACTCTAAAATAATCCTCTATAGAAAACAAAATCTGCTACTAGGCATCTGCATATAGGTGCACATGACTTGGAGAGGTAGGGAAAATCTGCTAAACTGATCCAACCCATCTCCTGTCATCCTGTTGTTTCTCAACAACTTTCCAAGCTTGCCAATATTATGCTCCTAATATTTAGTATGATTCTACCTTCAGTCAAGGCTTCCTGGTAGATTTGTACTCCACTTTAAATGAGCTCTTCCTAAGAGACAGACTCAAAAGGATTATATTTATGCACACAAGGCTTGAAATAAGACATATTCTAACCTTTAATTATGAATCACTGCCATGGTTTCTGAAAAGCAGCTGAAATCCTAGTGGTGTTTTAAGAATGTAAAATCTGTGGGTTTGTTTAAGAGGGTTCTGTTACTTTAAATGTCACATACCACAAGCCCTTGTTAATAAAGACTGGCACAGGTCACACTGTCAAGGATAAACAATCATTCCTAAATCCTTTGTTTCAGGCTACGGTGAAACCTAATCCCCATGGTGTTCCTGCCTGGCCATGCATGCGTGTAGATATGCACCACTTTCATGGTACCAGTGCTTGCTTTCAAGCACGTTGCTCCTGACTGCAAGGCATTTGATTCCTGGTAATTAATCAGCTCATCATACATGCTGTGCTCCTCCCTCAGGCCTCACTCGAGTTAGTGATCCAAATCTGGCCCCAGGAAAAGAGAAACCATTTATGTTCTTAGTGCACAGAATGGAACCCTGATAAACAGTGTTTGGCTAAACATTGAATTCAGATGGCATTATTTCCCATTACCAGCTATAAGTTTTTTTTTGTCTTTGTTTTTGTTTTTGCAAGCTATCAGTCTGATTTTAATTTAGAAGCTTTAAGTCTATACTATAGTTTCTCCTATGTGCCCCTTTGAAAAGACAAAAKGCACCAAAACAAAAAAGTGTCCCCAGATATGAGACAAAACTATTTCCTGCATTATTTTTGAATTTTTGTGCTTCAGTGTCTGAACTCATTCCTTGGAACATTAGTGTTCATTCTTTAACGAATGCTTTGTCACATGCTTACCTGTATTGTTTTATCTTTGTGTTCTTTTGCATCTGACCTGTTTGTATAACAACCTGTTTTTTTTTTTTTTTTATCAGACCCAGCAAACAACTTAGACTTGTGTCAGTAATTCCTCATGCCTAGAGATGCAGCTACTTTCATCCTTTTCAGCTATGTACCAATTGGCTTTAGCTGCCATTTGTGGGGTTGCTGCTAAGGATGCATGAGGGCATTGGAAAGCTTTGCAGGAAAACTCACACTTTTCCTTTCTTATGATTAAAAAAATAACCTTTATGTCGACAACGATATGATGCTCTGCTTGTGATGGCTACTGGCTCCCCATTCTGCTTAGGCGCATGTGTTGAGGTAAAGCTCCTTGTTCTGCTAATGCATAAGGATGCTGAGCACTTGCTTCCTGCAGTGAAGAGACATACAGCCCTGCCAGTATTATTTCGGGGCTATATTTTTTTGGCACAARCTAAGCTTTTCATGCCAGTTCTTTTCCCTATGGCAAAGGCAAAAAACCGAGAGGAATTTCACCTAATAGCTCCTTGCCTCACAGGGCTGTTGTGAGACTTAATTAATTAATGTCTGTAAAGTGCTTGGAGAGCCTGGGATAAAAAGGTGCTATATAAGCATTGGTACAAGTAGAAAATATTGTTATTATTAATTCCCAGCCTGATACAAAGTGACTGAGTGGAAAGCTGAATCGCAGTTTCCTCTGCAAGAGTGGGGCTGGTATGTGTGCTATAAGGAGGGGCATCTCAGCGCATGGTTGTTTGAAGAGACTTGTGCATGAGGTGTCTTTAAGCCATGGGTCAAGTTGACTCAGAATTCTAGAAGAAGAGGAAGAAAGAAAAAAGGCTTTTGAGTATTACTGTGCTGTTTTTAATTTTTCTGTCTTTTCTTGTTCTAAGCATACCATCCAGATAAGGAAAATAAACCACACTGGGCTACAGATTAAGTCAAATATCAAAATCATTGCATGCTGACCGTGAAAACTCCCTCATGCTGAACATTTGTGGGTTATCAGGATCAAAGAGCACTTCAATATTTATCAAAAAACGTAGCCCACCATGGTTTAGTCTTCATTAACCCAGTGTGTATTTGAAGAACTCAAGAGCACTAATACAGTCCAAGCTAAAGCTGACATTTTTTTGACTTAGGAAAACATTTATCCTCTTGAAGAGATATGTATCAGTTTGTAAATGTTGTGAAAGGGCAGAATAACATAAGGCTCACATATGCTATTGGGTTGTCTGAATGCAATAAGCTTTATGGAACTGAATTATGCTTTGTACATAGCATCAAGAATGAACTTGTCATTTCTGTAATACCAGTAAAGCTTATTTCACGTATAATGGGACATCCTGCTGTGCATAGATGATACAATTTTTCTAGTTGGATTTAAAAATATTAAAATGAAAAAGAGGCTAAATTAGTATGTGAAAGCTTGGTATGTGTGATACGAAGGGTAGGCAACCAGCTGCAGGGAGTTTTGGAAATACAYGGCATTACCCCCCCTGCTACTTTTGGCTGATTGGGTTTCATGTCTGAACAAGACCTCAAGGAGTTTAGTTCATATAAAAGACTCTCCCGTTTCTATAGAAAGGAATATGGATCATAATGGTGTTAGTTTTGTTTCCCTGGCACTGCCTTTAGCTTTTTCATTCTGCTCTCACTGTGCAACCGATGTTCACATCCATGATGTTCATCTGGAAAAAGATAATTTGAAAACTTGCCATGCTAAAACAATGAATTAATATTTCAAAGGTAAAATAAAATATTATATTTATGCATACTGATGACATATGTCATACATATTCATCCAGAAGAGCAAATGAAGTGGAAATAAAGACACAGGACTTGGGCTCATAACTCAGCCTTTCTGTCCATTTCTCATCATAACTTGGGCAGGTCATTTAATCTCCCCAAACCTCCACAGTGGGTGGTGAGTGTTTATTCTTTGTATAAAGTGACAGGAAGTAAAGCAAAGAGGAGAAAACAGGTGATACTGTGATGATCAGGAATGTCAAGAGGGATAAAGAGAAATTAGAAGTTCAATATGCAAGAAAAAATAAAAGCCATATGTCAATCAACCCTGATGGTTGCTTGGAGTTCAAGATGAAGAGGTGCTTCAAGCAATATAGAATTAGACACCCGTTACTGTTGATTTGCTCCCCATTCATTTCTGATTCTGTGTATATTTTCTTCTCGTCTATAAAGTCATAACAGCACAACAAAGCCGTGGTGCGAACGGTGCATTCCTTCAGGGCTGATCTTGTGCAAGATGTGCTACATTTTAGGATCTCTCTTGAGTTAAGCTGAAACACAACAGTAGCCAAAAGCAGGAACTGATTCCTATATTAGCTCTTAGCTATTGAATCTCATAACAATCACATTCTGAAGCTGCTTCTTAAACTAGGAGAATATCTCAAAAATTAATGAATAATAAGGAAATAAACTACCATATTTAAAATCATCTTGAGCACAAGTGAAGACAAAGCTTTAGTGTCTACCATTTATGGACGCTTTTTAACCTGCTCACTTTAATGCCAATTTTTGCATCTCATTTCCTTGTGGCTGAAGTTCCTTGATTGCAGCTACTCTCAAATACTAACAGGAGACAATTTAACCAGAAACTGCCAGTAATCTGCTGCCTGTGCAGATGTCCCTGTTTTGAGTAAAGCAAGACTTTACTCAAGCTTTACCTTGAGTAAAGCTCAGGGGAGCTGCATGGCTTCTCATGCCCTCAAGTTCATCAAGTTCATCACAGGCTCCATGCACACGCACAAGCTGGCAGCATTTACGGGTGGCACTAGATCTTTCCATGTCACAGCAACCAGTTGGGTGCTCAGGTAATGAAGTGAATGTTCTTCATCCACAGGATTCCCCCTGTAAACTAATCAGGTGGCGGGTAGTAGACTGGAGCCTGTAGGAGATGGGGAAGCTCCATGATTCCCTGTATCACTGAGGACAGGAACATGGCAGAGTGCTGCTGGGACTCTGATCCAGAAAAGGAAAGAAGTTGTGCATTTTACACCACCTGCAATAGAAGCCTGTCAAGGGAAGAAGACTGAGTATCTGGATCTGCCTGCATTTAAATGCAAATGAGGAGGAAAATACCAGCTGCAATGGGAACAGAGAAGTGGCCTCTGTGGGTTCGGTGGTTCAGTTTGAATACTTCTCTTGTAACATCACTCACTTATTTTTCAAAGGAGCTGCACACCTGTAGTTCTTATTGTTCTCTACTGTTTAAATTGTTTATTCCTTCCAAAAATGAGGTTACAGCTGGATATAAATATAGGTATYTGTATAAATATAGATATAGGTATTTGTACAGAGCTAAGAGGGAGAAAAAAAAAGAGAAGGAAAAATGCAACAAAATGCTATGTTGGGAGAGAGAGAAAGAGAGAGAGCTTTAGAGGTTGGTTTCCTCAGGTTTTGAAATAGGATTTGGTTGGTTTTCCCTACCAAATTAATTCTTCTTTCTCCACAAAAGAGACTGGAAATCTAAGAAGCTTTCCAAGTTAATCGAGTAGAGGAGAGAGCACAACCAGGGTCTTATCTGAGTTTTCCCTCTGGCTTTTCCACCAAACCATCCCTTTACTCCATAAACTTCCAGCAAGTTTAAAGGCTCTCCGGCAGCATAAATGCAAGTGGGTTGCCTAAGATAAGGGACACCACATGAAATGGAGAACATGAAAGCAAGCATACATCGAAACAGCCATCTGCTCAGCCTTGGAATAGGAACATTGCAGAGCTCATCTGTGCATTAGTGTTGCCATTTAATGTAGTTTCTAACAAAAAAAAAAAAAAGTTAATAAAATTCATGGCTGTAGCTGACTCACATTATAATGTCCTTCTAGAAAAAGCCTGTTCCATTGCTCTGTGCGCCTGTGTTCAGAATAGTAATACGAGCCGTAAAGCAAGCGGATGAAGCTCGGGTTGCTGTCGCTGCAGGTTTGGGAGCAGTTGGAATATCCTTCCGGCTTGCTAGCAACAACCAACCTGTTTGCCTGAAATGTATCACAGGCAATGTTGTCCCCAAGCCCATGAGCCATGTGTTCTTAATATTTAACAACCGGCGTGTATGGAAGAGGAAGTGCAGACCCCTGCTATTTGCATCACTGGAAAATTATTAAGAAATGGGATATAAGGTCAATGGAGTCTTAAAACACCTCATCAGCATTATCTGTTTCTACTCTCAGTTATTTTGCACATGGTGGTCCACAATGAAACCTTTCAACATTTCCCTTTTGCCTAAGAGTTCACTAGTCCTATTGCTAGCAAAGGTAACAGTAAGCTAAGTTGATGGAACATGGTAAATACCACAATAAGGGTAATTGCTTGCAAATAGAAGCTGTGAGGCTGTTAAGAGCAACTATTTTATACAAACAGCACAATTTAATAGCCTATCCCTACAAATCATTGCAGTCATTTTAAAGCTGTCATTCTGCAGAGAAATATTATTTCTATAGGCTGGTTCTGATTCTAAAGCCTTTAAGGGATATATTTGCTAAGAGCTACTTTCACTTCATTTACATTATTAAATTAGGTTTCTCAAATAAATATTGTCAGTAGTATTAGTAAGCACTTCTTGTTTCATTTACTGAAGATGGAGCCATGAATTCTCCAAAGGAAAAATTTGAGAGTRTTAAGATATGCAAAATAAAGTTTGGAGGGAATGATCCATTACATCAGCCATTTTCTTAGCTGCTACAAGGTACTGTTTCTCTACAGGCTTCAATAGAAGTGTTTTATTTTACATAAACAAAGAGATTCAAACCCAGAAATCTCCAAGTGCAGCAAGACTGCAAGACAATATATATAATTGTTTGTAAAGGACATTCATTTCCTCTTAACCATGTTTAGAGAACAAGATATTTAACTACAGGGTATATTAAATAAAGATTGCAAATAGAGAGAACTCTGCAGAATGCTGGAATCCGCCAGGTTTATGGGACTGATGGGCAGTCTCTAAACATCTCATGCTGACCTATTTTATTTTTGTGCAAGTAAGGAAATAATCTGTAAAACAGAGGTTCAGCCCTGACTGTTCCCTCTTAGATGAGCTCCAGCATTGAGGATATTGGGTTTGGAGAGGAAGGGAATGTTGCATTGCCATGCCCAAGATCTTTTCATATATGTTGTCCTAAACAGCTCAGGGACCATTAACTGTGAATCATAAACTCTGCTGTGCTTGAGTCATATTTGAGAATGAAGCTCAGGCTCCTATGTTMCTTGGAATCTTTGGAAAATGTGATTCTTGCAAGGTTTTATGCCTATTCATAGTACTGCTAGTGCAGATTCCTAGTGCTGGAAACTTTCAGCTTTCAGAGGCTTTCAGCTGCAGCGTCTTGGGTTACGTGGAGCAGGGATGAAATCTCAGTCCAAATGACACCTCTGGCAAAGCTCTCTGTAATTTTTGGATTTCATAGAGGATGTAGGATGGGATTACAGGGGAAAACAACAAACCTTGTGCTGCAGAGAAATTCACAGGCTGCAGCTAAATTCTTGCCTATTGCAGCATAAATTAATTAATTCGTCTCGAATAAAAAGGATACAGTCAAACATGTGTAAAACTCGCAGAGGAGAATTTTTTTAAAAGTTTAGCCTATCAGTGGTTGCAATTGAAGGAGGAGGATAGCCAGGTTCATTTTCTTCCCTTCTCAGGCAAACTGAATTTCCGTCTCACTGCTGAACTGGATAACGAGTTTTGCTGGTTTCTATTTAAATATGTAGTATAAAACACCATGAAAATACAGTAAATGGGATCCACCCTAAATTGTTTGTAGTTAATATTAATTGACAAATAGTGGTAGGCAGAAGAAAAAGCAAAGTGAGTTCTGTTTTGTTGTTGTTGAACTGAATTTTCTATTCAGATTTTTTTTCATTGTCTTCATTTTTTTCCCCCCAGCTTAAAATGGAAAATAAGCCTGTGGAAATAAGCAAAATGTTTATTGAATGGAATACRAAGCAGAAGAAATTGTTACAAATCAATATAATATAGGACCAAAAAATGCAAATAGATTAAACAGATGTGACTRCTAATTAATGAGTTAAACTGAATAGGGAGACCTGAAGGCTATTGCTCCTTGAAAACAGTCTCCCACATAACTAGCAAAAGAAGAACATTTAATCTTTTCTCCCTGCACTATGTAGCAGTGCCAACTAATCCACCACTGATGCTCCGCACTCTGCTCTCCGTCTGCTGCACACTCAAAGTTTTTGCCACTATTCTCTTGCTTAAAAGCCATGCAGAGCGCTGTAAATCAGTGCAAACAGTGTCTAAGTGTGCCCATCTTGTCACTGTAGGCATCGTCACACAACAGAGGAGCGATGCAGGCAGATCAGATGCTCTGGCAACAGTAGCATAATCCAATCATTCATTAACATAAATTAGAGCTACAATGCTGCAGGCCTCACAACTGAAAAAAAGAAAAAAAAAAAAAAGGAAAGAAAGAAAACTTATAAAATCTGGAATTTAAAAGGACCTGTGTTTGCAGGGAATTTTCAAAGCATTGTCCTACACAAGCGGTGTCTGCTGCAGCCCATGGACGAGGAATTTCATTTACCTAAAAATGGAGCCTTTGAAGAAGCTGATTAACACAGAGTTCAGCTCAGCACTATGGGCTAATGCAGTGTCTAGATAAAGCTCCTATTCTGAGGTTGAAATAATAGTGTAGYGGCATCTTTTGACATCATCTACTCTGTTTTTTCAAGAAAATAGTTACATTACAAGTAATTAAGATGCTCTTCTGATTTCTGAAGCCTGCACACTATGGGCAGGCTGCAGGCTCTCCTCCCGCGCTCGCTGCTAGCACTTGCAGGCCTTCTGAGRCGCTGCAAAGCAGTTCCCAGTGCCTTTCCCACTGAAAGGCAAGCGCATGCTTAAAGAATAAAAATGCCTCTTCTCACAATGTCACACATCACCAGCCTTTGGGCTTTTTTTTTTTCCCTAAGATGTGCTGTATTTTTAGTTCTCCTGGAAATATAGTAGGTTATAGAAAGGGATTTAACTCACTTGCACAGAAAGTGAACCTCGTGCTGTAGAAAGTTTCCTTTGTATCTAAAATTGTCAAACCCGCTTGCAATGATCAACCTATTTGAAACACAGAATTCTAATTGAGGACTAAATGACTCAGATGAAAAAAAGTACGTTTTGAAGAATAAACTGCCTATTGATTTCACAATCTCATTGCATTTTGTATATTTTATTTAGAAAATGTTTAATCAATTAATATTGCCAAATGCTATTTTATCATTTTCAAAAAGAATCCAAGATTGCATTGTGCTGATAGGCATCACATATAAATACATCAAAACATTTACATTTAAGCTTTCAGATACAAAGATGACTCCTTCGATTTGCCAAAATTGCTGGCACTAGACCCGTTTGCTGATATAGCAATATCTGTATTTTCATCTGTTTCTGATTTCAGTCTCTCCTTTTGTTTGCAGTTCTTACTGCTCCAATGAACCTATTACTTTCAAAAATGCTGTATTTGGATATATACATAACAATCATGGATACATGCAGCTTATATGAATAGATTTGCTTTAAGTAGAAGAATAAAGTTATTTGTGTGCTTACTTTACAGGAAAGCAGTGCTGTTTCTCAAGGAAAGTGTATAAATACTTTTATCCTAGTCTCTAGTTCTTAATACAATTTAAAGTGTTAACAGAGATTTATAAAAACTTCCATTTTTGGCCACAATATCTGCTTTCATGTTGTAATTGCTCTTGAACTTAGCTGAACAATTTGAAGGCTATCTTTAAATGTGTACTGCCTTCTTGCCTTCCCGTCTCTCGTTTTATTGGGCCTTATGAATATTTGAACAGTGTCCCTTAGGTTGCACTCAATCAAATGTTTATCATGTTATTAATTTAATACTTTCAATCTAGCATATGTGCTTCAGGAGATTTCTCCAGCTCTTTTCATAATCATAAACTGAAGGGAAAAAAAAAAGAGATTAAAAAGAGAAGGACCTTTCTAGGTGAGGAGCTTTGCTGTATGCCTGACCTCTGAGGATGCCAGATAACACCAAAGAGCCTCTGCTCTCCTTCCCCAGAGGTACCGGAGCGCTTCCCTCCCTCCTTGCAGGGTATGCAACATCTGACCACAATTCCTGCTTCAAGTCAGCTTTTGTGATTACCACCCTGCTGTAATTGCTAATGAGAAAGCTTAGCTCGACCCTAGAACCTTACAGAGTGGCCTTGAGCCTGATGTGGGACAGGCTGCATGGAGAAGATGAGGATTTCAAGGAGAAAACATGGCATCTTGCAGCAGTCTGCTGGGAGAGCGTTGTGGTGCTGCGGGCAGCAAAAGAGCCCTTGGTAATAAAAAGCATGCGTGCTACATMACTGACTGCCTAGTGGGTCCTTGCCCAGTTCTCATCTAAACCCTGACCTAGCCTGACCCTGAACTGGATATCATTTGAAAATTGCACCAGATGCAAAATAATACATGTTTAGGAACTGAAAAAAATGCAGGGCACGTGAATGCCTAATGTAAGACAGAAATCTGCAGAGCRACTTAGCCATGAGATTTATTAATGGTTATTTCAAATCTATGTAAACAAGGGAAACAATGCTATCAACTACCYAGTACAAAATCAAGAAATAACCTAAAGAAAAATGTCATAATAGGAATAATTAATAGGAATGACAGCTTTAGCATAGCTATCAACTTTTTCCTGTCCTTGCTTTACAAAGATACACTCTTCCACAGCTCCCAACAGCTTGAGACTGACCCATGTAAATTTTAAGCAGTCAAACAATTAAACTGGCCTCCTGTTTCTCCTAGATTCTGAAATGCCTGGGATTCCCAAATGCCTGGTATTCTCTTTTTTTTTTTTTTTTTTTGATATTAGGTCGTAATTTTGGTCTTGAACCTCTCTAACAGTGATGCAATCCCCAGATCTCTTTCCCCAAATATGTAGGATATATATATTTTTTTCCCCTATGCTTATAATTTTCCTGGAGCAAGACATCACTACTCCAACAGGAAGGCAATAAAACATTTCTGAACACTAGAAACGGCAGAGTCTCGCCTGTAATAGATTCCTATTTATTTTTAACAGAATCAATAGTTGTTTGCAAGTAATTGCACACTGCAGTCTGTAAGTAAGGTAAGATTGAGAGCATGCAGCTGTCTCCTGATTCAGGTATAGTAATCTGATGAAGTCTGTGGCTAGTTTCTTTGAGACCCTCAGTGCCAGCTCTTTCAGCAGGTTCAAAGAGTGACCCCTTTCCAGATGGCTCCATATAGCCCTTATGAATTCCATCAATACAGTAAACTTCCTTTTCCTAACCTCTGCATTGATTGAAGTTAAGTACTACATTTGCTGGTAGAGCTCAATGAAACTAATCATCACGCAAGTGCGGTATTTCCTATTCAACAGACTCCAAAATACTTGAATATCATAATTGGCCTGCAGTTGACTGCACTTCTGTCTTCATCTGAAAGAAGGATGAACTATTCCCTTTCAAACATATCTTACTGAGGTAACTCTCACTCACCAGACAGAGGGAAATAATGAAAGATTTATACTAGCCAGTTGTTTTCTGTTATGAAGAGACTGTTCAAAGAAAGTGTCTGAGTCTCAGTCTAACTAAGTCTAATTCCTCTCCAGTTTCTCCACAATGCACAATTGCATTGGGATGAATATCAGTAAATTGTATCCAAAATTTTAATCCTTTTGCAGAAAGACTTTTCTACTGAAGTTGAAGTCTTACTTTTGGTTAGACTTTAATCATTGCTAGAACCTAAAAGACAGAATGATATAGTAATGTCAGTAGTAGCTTACAAGGTTTTTGCTTTCAGGAGTGCAGTCACATTATTTATTCTTATTTTAGTAAGATGCTGTCTTGAGAAGGGTAGGGACATATGTAACCCTAATTAAATTGCTGAATGGAACTGTCTAAAGAAGCACAACTTTCAAATATAGCATAATTTTCATTTATAATATGAAAAAATTCTATCTGTCGTGTATTCTCAGAATTTATTACTTCACATGCCATAGATGTATACATTGGAATGGTACAGTGGAATAGCACCAAAAGGATGCTCATATAATGCAAACAAAATGGTTAATGAAACTAGGCTGTATCTTGCCTGGAGACATCCAAAGGAGTCTCATGGGCACCCTTAAGGCATGTATTCTGTGCTCCAAGAAATGATGTAACCCAGAGAAGTATCAAGAAGTTCCAAGAAAGAAGAGTTTTTGGTTAAAGACAAGGGAAGAAAAAAAAAAAAAAAGTATGAACAATAAAGACTGGAGGATAAAACAGGAAAACAGGATTCAAAACTTCCTTGCACTATAGACCAAGATATCACCACAGGTCTTCTTGTCTCTATCCCCTATTGGTGAGAAATGAATTAAGACATTGCAAATATCTCAAGTTCATTTTTAATTCATTTATCTATTCAACCAGAATAACCTCTCTCCAGCAGCAGATCAAATCCTAATGAAAACGGTTCTACTTTGAAAGAAGAGATGTAAAATCCCTTGCTGAATGCCACTGGTCTTTTTGGGTGCATTCCAAAGGAAAAGTATAACACTCAGGGTTTTTTGATAATTCGATTCATATTTATGAAGTTACTGTTTTATACATTTATTTACCTAATCTACAACAGAAACAGAGGAAGTGCTTAATAATCTAATTCAGAGAGTGGCATAGCCATTGACTTCTGGGTGGAGTCCGGRTGCTTTGCTAGCAAGTCCAGCTGCTACATGCTTCTAGAGAAAGAGGGATTTTTTTTTTTTAATGAGACAAAACACAACATGTGCTTCAGGTTACATGACATCACATGAGACCAGTCAGCTAAAACTGTGAATACCTAATTGAAGATATTTCTTGGTGTTCTTAATGTAACGAAATAATGCTTATCAAGAGAGAAGACATTTTTAGAAGTTATATTAAAGACATAAGAGAAGTATGTCATGGTTAAGCTGAATTTAAAAACCATAATGTCTTAATGTCATTTTTTCCTAATGAAAGGGTGACGACAAGGCATTGCAGTGGGAAATCCTTCTCCTGCACTCCCCTGCTATTTCCTTATCTTTGGCATCTCTGCTTCCTTCCTTGCTCTGACAGAGTCTAGGGAGAGTTACAAAGTCTTTTTTTTTTTCTTCTTCTTTTTCAAAGAGAAATAGGATCATAGCTTAAATTGCAGGAATGTTTTTTTTTTTTTTCTCTACTGAAAAGAGATATTATTCCTGTAGTTAAGTAATTTTAATGGCAATTTAACATATATTCATTGAGGTTCTTACATACACATAGAAATTCATACAACTCAATGTATAAGTCAAAAAAAATAACCGATTTGTGAGAAAAAGCAAGTTTAAAAGCCAGTCATCATTCCTTTTGCACAATGCTAATGGCAGTTCAAGTAGAAGCACGGAGGCTCTTCATCAGCAAAGAAATAAATTTGCGTGGGATCATGTCAGCAACATATTTGCAACATCATTCTTGGTCAGGAGCTATTCTGATCTGAACATAATACACCACTCTCTCTTTTGGATAATGATTTTCCCACATAAAAATCCACTTTCATATTTCAACCACATGTAATCAAATGCCTGTTTAATACCGTAACATCTATCATCACGTCATCGCAGTTATTTGTTCTAGTGGCAGTTGTTTCACCATCAGTTTAAACCCATAGTCTTTCATTTGCTGTCTGATACAGACATATAGCATAACTCTGATACTTAGAGTTATATCTGGCATCGATGTGATCAAAAGAAAAAAAATGCATAGGTGTCCATAAATGAAGACAATTAATTTTCCTGACACTACTAAAACTACCAACAAAAAGCATACCAAAGTTGTTCTTAAACAAAAGTTAACTTGCTTTTGCTTGGAATAAATTTGAGACTGTAATGAGCACAAAAAAGATGAGGGAACTGTACCTGCAGCGTCCTYCTCTTGCAAAACTGGCATTAGGCCTTAATTAAAATTCTGTGCAGTGGCAAAGCTATTTAATGCCTATATGAAAATGGAAATGATACTTCAGTATGTTTTTTTTCTCCTGTCCAACAAATATATTTGTATTTGTTGCATACAAGTGAACATAAATATTCAAATAATGAAAAATAATGAAGACTCAACAGTAATATCAGTAAGTAGAAAAGTTAGTCAAATAGAAGGGGAGAGAGGAAATAGTTTTAATTCAGTAGATGAAGAGTTTCTATTTTACTTTTATAATGAAAATAGTTTTAACTAGTTGCTCTGAATAGTATATCCCGTTTTCATATTCTCATGAAATGCTGAAACATAACTGCAATTCTTCATCTCTTATATAAAAAAAATCTATATTCAAAAGTAAGCTTCCTCTTGATTTCAGTGAAAATTCACTACTTTTTGGTAGTCTTAGAAGTGTTTAGGTGCCTGCTTAATTTGCAGGACATAAATTAGGTTATTCCTTTAACTAGCTCTGTCCCTTTCTAAGCCTCAAATTTGGATGTCTGGTATGTATTTATACACCTGGAAGTATTATCAAGAAAAGAAAAAGAAAAAGAAAAAAAGAGAAATGTGTTGTGCAAACATTTCCATTCTGTGAAATAGGTGCTTAATATTGATACTCATAAAATGCTTATAAACTTAAATTACTTGTGGCTGCAGTTCCCACCATCAGATTTATACTACAAGTACTTGTGTACATATTTGCACCAGGTTTTGTGGAAAACAGTATCTTTTTTAATATTTATATGCTGAGAGAAAGATTTAGGACTTGCTATGTTTGGAAGCAATATATTACTAAAATTATATTAATATAGACTATATTGCTTTTAAAAGTATTTACAGTATAAAGGCTTTTCTCAATTCCTTTTCTATTTTATGTTAATGAAATAACAAGGATAACTATGAGATAATTYTAGATAACAGAATCAATTTATTGATTTATAGTTACTCTCTTCAATTAAAATATTCCAGCTTTTAAGAACTAGAGCTTGTCAAAAGCAAAGCGATGTGCCAAAGGCACTCATATTAACAGTCATATTCAGCCACAGGGCTTTTTGCTTATAAAATATATTTTTAGGCATGAAGTGCAGCTATGATCTGGTCAAATAACGAAGGCATAAACATCATATTTCTTTTTTATTTAAAGTTTGAATGCCAGACACATGGCTCATCTATACAGAAGGGAAAAAGAGCCATGATAAGACATTGCAATGAATTAATTATACTTAGCTGATGTAATAGTTTACACTATCAGTGCACACAGATGGTGTCAGTCTTTTGCTCTCTGAATTTCAAAGTAGAATGCAGAGTCAAATCTAGATCTGTTTATTCCATTGAATCTGGAGGAGAMTAGCCATGAAGTGCAATCAGCTTCATGCCATCCAGTGGTAGAGCCTAGTCCATGAAATCCTAGTCAATTCATTAGCAATATTTGAGTTTCCAGTGCAGCAAAATATCCCTGCACAGGTTGAATCTTGCCTTCTGTTTCTGACCCAACGTCCATTACAGCCTTCATCCTCTACTACTTCTCTGTAGACTAAAATTACATTTCTAAAGATCAGAATCCAAAAGGTATTACATAGGTGTATATGAAACATATAAATTAATGTGCCATATAATACTGGTCAGAAAAAAAGAACTCCCTAATCACTTGGGTTGAATGTATGAAGCAAGACCTCTTCGCCTGCTATCTGTTAATGTAAATGGTGCTGCTAATTTAACAGTATTAGACCTGAATCATCATGCTATTATTCCACTTTTACATCATGGTGAAACTGAAAGTGAATCATTAATATCAATGAAATTACACTGGTGTCAGCAATGGAGTAATCTGCAGAGGGGATCGGGTTCATTAATTTTAATAATTTATGATACAATGTAGACTACAGAATTTTACTAAATCTACTTCTATCTAATGTGACCCATTGATCCTTTCATATATTACAAATCATCCAATGTATTGGATACGAGTCTATTATAAGCAGCTTTTGCAGAAGCATGACTTCCTAGCACAGGCTGTACTAACTTCTGAATTTTCCTGGGAGGAGTGATGACTCAGGCCCTGATATGTTGACCAAGATGTTAGCTGCTATGTAACGAAGACATCACGATGAGAAGATTCTTTTTGATGACAAAATAATAGTTCCTTCAAAATCCAAACATAGACCACTATATGATGCTTTGAAACCTAAGCATAAATTTAACACAAGAAATAGAGCAACTAAAGAATGACATTTACCAAAATATCTGAAAGCAATTTTTTGTGACATTTATCTATTAAGCTCTGCAAAATATGAGCAAATTAAATTTGCTTAGAATTATAATTTCTACTACTACAGTTTTAGAAATTGCATGAAATATAGAGTAATAGTAAATTGAAAGTGTAGACCACTTTTATAACATTGATAAAGCACTTCTATAAAACTTATCACTGTGTTAATACTATGGAAAATGCAGAGTACAAGAGAACTGCAGTATGATGTTATATCCATACCCTTCAAATCAACTTTACTGTGAGAACCAACTAAAATTTATTTTCATAGTGGTGGGTAGTTGCTGATTGATGATAATGATGGTTTTCCTAATTGATCAGTTTATGAAGGCTGATAAGATTCTGAAGTGATAGATTTTGTCATCCCTTCACTGATGCACTAAAAATACAGTCCTGTGTGATAGTACAAGGCCTGCTGGTTATTTTCATGAATATCTGCAATTCAAATTCTAACTTCATTTGTCAATGGATTCTTTTAAAGAGGAAGGAGAAAATTGCTTAATTTCAACTCATGACTATTTCTGTAAACAGATTTTGCTTGTACATAATTTCAAATTTGGAGAAAAGTTACTGCAGTTTCTGGAAGTTTCACAGCCCTTTTCAGGAAACCTGACCCCAGGAATGCTGGGGGTCATTTCCTTTTGGACATACCACAGGAGTTCTGCTCTACAGGAGAAAAAAAAAAAAAGAAAGAAAGAAAAAAGTGAACTTACCTCAAAGATGGCAAATAATTTCTGAGAAAACCATGGCTGTGACACAGAAAAAAAGAGAAGAAGATGATAGAAATGGACAGAGTTTGAAAACAGTAGAACACAAGCAAAAAAGATAAGTTTAGAAAGAGGAAAAAACACCCACAAGCATAACCCATGTTCCTTGTTAGTAACTATTTAAAATAAATCACATAGGGCATTTGTTTCTCTCTGGAACGACTCTAAAAGCAAAAAGAAAACAAAGTGTGGCTAAAAAGACAATTTAAAAAGTTCAGCTTTTTCGCTACATATTTTCCCTTTAAAAATGTTATAAGCTGTGTATCACTTTTCATATTCCTCTAATACCCTTCAAATACTGCCATGTGGATTTGCTAGAGAGAGATCTTTTTTAGGCATCTGTCCTTTTCATTATGAAATCAAGAGGTTAAGGGTATTTTTGTGCATGTCTGATACATTGTCAAAGTCAAATAAACAGCATATTAAAAAGTAGACAAACCTCCAAAAGGCATGGCTCAGACAGATTTTTTTAATACAAATCAGTAAATTCATCCATAAATTTAGGCGGATTGTAGTTACTCTCGTTCACTGCATAATGATTTACATAATAGGCATAAGTTCGAAAAGCCATTACAGCTTAAAGTTTATTTTTTAGCATCTCCATGGATTTTAAATACCTTTAAAAAAATCCTTTAAGAAAATTACACAGTTGATTCCAGGAATTTATCCTATTAGCTTTTCTGTCTAATAAAGATTTAGACAKCACCCAAGTTATACTATCTTGGGATATCACCTTCCTCAGAGCAGCCCTGCTTCACTTTCCACTAGGGCTAGTGCTGCTAACATGTACTGGAAGGGCAGAGGGTGACCTGCCCTGGCTCCAGCAACACAAGTGCCCAGCTAATTACAGCAGTGAGTACAGACTAACAAAGATGATTGCTTTAATCTGGAGGAAAATCTAGTTTCAGCTTCCTTCCAGCTAGACAAAATATAGATCACATATCCTAAATACCGCTCCAGGTAAAACCACGTGTCTCACATGGTGTTAAGAGGCTCCAGACTTGTATTCCTCAGGATTCGCACAATAACCGAATCAATGCCCAAGCTGGCAGTCAATACCCACTCAATTCAAGTTGGCATATCCATTCGTGTCATATCCATTGCACAGCTCATTTCCTCTGCTTTCCTGCACCTTGAGCATAGATTTGAAGGTATAGTCTTATGTACCTGAGCTTGAAAAAGTGGTAAGTTAGTTGCTGTGGAACAAGTAGATGGCAAATTTAGAAGTGGATCCCAGGAGATTTAAGATAGGCTTTTGGAGAGCGTATCTGCCACCAGCTGAGATTGCACTGCCGTGCATCCGTTACCTGCTCTGCGGAAGCAGAGCCGTTAGAGGGGATGCATGTCTGTGCTTCTGCCTCTCCAGCTCACAGCTGGGCACCATAGTGCAAAACTGTCTTCATCAGCAGAGGAATCTAATGTAAAAATAAGCTCAAACATGCTTAATTGCCAGAAGACAGTACTTAACTCTCTAAGTCCTAATGTTACTGGCTGTGTGTGGATATATCTCCTGAATGCAAGGATGCTATGTTTCTCCAGTGAGTTTTTCTGGAACTCTCTTCCTTAGGACATTTTTAAAGCGTTTAGCTGAATATCATGTTGTTAGTATTCATCCAGTTATCACTCYATGGCATCAGTATACTCAGATACTCCCCTCTTCTTCAGCACTCTTTTAATATAATAGAGTTATCTCCTAGATTTTTCCTTATTATTTGGATGCCACTTCAGTAGAAGTCTCAGAATAACAGGGTAGTTACTGTCACTGTCTTTCTTATGCTGTGGAATTATTATAAATACTGCTTTATGCCCTTTCTGTTCTTTGGCTGATGCCAGCATTTATAGGGATAGAATGACATTTAGCAATATATCTTGCACCCTGGCACATTTAATTAGTATGTCAAACCTGTGTACTTCCATTTCTGCATCTATTTCTAAAGCAGAAACACTTTGCTCATAGTTTGGTGTCAGAATGCACGAAACCTCCTTGGCATAATGAGAATTAGAACCAGCAGCAAAATGAATGAATGATTAGCATTGGGCATAGTTCCAGTGTTTGACATTCCACTCATTAGAAAGTCTACTCTAATTAACGTAATTGGAATCTACTGGGTGTGCCATTGATGGATTTGCTTGTCATCACAATTTTGTTTTATGTTCCATCAAACTCATTGGTGAAAACATGATGTATGCTGAGATTACCTTGTAAAGGCCCAGTTCTTCAGAGGGATCTGCAAATTGCAGCCTCTTGCTCCCACCCAGGGATTTAATGAAGTCAATGGAAGGCGGGGTGCCTGCAAGTGAACCCCTTTGCCTCATAATTATTTTCCTTGTAGTCCATATGGGTTATGTACAACAGTCATATTTTACATTTATCTAGCACCTGGGGATTTCAAATGATCTCCTAAACACCAAGGAATCAATTGRGCTGCTTTTTCTAACACTAATAGCGCCTTTTCCTACAAGGGGTCACTGGAACTGCTCAATAAACTCATTGGGGCTACTCAATACATCATCAGAATCTGGCTGTAATTAAGTAAGTCTTGCAACACCACTGTTGTAATTAAAATCGTGCCGATTTTCAGACTGGCATACAGGGAAGCTAGTATTTCCATAACCGTAAAAATATAATTAATAAAAACAGGAGACCAAGGACTCTATTCAACAAAGATCATCTCTGCAAGTTACCACTGGAATCACTAATACTAGTAACTTATATGAAGGATTTTATCCTGTTCTTTTATCCATAATTCTTTTCTTTACATGATGACATAATCTCAGCTGCAGCCAAAACTTTTGATTTTGACTTGAATATGTACATCTCTGCTAACTTTCCATCTTCTGTATACACATATACATATTTCATTAGATCAGAGCTCTCATAATGGTGGGTAAATAATCCATTCTTGGTCTAGAAAATAGCATTGATATTAAATGTAAATGGGAGGTTTGACTTCCATTACACTTTTCTAGTCTAAGGCACAGAATTCTATAAACAGAAAAAAGATGACATATTTTAAGCTTTGAAAACATAGAATTGTTAAATAGGTGCAAGCAGAAAGAAAAAGTAGATGACGGCGAAGTTACATAGACAAAGCTAAGTCCCTTTTAGTAATATTAAATATGTGATCATACTTGGAATGAAACATGTATCCCCAGAGACATTTAACATACATATAAGAAGAAAAATATCATTGTTAGGTCATGAATATTGCACTTCAGTAGATACCATGACAATAAGTGTATTTTAGAAAATAGCATTGTTTATAGTAGTCTGTTGAAAGAATAAAAATATTTAACTTTTCATTTATATTGTCTACTTTTTCTTACAGCTTTCTAAAAGAGTTTGTAGAATGTCACCATTTAGCAGAAATTTCATGAGAACAGAAATACAGTTGCAATCAGTTTTTGTGGTTATTAATATGAGAAAGTAGAAAATTTCCTTTACCAAAACTGAGTCCTGTAAAAGTAATCTGCATTTGTTTAAAAGCTGGTGAAAAGAGTTACAGATGTTGCAATGACCAACAGAAGTCAGGGGAGCATCCAAAGATGTTAGAAGGTGAGTTAGTAGGGTCTGGTGACCTCTGTGATTTATAGGCTACTGCATGAGAATGACTAAAAATTATAACGATCACTGCAAAGTATGATTTGCTAATGTGAAGTTTTTTTTTTTTTTTGTAAGAGGAGAATACCTTTTGATCAAGACTAGAAAAAAAGAAAACTTATGTTGTGCCTGACTCTAGAATCCATAGTGGATTTAAATTTAAACTGATGTAAGAATGCCTTCTGAACAGAACCTTGTGAAACTTTTGCTCATGCTGAAATGTATACACCCCTTAGTCTGTCTTCAATAACAAATAGGCCACATAGAATTTGAAATTCAGCTTTTCTAGAATATTTTGGTTAACTAAAGTGAGAATGTAAAAATTAAAGCATTTTCCAATAGGCCTTTAAACATACAGAAAATGACTAAGACTACAAAAATTGATGGGGAAAAGGAGCCATATTCTTGTGATAATTATGAATTTAATAATTTCAATAATTTAATTTCTAGTTGGCTCATTGAAAAGGAGGCATCTTCATTCATCCGAAGTTCAGTCTTTTAAGCTTTAGGAAGAAGAATCAGAAGAAACTTAAACTCTCTCCTTCTCATCTGTCTTGCTGATTCTTGTGGCAACTCCCAAATCCTTTTTTCTTCATTGGATAACTATGACATAACACATGACAAACTGTGACTATAACACATAAACAGTTTTCAGGAAATTGATAAACTAGATTAACTAAATAACATAAATTGACCTGGGAATGCAAATCTATAAAATAGTATTAAATACAAAAGCTCTGTGCTCTAAACAGTCATTTTCCAAGTCTACACTAATCATTTTCCAAATCCAAGAAAATGAAGACAAGATGATCTTAAAAAAAATAATAATTACTCACCAAAACTACTTTTATTTTGCAAGGCTCTGTCTGGATATCTCTCTGGAAGTCTGCATTTTCTGAACATAAATGTGTTTTGCAATCTGTTTGTATGTTTTTGTACTTGGAACATATTTGTAAAGAGCACAATGTTGTCTTTCCTCTTTAATTTCTTGTCATACCAAGAAATTTCTTTCTTGTCAGTTTATTTTTGATTAATTTGTAAATTACAAAATTATCCTAGGTCTACATCAACTCAAGAGCCATTGTAATGGCTTGTTTCATGACACTTGAGGGGCTGTAACATTTCTTTAATATTTCTGAGAACTTTTTGTCTCCTTAAGAGCCAAAGGAGACAGGAGTCTCCTTTCTTCTCCGGATCAGGTTTAAATTGTCTCTGTGCTTAGGTTTTCCATCAAACAGTAGCCCTGGGCTATTGACCCACAGTTATGCAGCGTGGGAAGACAGGTCCTTCTCCTCAGTAAAGGTTCCTTCAGGCTCAGACGGCAGAAATCACTCTTTAGCACCAACAGGTATTAGTTTATTAGTTAAACAAACTAATATACTGGATCATTTTAAAAAGTAGATTCAAATCACAAGCACCTCATTCTGATCTCACAAATTCCGTCTTTAACACCTCATCTTTGATTTTTACTAGACACATTGGATCCACCCCCATTTTAAGCCTATCATGCAAATGAACAGTCACACAAGTGGGACCATGTCTTTTCTCAGGTATCATAAATTTAAATTCTGCAGCCTTTGTCAGCTTTTTTTTTTTGCCTCCTTAAAGTACATGGCTAATAACTGCCCTAATATACTTTCAATAATAAAATCTATAATAACTTATATGCTTACACTTTTCCCAGTTAATTTCAACTTAATAAAGTTTTAACTTCTTACTTAAATCAGTATTTTACAATAGCAAATGTTTTAAAAAGGCTTTTTGTGCTATTGCCCTGGGGACTACATGCACATATAACCAGAAATGTTGGACAAGACCTGAATTGCCTTGGTCAGCAACGGGAGGAAGCAGAGAGATCTCAAAGGAAGCTCCACCTGAATTAGCTATGCTGACATGCAAGACTGACAGCCCCCATGCACTGCTACGTGTATATCAATCCTGGCCRGTTGGGGGAGGAGGCATAAAGAAGTACAGCCACCTGGGACTGGATTCTTAAAAATATTTGAGTGATAGTACATGATCAGTGGCCCAACTGGGTGGGTTTCCTCAGCATCCCCAGTCAGCCTGCACTGTACAAATTCAAAGCTAGAAAGGGGGGAAATGATATAAAACTTGAGCTTACCCCCCCCCCCCCCCCAAAATAGTGCTAGCAGGTTTTCTTCTGAATTATTCTAGAAAGCAATTTCTGCCAGGTTCAGACAGCTGAATAAATAGTTCCTGGCTTGTTGACACTGAAGGGAGAAAAAGCTCTAATTTATCACACTTTATTGCTTGCACTTATCCTTATATTTTTGCCAGGATAAGTATATAAGATTGTGCATGCGAATGTGTCTTTTTTATGAAAATTGGATGAAGAATTGGGTCAAAGTGTTGCTCTTTACTACAAATAAAATGCTACAGAGTAGATGAAAAACCCATTGTCATCTACACGTCTTTGCCCATCAGATTTTGAACTTTGATCCTGAGCAGTTTAAAGTAAATTGCTGTCCTTAAAACAACACTTCTTATTAATGCTCTGTAGCAAGTRCTACTTATACAGTAGAAGTTTTAATACGTGTAGCATATAAAGAATCCTTGTGGAAATGTATGTTTATCCCATCAGAGTGAAATTATATCTATGCAGGTATAATATGAAGTAGATATATTGATATATATGCAATATCATGTTGCATATTATAATGCACTTTACAAATTGCCCAGAATTTTTAAAAAAATAATTTTCAAGGTGATATACTGMCAATGAAAACATGGCACTATAACTTAAACTTGGCATTGTTTTGTTACTTCATTTATTTCTGCTTTTAATAATGAGAAAAACAATATTGATTTAGGACGTAACCATGAAAGAATGACGATTAAGAATTACAGAAATCTTTTGTCCTGCAAGGTCCTTATAATTTTCATGAAATTGTGAACTGGTGTACCTCACAAATCATTAATATAGGCCAGCTGTAAATTGTGGGTTGGCACAGGRCCCAGCATAGCACCAAGATCAAGCCTCTGCTTTCTAATAAATTGGAACCCAGCTCTTTATATCAGAGGTACACACATTTATAGAGGTATTAGATGCAAATTCATCTTTCATTTGCCCTTAGCTTTCCTACATTGCTCGATCATGTAAAGGAAGTAGTCTACAGAATCAGGAAAAACTACAATAAATAAAGCAGTAATTGTAAAGTCAACAGCAAGAAGGATTTGCTGAGATGCATTTGAACTGTCTGAAAAGCAAGTCTTTTACTGAGAAGTAACCCTTAATTGGGCAATTAAAACTAGTGTGAATCACTGTGTGTAGGCTCAGGACTGTGCATTTCAYGTGCATGATCACAGAACACAAGACAACACTGAAACCCATTGAAAAAGTGGGACTTGCTCTTGGCAATCTGGCATATTAGTGAAATTAAAGCACTGGAACAAGAGAGGGAGAAGTCACACCTTTTAAAATTATTGGGAACATGTTAATGCATTCCTTTTTGTATTCTACTGATTACTAGCAATTTCTTAATCGTGATTTGTGTAATTACTTGCTGTTTGCTTGCATTTACACGAAATTAGGTCAGGTTATTTCTAGCACGCTATTAGTGTTACTTAGAAAAGTGGACAGATAGACTTACTTGTTGACAGATTGACTTACTTGATCAGCATATGCAAAGAATATCTCACAGTAGACTGATCACAATGTTACAGGTAGAAGAACGATTCCACAAAATTGTTCTTTTCCTTCAAACACCTATATTTTAGCAGACTTTTGGATACGGAGCATGAAAGGAAAATGATGGTAACAAGGCTCCTGTTAATCTCTAGATTTTCAGCTAGCAATAATCTGGTAAAGGTATCCTAGAAGACTGGACTGCATGAGAGTTTCATGGGTTTTCAACCATGGTTTCAATGGTTCATGTTATTCGGGACCATCATGTTTAACAAATAACCCACAGTGGTTCCTAACTTGTTGAGGTAGTTTCTGAAGAAGTRTCTTTGCCTCACACCAAGAAAACAATTGCTAATGCTTCAATATGTATATCGTTTCCATTTTACCCSTGTTTCATGAAAGGATAATGCTCCTAAGAACTGAGGTTTACCTCTGTAACGATGTCTAAGCCAGAAGAGAAAATCCTCCTCCCAATTGCCTGCATTATACGGTGTCTTTGCTACATTCCCAGGGTTAAAGAGAGAAGTTTTAGGACATGTATCACAGGTGCCCATTCTTAACCATCATCTCCAACTCAGAAACACCCACTTCAATGCTAGGATTTTCCAGCATTGCTAAAGCTTAAGTATAATAAATCCAAATTTACAAGTGGTTACATGGATACRAATAAAATCAATGGAACTGCATCTGCTCATACCATCTCTGGGTTTGGCAGAATGTCATTACTCCAAATATTACTGTAAAAAAATCACCCTTTCATACTTATGTTCAGAGATGGTTGTATACAACTATCAGCTCTTTGGGTGGCTGACAGAAGGGGCCTTCTTTATGTGCCAGAGGCATTTCATATACAAATATTTTCTAGGGTTTTCCTTCTTCAGATGAGATAATATTGCTGCAGCCAATGTAAACACACGTGAGCTTACCAACAGGTGGAAAAATGTAAAAAAACTACAAAACTCAACTAAACAAAACACCAAGAATGGAATACAGAGATTTCATCTTAGAAAGCATGATGATATTTTTCTCTCCTGAAAACAGGCAATCGCCTATATTAAAAAGAAGAAAAAAAAAAACTTACTACATTGAGCTCTTTCTTATATACTAGAAAGATTTGTCTTGTAGTTATGATGAGGAAAAAGATCAGAAAAGGAAACTCCTGTCTCTGGTGGTGCAGGAAAGTTTTGAGCCCATGGTCCTCTCTCTGCTGGCTGCTTTCAAGTTTGCCAACCCAGGAATCCTCCTGGGCAACCACCACACTGTTTAGCAAGCTAAGAGGCATCAGGCTTGTTGTTCTTTCTCCATATGTGTGTGCGTGCGTGTGTATGTATATACATATATATATATATATATATATAATATCTCAAGATGAGGCAGGGAACAACAGGAATATTAAAACATCACTAGGTTTAATATAATGCAGATGACCTACTCCAGCACTTATGCAGCCACAAAGGCGTTACCATACCACTTTAGTTTGAATTCAAGACTACTTCTCACAAATGGCCTTTAATTGATTAAAAAAAAAAAAGAAAAAAAGGTAGGTGATGCAATGAAGAGGCTAGAAATGGTGTATAGTACATATCAAATGAAGAACATCAAATTACTCAGAATACCAAACTGCTCACCTCTGCATTTTAGTACAAACTGAAGACTCAACGTACAGTAAAAGGCAGGTTGGACAAGGACAGCATGTGACATCACATTATGTGTGGATTTACATCTATTTCAATGAATTGGGGATCTGATAGCACTTAGCTAATCAAAGCGTAAGCAAACAAAAGAGAGCTCAGAAGGAATGTGCTATCATAGGAAAGGTTACAATAAAATGTAAGATGATTATATGTATTATATTACTGAAAGTGAATTCAAAACCGTAAGTGGAAAAATATGAAATATGACACTGAGAATAGAGTAAATGGGATAGTATGAATATTTAGAACATTTTTAGAAACATTAAGAAAATTGGTGAAGTAAAAATTTTGTAAAATATTTTGTATGAGGCCTAATTATTTTGAAGACTGCAATTAAATACATACTTCTGGTTATACSAAATGCCTTATCTGGTGACTACTAAAAGTATGTATAAGACACAGTAGAGAGAAAAAAAAACAAACAAAACACAGAACTAAACAATGGTTATTGAGAGACTGCTTAAAATCATCAKGGAGTAATGAGTAACATTAAATAATTTAATCTAATTTATACACCAAAATTCAAAATGCTACAAATGAACAAYACAACAGAGGAATCTGGAAGTAGATGGTATATTCTGAGGGATGGAACAAAAGAAAATTTTCATGAGAAAAATATCATGTTTTAGTTAAAAACAGTTTGTTTGAAAGAGAAGAAAGGTAATGAGAGGGTGTTCAAAGTGCTTAGGGGAAGAGTTTGGCATATTGGAGTAGAATTGTTGAAGCTAATAAAAATATTAAGAGCTAAGACTGCAAAAGARTTTAGTAAAGTAGAATATGAATCTGCTGCAGGGTTTGCCTTGAATATTTGTATTCAGCACTGTTAGAGTATACGAGACAGCGATAAATCAGGCCAGATTTGGAAAAGTCTCTGGAATCTTTATGTGAATCTCCTATAACGTAAAGTACTGCTGGTCCCACAAGGGGAGAGAAATGCTGATCRGGAGAATATACCACAGTATGCTACAAAGAGAGACACATTGAACACAAAGTCTTTAGAAATTCAGGCTTGCATTTTTTTTGTTTAAAGACAATGAAATTTTTCAGAGAGGTAGTCATATAAGAAGGAAGGTACAGAAAAGTTTCCTCTTAATCACTTTGATATAATTTAGAGAAGAAGAAATAAAAACTAAGTCTTACAGAATTAACTATTACCAGTCTTCACAGCACAACACAACCTTACCATGTCCAGCAGAGCTTGCACCTATGCCAAGAACATCCAGGAATAGGGTTTTTTTCAGCTTACTTGACTCTCTTTTATTACACTGCAGTTCCTCCTAAAGAAATTATAATTCTAAGTTTGCCTATTACTGTCACTAAATTTAGCTTAATGGGCTCAAGTTTCACATCCCCATCAGCAATATCAGTAAGCAGTCACATTTACCCTCTTCCTCATTCACCATCATCAGCTGAAGGAGAGCAGAAGAAGTCAGGGTTTTATCTGATGTCAGCCTGAGTTTCACCTGAGCCTTTCAGGTGGCAGGAGGAATCAAGGGCCTCASGTACTTGATGTGCACCATTATCTCCAATTGTGTCCTGACAGCGGGATAACTTATTAGTGCAAATGCCGAATTAAATATATTAAAAAGTGTTCCCTTCAACTTGAGAGTTGCAATGCCTATGACATTTAAGGCAGATTTTCTTGATGGTGCATTCAATACCGTTTATCAAATATCAGATGAAATATCTGATTAAGGATTAAGAAGGTGGAATCAATCACAGTGCTAGAATATCTGAGCTGGGGCGGGGGGGTTATGATACAAGAGAACTGCTTCTGTAGTGGRAATAACTAAGAGTGTTACCGTTAAAAATCTTAGTTTCGTTACTGAATGCAATTAAATACCAGAGTAGTATCTAATATTCTGTAACACGAGTATTTCTGCATTACTTGAAGTTATGGCAGAGAACTGAATGAATGTTTTTCCTGTATCTCTATTGTCCATTAATATAATACTTGCAATAAAAATATGCTGCACATGAATGAAGTAACAAGTGAGTGTATTCCAGTTCCAGACTGTGGCATTGCATGTTGAAAATACTTTGAAATATATTTTTAAAAAGGAGTGGATTTTAGAGAAAATATTGGGTTCAATTAAGTGACCTGGATATCTTTTTTAGCAAAGTATTAGTTATTCCAAATGGAAATAACTCCTCTGAGTAAATCTGCAGACAAAACCATTCGAATCATAGGAAGCCAGTTAGGTATTAGGAATAAAAGTGCATAGTAATAAACATGATGAACAGAAAGGGAATGTATTAGCTTTTTTTTTAATATATATATATGTATAGTTCTGGAAATAAAAATAGAATTTTGGATCAAATGAACAGTTTCATAATCAGTAGCACAGTTTAATACATTCTATCTAACTATGTCTTATTTAAAAGGCATTTTGTTTCACATCACCTATTCAAACAAACAAACAAGACTGAATGCTGTGACAAGTGCACTGTATTTCCCWGAGCAGAGAGCAAAATATGCACATTTATTTCAGTATTGAGAATATAGCATTGAGAAGCTTGACTCAGGGAAAACACCGCGTTAGGGATGTAAAGTGACATTTCCTTGAGATTAAAGAAGAAAGGAATCACAAACAACAAAAATAGAGTCTCCGGGAGAAGGCAGAATATTTATATGCTTCTCTGTTAAAAGTTTCTAAGAAAGAAAGCTGCCACTAAGAAATGAAGACAGAGGGACAATACAAATTTTCATAGTTATGGTCCAGCTGGGCCCAAATAGAGATACAAAAGAATATATAAAATAAAATAATATTTAAATAAAAGAATATTTAAAAAATGYTTAAAAGTTCTCAACCCCACTTTGCAGTAAAGAGGGTATATTTCCTCACCTAGAGTAGACAGTATTTCTGTGCAGACTAGCCAAATGCAATATGCTATATAACCAACTAAGTGACAATGTATATTATAAATAGTTCAGTTACAACAAGAAGTGATCTGAGCCTTTGGCCATCCTTCAAACCAAATTGAACTCAAACCTTTGACATTTCAGCTGCATTGTCTCCTGCTTCATCCGGCGTTTCCCATGGTATAGTGGCAAGATGAAATGCCCAGAGGTCTGATATTCAAAAAGGGCAGCGATAGGCACCTTGCCACTTTCTGCTGGACCATGGATTAGTCAGAGGAGGAAAGCTAGAGCTGTGGAGAGGGGACATTTTCCCCTTCTGGGCAGATATTGTTCATAGAGAGAGGGCTGGCCCTCTTTCCATGCTCCATGATAACCTCCAAGGAGAACATCGATGATGGATGACTGCCAAACCTCCCTGAAAGAATGTTGCTATGCCCTAAAGAAAGCACGATACCATGCTCTCAGGAAACCCACAGAAAATTCACTTCCTTTGGAGATAATAAATCTAATAAAATCCCACTAATAAAAATACCAATATATTTTCTATAGTCACATTATATCTAGCTGGAAAAAAAAACCATAAAATATTATACAATATTTCAAAACCCTGGATTTTTAAAAAAAATCAGAGATTATATTTCCTTTCACAAATAAAACCAAGATTTTTCAGCTGAATCTAACAAAACAGAATATGATCTGTAGCTTGCAGTAATGTATCTTTTTACCCTCATAAGAAGTATTGACTGAAAGGGTACCAGGTATCCTGTGATTAAAAGTGTATTAATCATTTACTGAAGATTATTGAATGCTTCAAGATGAATTGCCTGTTTATATCATTGATGTCAGTATGATTAATCCAAATCTCCTGCTAGGTTTAAGGGGACAGAATTTGAGATATAACTACAAGAACCCTCTTGATCCACAATTAGTATGTCAATAGTTGTTGCATCCTTTGCCTAAATGAGGAGAAGAAATGTTGTACAGAAAATTAAAGTACTTCAGTAATTACTGTGTTCTTTTTCCAACAATGATGGAGTTTACATAAATCTTTAARGACGTGACAGATGGGAAGGCTGTAATATTTGTCATACACAGACACAGAAGCACACACACACCAWTTTTTTTAAGTAGGAGGATTCTTCATACTGATGATTAAATACTGTGAGTCTTATTCAAACAATATCACAAAATCATTAGGATGCTTGTGTGGGAAAGTGGAATGCTTTGTTTATATGAACAAGATCTTTGAATTTAAACACTAATAGCCAAATAAGATTTCAAACTGGCGAAGGGTCAGCTCATGCCTACACAAAGTTTGTTCCATGAAACAGGTGGAAATTAAAGGTAAATGTACTAGAAGTATCCATGCATAAATGTCYAAATTCCTCATGAATCAAAATTTTACAATAGATGAGCAGCCTAAACATATGACAAGAATCCAGAAAATCTGAATTCTGTTTGTGTTTATCACAAATCTGCTTGTGCAACTTGAAGAAAATTATTTAACTATTGGTGTGTCTCTGATCTAAAACTTAACATGAGGATTATACAACACATGAGGCAGGTAAGTATGGTAGATTAATGACACTTGTAAAAGATTTGGAAACTTCAGTAAGGGCTTCCTATAAAAGTACAAAGTATTGGTATCTATGCGAAAAAATCAAAGAGAACTTTACATTGATAAACAAGCGGCAAAATTGCTTATGATTAAATTCTCACTGATTTTTAATTTTTATGTTTTTAAGCCCATTAGAAGAATAAGTTAAAAGCTTATTATACAAAACAGTTTGCACTTGCATGTTTTGCATTTTGTCTAAATTAGATTGTCTTTGTACACGAAGTTCAACATCTTACGTAAAAAACATTCAAAATTAAGTAAAATGTATGATTGCTTATTGAAAGTGGTCTCCTTGATGCCATGCTAATACTACTACTTCCCTGCATTCTCTTGAGGGTTGCATTTGTATTTAATTTTTTTTTTTTGAAATTCATTTATTAATAATTTTCCCTTATTGTCAAAATGAGTATTGATTTACCTCAGAAATTCAGTTTATTTCACATTACAGCTAGCATCAAACAAGATAACAGGATGCTATTGGCATTACTGAAAGCCAAATGTAGGATTATGCCCACTTATTATCTTAAGCAGCCATGCAAGCAAAGCTTCAACTGGTCCTACACAGGGAGCAATATTCATATATTARATCTGACATGCACTCCAGATAAAGCAGAAAAAAGTCACTTCATCATGATTCCCTAAAGAAAAATTATTTATGTGATCAGACTGTCTTCCTGCCTTTACTTTTTCCCATTCCATGCAAAACCTTTTGAGCTGCTTGGCCTATTTCAAGCAAATTTACCAAACAGGTTTAAAATCAGGTAGTTGGGGAAAATAAAAGAGCGAACAGGAGATGCTGAATGTGCCTGATGACTGCTCAGACCAGCTCAGTGCTGTTCTCACACCGTGTTAGACTTCAGTTTTCTCTAGTGGTCTCAGGAAGCAAATAAGCATTTGTGCATTGTGTGCTGCATAACATAAAATAAGCAAATTATATTTCTTTGTGGATCTACAAACAAAAATTCTACTTAGTACAAACTTAGGATCAATATTATGAAACAAAAGCAAATTGACTTCCAGAACATGCTCGATATTTTAATGATTGTAAAGTAGGAGATAAATAACAGCATTGCTTCAACTTGTATATTTCTATGTCTTCCGCTTTCAGTGAAAAATGCATTCTTTTTTTCTACCGTTTATTGCTGAAACAAAACCTGTAGTGCAATATTTGATGGGTCAAAGGGTCAGGTTAAACAAGCTAGAAGTAGGACAGGTGAAAAGTATTCCATATTTCAACCCATGTTTCAAGAAGGTTGAAGCTTTCTAACGCTAAGCCGTGAATTTAAACGGAAAGCAAAGACTCCTGTTACTATGCATTGCTCTGGCATCATTTCTGTTCTGCTAATACTCTTCTGCAGCTTTCATAGTGACAGGAATGTATTGCAGGGGTCAGCGCTGTGGTTATCCTAAGCTCAGTCAAATAACTCCTGGGTTTATGAGTATATGGACTGAGCTTTCCAAAAGGTTCTCTTGAAATTCCTTTTTTAAAAGGGATATAATTTTACTATCTCATTATATTAAATACAGGAAAACTTTACACAGAATTCCTTATATTCTCACTTAATCATTTGTATATTTTAGGAAATTAATTTAATCAAGTGTTCATTAGCAGTAATAATTAATTATAGTAAAGTTCATCAGACAACATATATGTGTTGCCAAATGATCACCATGATGTTCTTTTGACAGAGCTGTTACAGCACAAATGTTCATGCATTTTTATGCAGACATTTCACCAGAATGTGACATATTAGCTATAAATCTGCTTTTACAGCTCTATAAACTACAGATGCACTAAATAATATTTAAATGCATTTTTTATTTTATTAATTGCATAATTTTAGATAATAAAAGCATATTTAAATACTGTATAGATTATGTCCACAATGAAAAAAAAATAGATGATTTTCAATGTCAGTTATAAAAATATATTGCAATTTTTCTACAGAAGGATTCTGTTGTTTATTAATATATCAGTAAATTGAAAACCACCCCCCTTCAGCAAGTCTACATTTTATATCAGGAGCAATGTGACTTGAGATTCTTGCCTGGAAAAGAATAGCTTTCTACTTAGGACATAAAGCTTGAGGGAAGCGTACTCAGTCACTTTGCCACAGGTTTCCTATGACTTTGGGTTACTCATCTATTCTGTCTATGGTTCATTCTTTTATTTATAAAATAGTGATAAGAGCTTACCTTCTGAAATAGATCTCTCTATCTATTTACATTTTGCATTATTTTTTTTTCCAAAGCTTAACAAAATGACAGTCTATTCTAAGTTTAAGGTTTAGATACTGCTATGCTATATAGTAATAATATAATTACCATTGCTCTGACAAACTCATTAATTTAATTGCTCTTTCTCATTTTCAAAACCACTGTTGGTGCCTGAGCATTTTGTGCTCAAATCGGGCTGATGAAAACAGAACAGAAAGTTCAAAATAAATTCCAGCTAACACTGCAAGGAGTTATTTTACTCCCCTTTCCTCAACCTTTAATATGTTTCCATATGTTGCTGAGTGAATTAATATCAGACATGTACACAAAAACTTGGTTATGTCTGAGTTATTCAAAAACATTTCTGGGTATTATATTAGAATTTTTCAATGATGTTGGAGTATATTGACAGCATGCAATTAAAGCAGCTGCCAAAAATGTGTATGAATAATTAGTGGCAGCTAATAACCTGGGAGACAGCAGACCTATTTTACTGGACCTTTTTCAAAAGCAAATGAAGGATGAACATCCTTCAGACATCACCAAAGTGTTCCAGAAGGACAGGTAGGCCCAGTCCAGATTGTCTGCATCAAGACATAGCTGGATAACTGAAAGAATTGGGCATAAGTATGGGCTCATAACCAAACTGATTGGCTTTAGTTGGGCTGACATGATTTTTTAATTTTTTAAGTCAAATCTCTGTGGATACCAAACTGGGACACCTCGTGCAGCAAATTTGCCTGCAGTATTCATTGAAACCCAGCCAAAGAAAGCCAAGCATATTTGGCTTAAACCTGTACTTTCCTTCACAGTGCAGTGACAGGTTCATCAGTACTTGCATTTTGGCACTGTTTGAACTGGAAATTTAATATATGATTTTCCCTTAGCTCACCCCCAGAGGCAAAGATACATCATGGCTCTTCAGTGAACATTTGACTGTATTAGAAAACCTTACAGTACTCAGACACAACATAGAAATATCAGATGAGGGAGAGCTCTTTGGCACTACGCTTTCTTGCTTTTGTTTGAATGAGTCAGAATCATTAACTGAGCATGGTTTTCTTTTTGAGATAGTTTTATAGCATAGTAATGCTTTTCGTCTTGGGCTCTGTGTACCAGAGTGCTAGCCAAGAACAATGATTAGCCACTTGGCTTGTCCGGTTCTCATCTGAGTTCGACTGTTAGATCAGTCCTTCAAACAATGATGACAATGTCTCTACTGAAGTCAGGGCCTGGTTCAGCAAAAGGACTGACAGGCTACTGCATGAAGTCCTCTTGCTATTGCTTTCCCTTCCAACTGTGCTTCTTGGATGTTCCTGGTGTCAGCATGGAGCAAAACAGAAGGTTTCAGGTGCGTTCTTGGGAAATTTGCCCATTTTCATTCACCACAGTGATATCTGCTCATTTTATAAGACAGCTACATGAAAATTCATGGACATAGTTTTATGAAAATGTCAGTCATTGATTTAAAATGAAATCAGAAAAAAAAAACCCTACAGTTTTCAAATTTTCAAAGGGTGGGTAACAGTCACAGATTGGATATTGTTCTTCTCAGGTTATCATACAGAGATCTATTCTTACATCTGGCAAAGGAATTCAACATTGATAATTCTTGTAAATTTTGATCATCTTTTGTTCACTTGTGTTTATTTTTCCTGGTAGGATGTGTTATGAGGAAACTGTATAGACCAACTGTGTTTCTAGCTTAAAACAGTAAAATGATACAAATGCTAATGTTTTTCAAAAGACTGCACTATTTAGTTAGAAGTTTGTGAAGAGAGAGAGGAAAATCAAGCAGTCGAGTAGGAAAATGAAAAGATTAGATCCACAGTCTTCTAAATTGAAATACCGGAGATGTATGCTTGCAGAAAGCGGTGTCTAAGGCTTGCCTTTTATGTTAGCTTGCAGCATCAGATATGGAAGTATATAGAACAGTAATTGATATCCAGATATTTCAGCTGCAGACTGAGCCTACTTAATTCAGCTTTTCAAAAAAAAAATCCATGCAAGAGCATAAGCAAAATGACCACTTCATTTATGGGGCATTGTCCTGCCTGACAAGTTCATATTTTTTTAGAGGGAAAGTAGAATTAAGCCTAGTTGTATATCACTCTCTTCTGGCCTGCGACAACCTACTCCCACTGCCTCTGAGCAGGAAGCCCTCTGTCGCTGAGTAACTCTTTTGATGTATTTCAGGAGCATCTGGTTGCCAGTTACTGGCTGAAAATAATGATCAGTTACATTTTCACCTGTTCCTCTTCCATGTCCCTGAAGTTTCTAGTGTGCCCAATTACTATGCTTTCCCCTGTCCCCCATAGGCAGAGAATAAAGGAGAGACCTTCCACAGGGGAATTAACGCTTTAGTCACCTGTTTTTCAGGCTGCATCTTGACTGGGTGTAGGTTACTGAAAAGGAACATTTCCTTCCACCTTTGTTCTGATTGTAGAAATCTTCTATTTGATCATCAAGCATCCTAGTGGGAAAATCTTGTGGCCTTATGTGAAGGGACAAGGAAATGGAGAATGGAGAGACATAAATAAAAAATAGAGCAGAAGAAGGGACCAATGTACCAGTAAATACATCTGTGCTTCAAAACATCAGCACAGAATCTGTGTTTCCAGCACTAAGTGCCACCATTTTCTTTAAGATTCCTTCATGTGACATTGAAAGAAAATGCAATTTTTTCTAATAGGTTAGTGTGATTTGTGGAGAGAAACAATAACAAGTGTGGATGAGAAATAATACGAAGTTCAACAAGCCATTATACTTACAGTCTTTTATCACAGATTGAATTGAGAACTTCTAGCACAGGCTTCTTTCATTTAGATTGAGGGTATCAGGATAAAATTAAACATCCGGGCTGTATTTTCACATGTGAAGTAAGGAACACTCTTTTCAAAAGATAACAAGCACTGTTGGTGCTGTTGGTGTCTAAAAAATCCTTGCCTGTTTCCTTTGGAAAAYTGACCCAAGTCCTGTATGTGGCCTCTTCTAGGAGGACCATCTCCCTGAAAGTAGTGGGCCATTTATCTCCTAGGAGGAATGATGATTCTCTATGATGCTACTTGAAGCATCCCATGTCTGTCTACACCCTGGAGCTTTTTTAAGCAAAATTCAGTGCATTTTTTTTTGTACAGTGACAAAACTTGTAAATATCTCTCTGCTTTTAACAAGTGAATTAAACTCTTAATGAGCACCTCAGTAATGAATCCACAGAGAAGGACATATCTTATTTATATTGTTACCAAATTAAGAGTGTCACCAAAAAAGCAGTTAAGTAAGGTATGTTAAAATTACTATCATTACTGTCAATCACTTACGTATGATGGCAAATATAGGGAGTACAGAGAAACCCTCAAATGCCTTAGAGACAAGCCTCACAAAGACAGGTGCTGATAATGAAAGGTATGCCAAGATTATTTTTCAGGGAAAACAAGATAGAAATTTCTCTGAGAAAATAGGTTTTATGAGGGGATTAGAAGGTGATAAAAGGTG
Source organism: Nothoprocta perdicaria (assembly GCF_003342845.1). NCBI lineage: Eukaryota > Metazoa > Chordata > Aves > Tinamiformes > Tinamidae > Nothoprocta > Nothoprocta perdicaria. The sequence continues at coordinate 1,057,850 of NW_020455205.1, read as the reverse complement.
GGTGTGGGGAGAACATGAATTGGTTCTTTGTAGCTTCAAAAAGAGGTGTTAGAGCATGTAATAAAGAATGCTGTAACAAAAAGAGGAATGAAGGAAGAATAAAAAAATAAATAAAACTGAAGAGACAGTTTTATTATGTGATTTATAGTGAAGTTTTGTGGGCCTCAAACAGGAAATGATCTTGAATTTAATGCTGTTAAAAATAAAAGGAAAATGATAAAGAGATTCAAAGAGTGATTTCATACCATTGAAGCAGAATAGCTAGAGATAATTTTATCAGTGATGTGCTCTGCAGACACTCCCAGGATCAGGGAGGCAGGAGAACAGAGGAGGCTGGTAGAGAAAGTTTTATTAAGTTATATCACTTAAGATGAGAGAACATGGGATGAGAGAACCAAACATTTAGCAGCTGGCATTCTCAGATGAGAATGAAGATAGCTAATACTAGACAGGACATAATGGCCAAATTCAGTCCAGCCAGATTTATTCCACTTTCTACAAGATCTAAGCTTTTTCTTTAATCACTGTTTCATCAGAGGGAGAGAGTTCATTAAATACATTCACCAGTATCTGCACAGGTAATGAAAACAGTGTGCTTCTTAAATAGGCTTTGTAGGAATATATATAGCATCAGAGTAGTCCGTCCCTGGAGAAAAAAGGATTTAGTGGATAGCACAGAGGCAAAAGCTTTATAGGAGGCTTAATCTCCCATGTTTTCATTCTGTCTTTATTTCTCTTTATTTTTTGTTTTTCAGAGGGTAGGAAAGAAAATAAGTGTATACTTATTTGAGTCAAGAGCGTCATGTTTTGTGCTAAGTTCTTTTTGCCCTTGGTATTCATTTGAGCCACTTATACTCAGAAGGAAGCTGGATGTAATGGTTGTGCATGCAGTAGAGGGAGAACTTCATACTACATTATTCTATAATGCATATTTTCTTCCGTAATCACAGTGAAATATAGAAAATAAAAAGGTTGAGAAAGGTCTTATAAATCATAACCACAGAGCAGAGAAGCCTTAACTAGTGAAGGGCTTGTAGTTTCTAAGTTTATGACTTCACCTCTAATTTTTAGGTTATGGAGATGATTTTCCTCTTCCTTTGTTGAAAATATGCACCTTGCACTGCGGCTGCCTGCGCCACAGCCTCCAAAGTATTAGCAACTTGCAGCACCTTTGGCTAAAGTCTCAAGGCATACTTTCTTCTCTGAAATATTCATTAGCTATTTTGCCAGAAACTGAAGAGGAAATGAAAGCAGGAAGAAAATGGCAAAGACATACTAAACACCAAAACATACATTTTGTTATCTTCTTTTTTCAGTAACTTTTTTTTCTTCATGTCAAACATGGTAACGTTATGTTCAAATCAAGCATGTGCTGTAAAATTGCACTTGTCAAGCATTTCATTTGGCAGAAATGCAGAGGAGATAGTGAGCCAAGAAATATTTCTCCTTTTCTCCCTCAATAAAATGGAGAACTCCATAGCAAGTGGGAGTCTGTTCATTCTGCTATATTAGTGTGTGAGAGACTGTCATTATTTTTTTTTTTTTTTGAGTACAAACCTTTGTTTTCAGGTGTTTTATCTTAGTGGTGGACATCTGATGAGAGTTGGAATCAGGAGGTAAGAACAGGCACCGACGCTACAGTGAAGCCTCTAATGGCACATAGCAGATTAGGTCCATGTTGTTGTGATAACTCTGTCTGCGTTAGATTGCAAGTTATCYGGAGCAAGGACGGTCTCTGTGTTCACTCAGAGCACGCAGCCCAAAAGTGGCATCCTCATCCACGGACAGAAAGCAAAAGTCCCTGCAGCAAAATAACAGTAAGTGGAAGAGCTGTATGACAAATCACTTGCTGTACCATGCAATAATACTGTCTATCAACGGCCTCTCTTTTCCTCTCCTGCCATTTGCAAATACATGAGCAGCTTTGGACAACTGTGTGATTAGGATGGCTGCTTTTTTCTTTTTTCTTTTTTCTTTTTTTTTTTTCTCTATGAAAAATAGCACGTGGCAGGAATGCATGTTAAGCCAAGTCTTCTGAGGACAAGGAAATTGGTGGTTGAGTTCTTCGATGCTCCTCCAGTTGGAAGCACTTGAGCTTCCATGGGGACCCTCTCCATGAGCCGCCAAGTTCCCCATTGTCTCATCCAGGTGAAGAGACATCTCCATGCTGCATTATCCCACTGCAGATGACACTGTCCCAAGGAGCATTCTGASTGGACAAATTGGCAAGTCCTGACTTTCAGTAGCAGTTGGGTTGAAATCTCCTTAACAAGCTCAGATATAAAAAAATTTATTGGTGTCATGTTTGCCAGCATCGGTGAACTACAGCTCTGAGATATCTGTATCCTCTGTAGGCAAGCGTAGGGTGAAATTTTTGTAGCAATTAGCTAGAACAGGATTTTTCATAGAGGTGTATTTCACTTACGATGAGTATCTGTGATATATATTACGGCATTATTTTCCTTTTGGGACCAACTGTCCCCTCCACTGGTTTGTCTTACAGGCTTAACAATCCTTAAATTTAGCCCCTTGAGTATTACATTTAAATACATTCATAGTTTCCCAAATATTTTGCAAGGGAGATTATAGCACCTGAGTAATAAAATCACAATAACAGTTTCTAGCTGGGTGAGAAGAATTTAAAACATATTTATCTTGAATGAGTGTGTGGAAAGCACACATTACAGTTAAAAAGTAATAATTAAACTGCCTCCATTCTATCTAGAAGTACAGACTCATTATAAATAAGGATAAACAAGTGCAATATAAAACCCCCAAACATTTATTCTTTTTAATGGACTTTTAAGTCAGTTTCCCTAGTTGTTGATGAATGCAATAAAATTAAATTAAATTAAAAGAAATGTCAAGGAGAAAAAAAATTTAAAAATAACAAAGCCCACCATAAATTTGCAATTACTTGTCCATTAAAGGTCTTGAAGAAAGTTCATTTCAGCAAGGAAAGAATTGACACTATCGGAGATTTAGCAGGAACAATTATTATCATTGCAAATTGCTTAAACTATTAAACTGAGAATAATTCAGAAATATCATTAGCAGTCAAATTACTTAAAAAAAAACTTGTTTTCTTTCTCCTTTGTTTAATTTAAACTTAATGTCTGCTTATTCTCACACAAGCAGAAAATGCTGATAAATAATTCCAGAGCATGCCTAAACATCTCCCTTCACAGCTAGCTTCTAATTTGATCTCAGGAGACCCTTCCTGGTAGCTGAATAAAATATTTTCATTTATTCTAGGAGAGCCTACATCACCATACGTTTCTAATCTCATGTTGCTTGGTAATGCCGCTAGATGAGGTCCTCAGCAAATCATTAAACTTGTTCAATAACAATGTTACAAAACACAAGAGATTTGCCCTTAGTGGAACAAAGAAGTTTTTCAAACATGGGGAAAAGAAAAAACTTTAATAAGCTAACTTGAGTTTCTAGGGCAGTTTCAGCGATTATTTAACATTTTAAACTTCTTGGTACGCATAGTACTAGAACAAGGAATCTTCAATGCATTGTCAGAGTGGTTTGAAAAAAACATACTTTCACGTTACAGAAAATACAAGAGTTATATTGCTTTTCTGATAGAATCAAACATTTTGTCTTGGTCAGCTCACTGTGCCCATTACATGTTCACTTGCTCGGAACAAAATACTTTCTTTTAAAATTTAAGGATTTAAACTCCCAATCTTATCTTTAAAACAACTTTGTCTGTTTCCTGATGATATGATAATGTAAATGACTGCCATGGAATTCACGAATCATCAAGATGATTTGAAGAGAGGAAATTAAACACTTGATTCAATTAATCTTTCTTATTAGGCTAGAAATTCATGATTTGTACTTCTAATAAATATGATGTGAGATTGCATATGCATTAATCACGAGTGACCTAGATACTGGCTGCCTGATCTGGAGGGGATGGAGAGTGCTGTAGAAGTGGTACACTGTCCCAGGGGAGAAAAGACTCTCATCGCCTGACAGATCATCCATCTTCTTTCATGGTTTTATTGTATTTCTTCCATACTGATGGAATGGCTTTCTCCCTGGGCAAGGTTTGTTGGGTCTAGTGCTCAAAATCAAACCTGTTTCTTCATACAGCAGTAGGGAATAAAAGTGCATTGGGACAAAGAAGTATAACGTGGAGCTTAATTGAAGTCTGTTAAGCTTCTCCTCACTTGAGCTCACTCAGTGGTTGAGGTTAAACATCTTTTTTCTTCTACATTTTTATACAGGATTTTATATAAAAAAAATACCTGGCATTCAGCGCATTCTTTCYGATTTTTTTTCTTAAAAAGTCAGTATTTATTTTACTTGCACATAAAAATGGGCACGGTGTGTTGTCTGTCCATCCATATGTGAATCACTATCCATCCATTCCTCAGGCCACTTACTCACATACCACGTATTAAAATACTATGGAACTACAATGATCTGTGTAACTATGTACAGACTTAAAAAACACATTTATAAAATTACAAGGACAGATAATTGTATCTAGACATTTATTAGTCATAACTCTTTCTCAAATTTAGGAAAGAGCTAACATGGCCTGATAGGTGCCATTATCAAAGATGCTACCTCTGTAGGTCATGGCTAACAGAACCTACATAGTCCTGTTGTCAGGGTGGGTCTGTCGAACATCCCTGACCCTCCGCGAGAGCATCACCTTGTCCCAGACATCACTGAAAAGCCTCGTAGCCTCATTTGCTTGATATGTTAAAATCCAATACAGGTAACTTTGAGTGAGGATAACAAAGTATGTTCTTATCACTTAGAACTCCAAATATAGCTAATTTTACCTTCCTTACGACAAAGTATTATCTATAAGAACGATCTAAAGCTTAATAGTGTTTCAAATTGCTCTTGGAGCAAATGTGAGTTGAAAATAATCAAAGGTTTTTCCCAATGATTATTACCTATATATTTTAAGAAACTGAATTGAGTAAAATAATTTCAGTCTAGCCTAAGCTAGTACCTTCTTATAAAAAAGAATGCTGAGACACTCCTGTACTTTTTTTGCTTTTAGTTGAGATATATTTTTTGTGTTTACTTAATTGCTTATGAAATCTTAAGTATTTTAAACATTTTAAAATAAACAAGCAAATATGTTTTTTAAAGTTTATTTTCATTGTGAAACTAGTTATTTTAAAATATCACCAAGATATTAAATGCCTTGTTAAACTCATATTTGGGAAAAAAAGTAACAGTTTTACTACACTTTGAAGCTCCAAAAATGTAAGAAAAAAATAATATTTATTTATAGGAAGAGAAAAGTGAAAGTCAGTTATTTATAATTGTTGTAAAGGGTTGTATGTAGTATTTTGACTTATTCCATATGCAGATGTATTTGCAGAGACTTTTTTTTTCTCTGAGCTGCAAAATATCCATTCTTTTTATGAAAAAGGTTAGACTATTTTCTTCTATTTCACATAATCTCATTTTCCTTTATGGTTCATCCTCAGCTCATTTCTGATCTCTTAGAAATACATCTGGATAGGGTGAAAACAACATTTTAGTGTATCCGTATAATCTTATTTTCGCCATGACTATTTTTTTGTTTACTTTTTTCCCTCCTTTTCCAAAGGAGAGTCAAATCGCCATATATGCTAGCCCACTTCAGTTATCTTTTGAAGATAGGATACATAAAACATACAGAGAAGACATGCATAACTTCYACAGCTTTGTCAGAATAGCTTATTTGCCATAAAAATGACTGATAAAGATGTCTACATATGATATCAATTTCTGGAATTTATTTTCCTTTGAAGTATCTTCATGTGTTTGAACCTTCTGTGCCTTAACTGCTTCTAYCCACAGTCTCTGCCAGAGGAATATATTCCTTAGGATCCTTTCTGCTTTTTCTTACTAGGGAAGGAACGTAGCTGATAGCAGTGGACACAAAGAAAGATGACTGTGCAATGACAGCATTCTGCTTGTTTCTGAAGTTTCTCAGCTCTGGTAGCATCTCTGTCAGACCCAACGATGATGACTATCTAATGCAGAAACGCCAGCCACAGGCACAGACCTATTGCACGATGACAACACAAGCTCATTATAAAAAGAAATCTCCCCTTCCCCTACACGTACATTAAAGCACAGAACAAGAACTGACCTTTAAACGCTCCCTTTTTTTGTCTTTTCTGTGTGTTACTTTTTTTCCAGGGAAGTGTTCAGCTCTCACTGTAATTTTTCTGTTGAAGGAGAAGGTTTTGAATATAGGTGAGAGAACAGATAAGAAATGATGGGYGAATAGCACATAATATTACTACATTTGAATTCTTCTGCTAATTATTGTATTATTTCTTGCATTTTGTTTGATACAGTATGTCAAAAGGTCTGTGTGAATGTTATTGCGTGGAATGTTTATTGAACAACAAACATGTCTCTGTCTTTGCAAACTAATTATCTTTGKTCTTTCTCCTTTTTTATGTAAAGTGTAATAATCTGAAACTGTTTTACAGCAGTTCTGTCCTTTACAGAGCCATTACTCTGTGCTACTTAAAATAAAACTGGCTAGTTAAGCTTTAGTTCATAYGCACATGTCTTTGCACTTTCTCTTTTAATTTAAAGTGAATTCTGCAAGGTAAAAATGATGAGGGCATCTAGGTGGAGATTCCCTATAGTCTTAACTGGCAGTTTTGCTGAGCTCTGGATACAAGTCACCTCAGAGCAATTTGGAGGGGGGATTGTGTTTAAGTTGCCTGTAAGGGTGCCTGCCAGAGAGTAATTTGAGGGTGGGCACTTGGCAACTTTTATCTTAGAGGTGACAATGCAGAGGCTGCTAATTAGTGTATGTTGTTTGTATCAACTAGATCTTGAATGGGAAAAGTGCACAAATTTTCTTTGTGCCAAATTGGCCTCCATGTGAGGATTGGGTGGATCCAATTAATGTCAAACAGCCTTGGGTTCGGTATTTATATAAAATAGAGTGCGATATGCTTACGTGTGGCATCGTTTCCATATGATATACTCAACCATGAGTAGGGGTGAGATAATGAACTCAGAGCTTATTCCTTTCATCTGAGCCAGGCAGAAGACTGAATTTGTTCTGAACTAGATCATGAACTACTGCAGCCAGATTCTTACTTTATTCTTTATGTTCCACAAGATTTCAGCCAGCTATCGTCCCTCTATTTGATTTGTACTGGCTAATTGTTCAAGGGATTTCTTATTACTCCTCAYTTAAAAATGAGAGGCATTTCCCTAATTTCTGGAAAACAGATGTACTATTAAAGGTGTGACAAAGGCTCTGACAGTCTCCCTTGTTGATGCGTGCCAGAAAGCAAAAGTAGCCCCAACTATACTATYGCTTATTTGTCACAATCAAAATAGAAGGAAAAGAAGGGATCTTTTTTGTTGGTTTGACTAGTCTTTGTTTTGCACTGGAGACAAAGAACTGGGCATGAGTGAGATGCTGAAACTATCATTCCATGTTAGATCGCGAAGGATAGTACCAGTGGAAAATATGGGCTTAAACTACRAAGAAAAAATGACAAAATACAGGGAATTTTAAATGGAAATTGTACAGCAATGTGGATTAATGCAAACAAATGCAATCACACAGAGGCTGAGGTTCAACATTAGATGGTTATTAATCATTTGGAGAATGATGTATACATTTAGAGATTTACAAATACACATGTAAAATGCTTTCTCAAGGGTACCAAAGCCTAACTCAGAGGGATAAATATGATCAGAATTAGGATTAAGTGAAACTGATGGTTCTAAGAGCCRTCTCATTCTCTGTTCAGAAAGCAATACTCTGCTAATGCGACACAGAACTGCAATGGTCTAATGTTGGGCTTCCAGATAATGCAGGAGAGGTCAGCTCAAATGCAGCCTTGCAGGGAACAAGGTACTATGAGCTCATACTAATACACAATGAACTCATACTATTACACAAAGTTTTAGAGTGAGATTAAGATGAAGATGGAGAAAGTTGGAAGGCCATCAACTTTCAAAGCTCAGTTGCTACAGCAAAGCAAAAGATGTTGAGTCTTGTTTCTGGCCCAGGCTCAGGATTCTGCAGTGGAGTGTATTTAAGTAATAAATGTTTGATGTATGTCTAAGTGCCAGAATCAGAAAAAGATATCAGTGTTATGCAAATGGCCCAGTAACACCTAACCAGAAGGACTTCATAACTTGAGCAATAATGTGGCATTGCTATTTTTGAATATARGTTGCTTTCTCATTATTGTGGTATGCTGTTCAGTAGTGACTTATAAATGTAGTCAGGGCAGACTGGCATTAGCTCAYGTGTCTGTACTTTACTTCACTGTGCAGAACAGCCATGCCCTAAACCTGCAAAGAACAAGGATGGGGTTAATGCAAGAAAGATTCTCCTAGTTCAAATAAACCAGTAATTAAATGGGACAAAAAAGCCAGAAATTGGTAATTTCACAGTACTTGCATTTTGCTTTAGTAAATACTAAAATACATTTGATACATATATCTTGTTTTTTAAGAGCTGTATTCAAATTCAAGGGGAGAAAAATTAGCCAGATAGGTCAAAGTCTTTGTTGTTCATGATTTATTTTTATTTCAGTTTATTTCAGTAAGCCCTTTAGTAGGGCTGAGAATAAGCTATTGCTTTTTTGAACATCTGAAGTCCTGAAGAGACTGAATTTTGAAAAATGAGCAAGGTGAAACATGCAACTTGCACCCTGTAYGAACCTTAAAATCATTGCATATGCCAGTAGATACACTGAACGTATTTACTTTCAGTGCTATGCTCGTTTTTGGTTATCCTATCTTAAAAATGGATAGAGCAAGAAAAGTTCCAGAAAAGAAGAGTTAAGAGAAAGGATTTTTTGCAAGAGGAGATTACAACAATTATACCTRTTTAGTTAGAAAGGAGATGGATGAGAGGAGACATCATGGAGAGATATAATATAATGAAGTGTAATAAAAATGTGCTAGTATTACAAATTGACTTCTTGGCCTTTCTTCTCTAATTTGGCTTTTAAAAAGCAACTATTTTAATGCTATTAATGCAAAGTGATAGCCATTTTCTCTTTCCAGAAGGACTTGGGTGATAGCAGTGGGTGGATTTACCCATATATGTACAACAGACCATAGACACAAAATTTAGAATGCAGAATTAACCATTTTGTTTATACTTCTGAGATTAAAAATTAATCTATATTTTAAAGGATTTGCTGGTTTAGCTGGAAAACCACAGCATCATAGTACCCTTTACAGAGCTTGCAAGGTATTTTACATTACTTTAATATTCACAGCACATTTTCCAGTTTTCTCACTTCCTTTAACTTTTTCTGGGTGGAGATAGAGATTAAATTCTTATCTGGGTTAAAATATATGAAAACTGCGGAGGTTTGTGCCATACCAGTCTAACTTGCAGTGGACTAGCACTATTTTTTTAGAAAAAAATATTACTCATATACTTACATTATAGTTCTTTGTTTGGAAAGCATTCAGACATGTTGCTAGTATTATCCTAAGCATGTCCTTGATAAATGCTAATATTGATATCTATGCCTCTCAAAAGAGAAATATATAGATATGAATGCTTTTTTTCCAGTATTGAAAAGGACTTAACAAGCCTTTTTTTATCTGACCTTTTAAAGTAGCATAGTGGGCAATAACCATTAACTGATCAAATATGAAAAATGTCAGGTGTGGAATAAGCACTGACAGGGAAATATTTCATCTCTTTAAGCTCATGAGCAATCACTGACAAACCTTGGCTCCCATTAAGGCTATTTTTTTTTTTCCTCCAAATATTCAATAACAGGTATGATGGGTTGCCTCTTACAACATTACCCTACTAAGTTAAATCTGAAGCTAAAGAGAGATCAAACAAGGTAAAGTGTCCTATAATTCTGAGAAATTCATCATTGTTAGTTACTCAGATATTCTCATTTCCATCACACAGTGCCAGGTCTCATTTAGTAATACATTTAATAATTCTAACAACCCACTTATCTACTTTCCTTTAACATGTACAGCATAATCACTTTCAGATCATCATGTGTCACTGTAGATTCCTTTCCCTTCTGTTAATCCAAATAATTCAAGTTAATAGGGAATTAGAAAAATGGAGTGCTTTGTACTTAAAGCCTCAGACATGCTACAAACCTTTGGTTAGACGGACACTATTTACTTCATAAGAATCTACTAGCAAGAAAAAAACATTATGATTAGCATAAATCAGAAGCCACTGTGGACACTGAGAGGTTTGATTCCTCTGTCAGTTTTAGTGTAGAGTTTTATCCTGGTCAAAACCATTGATTTCAAAGGACTTGCTCTTTACAACGGATTCCAAAAAGGTCTGCTGATTAGAAACATCAGGCTGCAGGGAGGTGCTGGGCCAGAACATGCTCTGCACCAAAGCCAGGGCCAGTCCCCAGCTTCTGCAGTGTTCTGCATGAACATGAAATCCTGTTGCTCCAAACAGAGCCAAACGTTGATTATGCTGTAAAAGGAGAACCAGTCTCCATGTGAGTCTGGAATTCCCATCCATGCAAAATTCTTCAGATTTGACTCTATTCTGCATTTCATGTCTGTTTATAATATTTTTAATAGTTTATACTGTGAAGGAAAAACTAATTAAAATGAGGTCTTCTTAGGCCCTGGCTCCAGCTGTTCTATTTAAAGCAGCTGGTAAACTTCCATAAATAGTCCACTGAAGATTAACCCTGACGAACACAGGCTCTTGAAGGGGGTTGAAGCTGTGTCAAACAAGTTTGCTATCAACACTAGACCTGCTAGCAGAAACACAGATTATGTCAGAATGCAGGAGAGGGATATGGAAACATGAGGGACCCAGTCTGCTCCTTCTGCAGTGCTTGGGCTGCAATGTATTTAGCAGTGGTTCTTTCATCACTCAGCTAGTCTATAATCACAGGTACATGAGGTAGAGGTCTCTGATTTTCTTGCTTTGTACATGTAAAAGAAAAAGGAGGGTGAGATAAAGAGACTCTGAAGGTAAAAGGACTAGAAGTTATAATTGTGYTCTTCAGCGAGTTTTATTTTTGCTGTGATAGCTCTACAAAAACTAAAACTGACCCTGAAGAAAGGAGCTTTAAAAGAGTAATCTTCCAGACTTGGCTTCCTTGCAATTTGGGGTGAAAAGCCCGCCAGCTTTCAGGCACACTTCTCATTATTTTCAAGTGTAAACTTGGCACAGCTGGGGATTAGGACCACAGGGCATTAAAAACACACTAGTGTAAATCCAAATTGATTCTGCCTTGTGCACAGAAGAGAGGGGCCTCACGAGCAGCGGGATAAACTAGTGCTCTTCCAGGTACCAGTTTAGAATCAAGTTTGGCACCAGAAAGACCAGAGAAGTGGGCAGTGAAAATGAAGAGTAACTTTGAGGATATTTTAATAACAGCTGTTCTATTTTCCTCTCTGAAGTTTTATTTTATTTGCATTTTTGTAGTTTCATCTTGATGACATGGCTATTATTTTATAGCAGTTTTAAGCAGTTAATTAATGAACTGCACACATGTGACATGACACCACCTTGCCCAATTATCTCTGGCATCTCTTTTTATGGTACAAAGCACTGCTGCTTTGTGAAATATTTTAGACTGTAAATTGGCCTGAAAGCTGTTATTTTAATAGCCAAAACCATACAACAGCAATGCTTGATGGCTGACATACAGCAATGACAAATTGCCATGCATGGTCTCACGAAAATCACCAAAGGACTTGGAGACGTTTGATAACACTTCTCTGTTCTTTAGATGTAAATATCTCTCTTGTTAAATCCACAACACCTTATCAAGCCCACTAAAAAGACTGCCATACTGCTGACAACCTGTAAATGACTCAAAATTAGAGAATTAGGAAGAGAATGTATATTAATACCTTGATTTATATCAGGATCTCTGTGTTAGAATAGCAGATCCAAATTATTGTTGTCTGCTTATTGGAAGTTAAACACAAAGTCAAAACAAGTATTTCAGGGCCAAGTTGCTTCTGGCACTGCATTTTCAACAGTGCAAAGGAGAAGGCCCAAGGCAGAGGTGTAACTGGGGCACAGATGTTATCCCTCTGCTACCATCACCACCCATTGAGGGAGGACTGAAGAGGCACAAGGAAAGCATAGCCAAATTCCTCTGTCTTCCCTTCTTGACTGCATCAGGAGGRAGCAGTGTCTGGCAGACATGGTGGATCCTCTCTAAAAATGACACAGAGATATCCCAGCAGTTCTCTCTATCATCTTAGCACCAGATATTAAGTTAGAGACTTACTGTACTGCCCTCCCARAGTCATATATAAAACCCAAACTCACTCTTTGTGAGCTTTGAATTTATTTTAAAATTCACCCTGAACCTTCTTGCAGAAGCATTGCTATCTTCAAATTTCTTCCCTCAGGAAGAGGAAGAAATAATCTACAGCTAAAAATCTTCCTCCAAAAGCAAGCAGTAGCAGAAACGTAGAGAGGCTTGCTTAGGTAAAAGCCTGTTGGGGGGAAAAAAATAAATATCCTAGGGAGATGAACACCTGGCAAAAAGAAAACACTTTCAGTCTGTTCCATACTTGTTTGACCAGAATGAACCCTCATTTTCAAATTGCATATGATATAAATGAAACATCYCCCCCAATCTTGTTATTTTTATGCATTACATCTATGCACTACAAACACGTTAGTCACTTAGTGTGAATATTCATGGGAAAGTTCCTTCACCTAAACTTGATGAAAATATTTCCCAACAATTAAATGCATTTTAATTTTGATATAGAAATGCAAATTCTATTCCTGCTACTTTATTCTACATGATGAGATGTATGCTTTTAAAAATTAATTTCAAATATGTGCACAAATTGTCAGTTACGAGGAAGAATAGAAATACATTATAGCCAAAGAATGAATTCCTCTTTTTGCACAAAATGCAAAGGAAATGTTCTGTCTCTCTCAAATGTCTCTTTCATGAACAAATATACACATTTATTAGAATACATTCACATACAAAAGATTCTGAGATAGAAAGAAATGAAAATAATAATGTTTTCAGTTTAGAATATGATCCTTTAATAGGAATTTCTTATTGTAATGTGATTCTGTACTTGAATATGTTGATGTAGAATAAAAAGCAATATTTTAAGAGAAATATTTCTCCATTGAAACTAGCAATGGGTGTAGAAATCTTCCAGAGGTTTGGGAGTAATTTTGGATAAGCAGTCAGAAGTTCAGATGCATTCCCTAGTCTTTAATTTTTTTTTTTTTCCACATCACAAAACCTTCTTTACTTCATACCCATCAGTCTTTCCGAACCTCTTTCCCAGGTCCACAGCAGTCCCCTCACTGCTTTTTTCCAATTTCACCATACTTTCATGACCTGCTCTTATCATTTTCTTTCTATTTTAGGCTTTTTTTTTTCCTTACAGCTCCCATTACTGTACTATTTGAGCAGCTCATATTCTCCACTGTACTCATCTTTACAATACCTGAGTGCAACTGTGTGAGAAGGAAAGGAAATACTATTTTCCACATTTTATAGCTCAATAATTAGAAAAAAAAAGAGACTCTCAGACCCAGAACTGCAATGGTATTTAGGTACCTAATTCCCTTTGAAATCAATGAGAATTAGATATCTAAGTACTGTGGCTGCAATGCAGTGAGAGTTAGAACAAGGTCTTCAGCTAATGACCTACTCATCACAACACCCTTTCAAGTGCCATTCAGTTCTTTAGACTGGGTACTTCCTGCCCAACTTCCATAAACATAGGAGGGTGATTCCCATCTGTCTCCCATACACCTGCTAAGTTACTCTCTTCTGAAATGCAGCATCTTCTTTTCAACATCTTCTATGTCTTGAACTACAATTTGTGGTACATGAAGTGATACACTAAAACAATGAGGAAAGTGCATGTGAAAACTCTGGATTCCACCAGAGATTGCCACTCTTAGTTTCTCTTCAGAGGGAGGAGATATTTAAAGCAGAGAATACAGAGAGGAGTGTATTCCTAAAACTGGAAAAAAAGATGATACTAGAAACGCTAGTCTCCCTAGACTTTTGAGAAAGGAGGTGGAAAAGAAATGACTATGAAAACACTCCAATATAGCTTGCAATGCTTCATATAGTTCCTCTCTCTAGGCAATCACTTGATCATTTTAATAAGCTGCTAAATTAGCACTTAATGAAATTTACTTGGTGCCAAAGGAGAAGAGATGCAAACATACACTCTAGAGGTGTGCCTATTGACCAGGGCAAAAGGGCAAGGAAGCTTTTGAGGAAGAGCATCTTAAAGTTATTCCATGCTCTCCAACAATGGGTTACACGGGCAGTACTGCAGTTCAGAGCTAATTATGTTATTGCTCTGAAAATCCTTTGATAAGATATAAACACAAGACTGGAAGTGTTTAGGAAAAAACAGACTATTTTAATAGTTTTGTTTGCAATAGAGTGTTTTAAAATAGCAGAAATAATACACAGTGCAGATGCAACACATCTGCTCAGACATTTCTGCTTTTCAGCATGTTAAAGCAATTCAGATGCTCTAAATTATGACCTACAGTTGTGCTTGAAGTCATTTGAACAGGCCTCCTGGTACCTAAAACTGGCAAGTCTGATTTAGCCTTAGAGATTTTGGTTTTAGCTCTATATTATACTTCCATACTTAGTCTTACTGAAGAGTTAGATTTTTGTTTGTTTGTTTCTTTGTTTTGTATTTGTCCCCTTTGAACAAATTTGGCATAATTTGTTATTATTCTCATTACAATAATAGATAGCATCAATGTATGCTAATGAGAGAGATACTGGATGGACAATTTAAAAATGAAAATCAGTAAGGCAAGAAAATTTGAATAAACTGGTTAGGGCAGTGCTGTCTTTTTCTCTCCCACACAATTTCAAGTATTAAAGAATAATATGCAGAGACTCACTCAGATAATCACTCAGATATTTCAATTCTTAAGTGATATTTAACCAGCTAAGCACCAAATGCAGCAGTGATAAAAATTAATCTGCCTGTACTTGTTTAAACAATTTTGCAACTACAACTTTTCAGAGCCCAGAAGCCAGATTCAGAGCTAAAGGAAAAGTTCCAGATACGTATGAATTAAATGGACAGAAATCTGAGAAGCAAGTTAAAGTTACACTTTCTGAGTCCAGAAGTAGAAAATAAAATATGACTTTTTTTTCTTTTAATTAGATTAGGATTATATCTAAATTCGGTCCCAGATCTGAAAAGGGAGTTGAAAGAGTGGCATATTTATGACAAGATTTTTTTTATGCTCTGGTATTTTTACTGATTTTACAATCTACATTCTTTATYCATTTTAAGAGTCCAGAATTGTATATAAGTGTGTATATTTTTATATTAACATTTATACGTGTTAATATATATTAAATATAGTAAAGTATAAAAAGATTGTTTGAAAATAGGTATGCATTTGAAAACCACGATATGTAAAAAGCAATGGTTTGGGGTGTTTTTGCTGGCTGAATCAATCTATTATTAGTTACAAGTTGAAAATGAGGAATTAATGATAGAAGGGCAGGAAAAATAAGGAAAGCAAGTAGTCACTGTAGAGTTAGACAAAGCTGCCAATGAGTATATATATTGTCTGAAAAGTTCTACTTTGAGCAAAGAAGGAGAAAGTAGCATAAAAGAAAAAAAAACTCTTCAAGTCTTTGGAAAATGTTAAAAGTCATTGATTCAAGATTTTTCAAGTTCATACACAGAAGAGCTTAGATAAGAACAACCGGATAAAAACTGTGATATTTGTCATTTCTAATTCTAGTAATTAAGTGCTGTTCTAATTCTACTTGAAGAAGCCTCAGTGGAATTATAATAATGGCATAATGATGGAAACAAAGACAAAGGAAGGATCAGAACTACTACAAAAAGAGAGAATATTGAAAATTCATGACACAGACAATGACTGTCCTTAAAAGGTTAACTTCTGCTGACAGTAGCTGAAACAGAGAGGTGTCCAAGATTTCTTGTTCTCTAAGTATTTGCCAAAAAAAAGTGAAGGAAAAAGACAGAGATAATTGTGATATATCACAGTGATTTCTCTTGTGGTTGCTACTAGTGACATTCCTTATAATGGTCCTAATCTCTGTTCGAGTCTGTTGATTTTTCAGACAAACCCTTTGTTCAAAAGATACCACCTTATTGAGAATAAACCTACCAGCTTTGATAGAAAAGGTGGCGGGGGTGGGGAAAAGAGAGAGAGGTGGGGAGACAGAATAGGACAGAGGAAATAAGAGAAAAATGAACTACCTCACAGTTAACCAAGTTTATCAGTGCAAGCATCAGAGAGGTAGAATTTCAGGTCAAATCAGGATTGACAAAGCAAGTAGCTGGACCTTGGTGACCCATTCTGTAGGAAAGCCTGCCTGCTGTTTTATACTCTCACCAGGCTAGAAATGTGTGCAATGTATAGAAGACTGAGTAGCTCCAACAGCAGAATGCTAAAGCTCAAATTGCTGACAGGCCAGGGACTTTGTTAATCACTTCAGCAATGAAGTGACACTCATGTCTTTGTGTAAAGACTCATGTCCTTCATGAAAAGAGAGCTCTTTCACTTCCCCTCACCACATCATACCCAGCTGGCTTAGGGTCATCTCAGTGAGGGATGGAGAATTCTAGAAATCTCAAAAGAGTTTGGCAGGCAGAAAAATCTTTTCTTGCCAAGCCTGTTGTAGAAAGGAATCAGACTGTTTTGTTCGCCTCTAAGGATCCTTGGAATGGAACATTCCTCCTTGCAGACCTCAAAAGTCACATTACTTCCCACCATTACATTGCTGGGAAACTTTATTATATGCAAATTTCCATCRTTCCTATATCACTTTTCTTCCTATCACTCCATCCAAGTTATTTTGCCATTTCTACATAGAACCATTATTCAATGTCCCATAGAGGGTATAATGCACAGTCCTTATTAAGATACACATGTTCATGGAATAACCCAAAGCTCATTAAAAAGATAAACTTATATTAGTGTATTCTATGCTATTCTCAGAGCATTCACAAAATATGGAGCAAATATTGTACTTATAATTGCATTTTAATTGAGCTGTATCTGGTATAAAAAGATAGTTGCATATGGACTGTCAACTTGAATAATATTTTAAGGTACATCTTTTAATTTTACTGCTTTTATTGTTACTGTTACAGTTTGAGAAAATTTCCCCACAGCTGTTTTTATTTTGTGAAAATCATTCATCCCATGAGCATGACTGTAGCTCCGTGCAGTATACATAAATCCTTATGATCATTAAACACGTGTAGTTAAGAACTGTTGTGCATCCATACATGCTTCATTTTCTTGCTTTGTGTTTAATTTTTCAGCAGCTCTCATTATTTCTATATCTCAGCTGTAGCACAAAAGGGAGATCCAGAATTAGCAAGTAGCTTAATGCCATCCCTTCCGCTACCCTTGCTACTGTTTCAAGTTTGGGGGTTATTTAAATAGACTTTGCAGAGGTTTCTTCGCTTAGTGTCTAGAAAAGCTACTTCTTCCTCATCACTTTTCCCAGGCATGGAGCCTTTAGAAACACTAGTCCTGTCCCACTACCATTGCCTCTGAATCACACACWCTTACACAAGCTCCCCGATAACCCTCCAAGTCCTTGCAAGAGCAAGTTGCCTTGGAAAAAAAAACATTCTGCTACTTTCACCTTTTCCTCCCCTCCCTGAATCACTAATMTTTGTCTCCTTCCTCCTGCTGTTCCACTGCTGAGCTTCCACTGGCTCCCTCTGCTTTTGTTCCTGTTCCACCGCTCACATAAACACACAGGGCTTCCTTCCTGCCTTGCTGCTTCCCCGTAACAGCCCCGTTATTCATCATGCTTCCCAGGCTCTCACTTACTTGTCTCCCTTTCCTAGAATTCCTAGCTGTTATTTGATGATCCTCAGGCTGAAAATGATTTTGACATGCACAGGATCTCGTTTTCTAAGCAACAGCCAAATTGGAGGAGCTTGAGGTTACTGGGTTTCATGTGGAACAGAAGTGAAACAGCAAATTGTTCTTGATTTCACTGCTGAAGTACAAAGAACCCCTAAAATTCCCCCCAAAGTGAGAGCAATGAAATGAAGGAAACCTTTCTCTGAATTCAATTTGAATAGATACTAAACTTCAGTAATTTTACGTTTTTAGATTTCGCAGTCAATATTTTATAGCGCTTTCCTTGATTATTTTCTTTTCAAGAACATAGTCACTGCTGCCTAAAGAACCTGCCTCCATTTGGCTTAGGCTTCACTAATTTAGCAATTAACATTTAACAGCCAGATTGTTTTCCTGAGCCCAAGGGCACTAGTGCAAGAAAATATCTTCTGATCTATAACCTCATTGCGATCTCAGAGCTCCTAAAACATAACTTTTTTTTATTCTAATCATTTTTGCTGATGCAGGAGCCAGTCATAACTATATTGCAAGTGGCAAAAAGCTGCACAACAGTCTCCACTCAGACAGCATTTATTGTGCTGTAATTTGTTCGAAGACAATAGGGGAGATGCAAATTCTAGAGAGGCATATTAATCTGTAGGTCAAACAATAACAAAATATTGAAAAACTGTCTTAATGATTTTTTACATTGCAGTAGAAAAGCATGTAATCCCATAGAGGGGTGCTGGTGATCGTATAAACCAGCGGAATGAAGYTAAGCAGTTTATTAAYGCCACCAAGGCACRGAAACAGAATTGGTTTTATATCATGTACAACTGTATAGGTGTTTATTATTTATAACACATTCTTCTTTTTTAAAGGTCTCTATTCTAGGCCCTCTTCTGATACTCCATATCTTGCTTTTCCCCATTGGTTTTAAACAGCAATTGTATTCCAGATGCAGCTTTAAGTGGTGCTGCGTTAGCTGCTACCTTTCACTTTTTATTACAAAATTTAGTCTATTATACCAGCAGTAATTTTCATTGAAAAGTAAAACTTAAAAACTGCTGACATCTTTGGGGGGTGTGTGCACCATATGGTGCTCAGCACCTACTAGGATCAGGTCCTAAATGCTAGTAAATCTCCATTTACTGACACTGCATCTTGTGTAGGCAGAGACAAAACAYTCCTGCTCAGCCCGATCCATGAGCCTCAACTCTGGTTTGAGGCAAGGATCAACTAAAGCCATAAATACCAAACCAGCTGCCACTGATGTTCCTATCTGCCACAATTGCAAGAGGCCCAGTCATAAAATGCTCAGTGGAGTAGGTGCCACCCCCATATTTGGGGGAAAGAGGGTTTTCTCCTGTGTTAAGGGTTGACTAGATACATTTTTGCTCTTTTGATGCCCTGCTTATGCAGGCCACAAAGGTGCTGATTAGACTCAGGAGATTTGTCTCTCATGCCCGAATGCAACGCTGCTGCARCAGCATTCATAGAATGCAGGGCTCTACCTAGAGCCCTCTAACAACCCCATGAGCTATATGGTCCTCCTGAGAGGAAATGCTARATGTTAACCACTTCTTCTGTTAAATGTTTACTTAAAGCATTGATATCCCAGAACTATCTACAGTAATTACATGCTTTCTTTTAATTATTTCAGTAGCTATACTAAACAATGATAATTTCAAAAGTACAAGCGTTTGCAAAAGATTGTCACTACCAAGCTGTGCTGCGAGTATAGAGCATTACAATAGCAAGACTCTAGTTTAATGTATAATTGATATAGTGATTTCCCCCCCACCCTTCTTTTCAGCATAATCCTTGGGGAAGGCAGGGGGAGGCACTGATTTGTTCTGAAAAATGACCAAGTTCTACATGCAAATTGTAATAATAATAGAAAGCATCATGACTTAACAAAAGCTGAAAACTCACATTCTTTAGTGTGATTTGAAGCATTGGTACTCAAAATTTCTACTGTAATTGCCAAGGAAATACTKGTATTGATCACAAGTTTCTCTCAGAATTATGTTTTCTATAGAGTGCATCATCCTTTTAAGGAAAGGAAGTATCAGTTGCTTGTGTTTTCCTTCTAGGAAAGGTGATGTCTTTTTTTCCATAACTCAATCCACCTCTTAAGCCACATATAATTGACTTCTAGAGATGCACACAATTAAAGCGCCAAATCTCTCCTCATTTTTGTCCAGAAGATCCTCCATGGAAAAAGTCGAGCAGGATCAATTCTGACAGCTGGTATGCCACAGTAAAGCTGCCCAATAGAGATTTTACCAAGTGTTTGACAGACAATTTCTCTATCTTCCTCTTGCCTCTAGATGTGTAGGCAAAAGCACTAATGGCTGTGAATACCTATAGGGTTTTCAAACACCCCTGTGCAATGACTGCTTTGAATACCACACTTTCCAGGGTCTGCCCCCACCCCCGCAATGCCTTCTTTTCTCCCACTATCCTTTYCTGACCTTTTCCAGACAGCTCATTTATTACACACCATTGTGCTGCTAGCTGGCCCTTTGCACTCAGAGTTAGGACAGGATTTGTCCCAGTTTTCTGCCAGCGTACAAGTGGTGTTAATGTTTAGTCTAGAAGTTTTAAATGGCGATTTTTTTAAAAAGAAAACTTARCAGCATTGTCTGCTTACAAGAAATACTAGCAAGAGGAAAAAAGTATGTGACCTATTAAAATGAAAGATTGCCCATTCTTGTAATTACAAGTAACAGGAAGCCTGGTAGTACCTTGTTTGTTAAATTCCTCTGACCTCTTCCAAAAGAAAAAAAAATCGTACAAAAAGTCAGTTATTAGTACATCTAGAGCTGAAGTCCTGCTCTACACACATGTGTTAGTCATTTACTAAGTTTTTCCCCCCACCCCTTACTTGCTGGAACTGCAGTGAATTGATAGCTACATATTCAAACACGGGTGGACAATCCCCTTCAGGCTGGAACTTGCTAATAACTAAGTGCCCTTCTTCTCTGGCTCAGGTTCTCATCTGCTGTAAGCTTGGGAAGGGGTCTGTTTCAGATTGATGTGATAAAAAGGAGCTGCGAAGGATTCCTCAGGAAGCAGAGTCCTGGGCAATGGCAGATCTAGGTCTTATACGACCTAGGGAGATAGGGCAAATGCGACAGACGATGGAGGTGTTTTATTGGACTGGACTCCCCTGTGAAATGCTTAATAACAAACACTGAATTGCCAAGGCTTTTTAAAACATGATGAAGGAGACTAAGCCTAAACACTGCTCAGTCCCTAGGTCTTTGTCAAGGTCTGTCAGGTGTGAAGATTTAGTTCCTATTACAGGGAGTAAAAGGATCAGCAGCAAATAAATATATGCAGTGGATTAAACAAAAGCCTTGTTCCTCTGCTAGACACACATCTATGCCAAAAGTTAAGTACCTTGGAGGACACCCCTCAGGGCTACTCTGTGACTACAGAGCTCTTCTTAAGAGTTTTGGAGTCATCTTTTGTAATTTGCTTTATTCATTTTGGAAAACTGAAGCAGTTATCTTACCTGGACTTTCAAATTTGAAAGATTGATCATATGAAAACAGAAATCACTATCATTTGTCTCCCGTTTATAGAAGCAAGCATAATTGTTAACACAGCTACACATCCAAATATTAGGTAGTAGCTGGATTTTTTTTTCCCTACAAAATAAAACGTCAAACTACTGTTCATATTTGCAGGGTAACTTTCCACAAAAAGCTTTTATATTCTGTTTCTGAACTGCTGGTAATGGGGTGTTACATGTTAAGAATGCTTATCTGTAAAATCAGAAGCAAAGTTCTGGAAACCTAAGGGAAAAAGAATTACAGCCTGGGGATGGGAGGGGAGAGAGAGCAAAGAAAAGAAACTTCAATGTAATTTGTTATGGCTGTAAAACTAAATTGAAAAGAGGAAACAGAAATGGGAATCTATGAAGTTATTTAGCATGTATGTATATAACAGGAATGAACAATAAGTTTGTGTTGTAAGCATTCTTTTTTGATATGGTGAATACTGGCCAATACAGTCAGATAAACACTTTTAAAACTGTTTTAAAWGAAATACCTGATAATCACTCAGTCCTAAATACAGAAGTCTTAGTCCTCCAATAGAGTTAGTAGAAGGGCTGTTTACTTATCCAAGTGACCTATATCAACACTAGAGAACTTCAGTAATATGAAAACTAATCTGTGTGTGTGTCCATATATCTGTGTAGATATGTAAACACAGAATCAGTGATATTTATATACTGTTAAACTTCTAATTTCTTATGCTGCTCGTCTAAGTAATACTATCCTGCTGGATAGTGATAATATCATACTTGGAAGCATCATCTGTGTATATATATCTTTCTGTCAGGAGAACCCTACTTTCATCAGATAACCTGCACCCTCCCAGTGACTGTTCATTGAAAAGTTATCCTTGGATAACCTGAGATGTCCTACAACTATGCAAGATTTCATTAAGCAGACAAATATACTGAAGATCATAGATGAGACAGCTACTTGAGAGGAGTAAAGAAGATAGGGGAAGTACCAGCAAAGAGAAAACACTGGGGTAARCCTTCCCTTGTACATTTATAACCTACAGTGCTATAGTCACTGTTAACAGCTAACTCAATGGCTCTGCACATGAAAACATAGTAATAAATGACACAAAATTGACTGGCTGGCTGTGCTGACCTTGAGATGGGAATTTGGGAGGCGAACCCAGCTGAATATTTGTGTCACCATTTTGGTGTATCTCTGGGAAATTGTCATTCATATCACAAACAATCTTTTCTTTAAGTCACTCACCACATCCTCATGGGTGCTTGTTGCTAATGGAGACAGAAATACTATTCTAGTCTGGGATTTAATACATTTCACACATAGATTCATTGCGCACTACCTTTTTCAGTTGAAGTGGAATTTCAACGTTTTTGTGACTTTTGACACATCATCACTCATAATAGGGTCTTACTTCTAGGGAATAATGAACATGTTCTTGTGCCAAATTTGAGAATGTTGTGTTCACAAACAGCATCTGTAGGTTCTATACTGCAAAAAAATCAGATGGACTCATGCAAGAAAGTTATTATGAACAGACCTGTCATTTCTCCAGCTTCTAACAGCACCTTCAGAGCACCTAATTATTCATTTTCTTTGTGGCCAATGAAGCTGAATTTAAATATGCATACAAATATTTTGGGATAAAATTGCTAGCAGTAAGGCAAACTATTTTATTGACAAGTTTTGAAATTTGGGCCTCCATGTGGACCTAGATAAATGCTGTGAATGCAAAAGATTATAAGCACTACTTTAAACTTGATTTACTACCTTAAACTTGATTTCACTTTGTGGTTTTGGCAGGTGGTCTATGTTCATATGAAAACCTATACTTTGTCACAATCAGGGACATATATGCATACATATGAGTGTACACATGCATACTAGAAGAAATTTCTCTGCACAGCAAATATGCCCACTGAGAAATCTAAATTTATGTAGCAGTAGTTTTAAATCAATTCAGGGCCAAACTGTCATCTCAAGTCCCAAATCTGTTATTGCAGGCTGATTTTACATAAAAAGAATAGGCACCAATGTGTAATTTGCTTGGAATAAAGCATGGCACAGTCATTTCAGCAGGCAAAGTTCCATGCAGATGGAGAAAGGGACACACATGGGAGGTTGAATATGAAACCTACAGCACAGATGAGCCCCAGGAATTTCTGCTCATTGATGAACAGGGGAGGATCCCTAGTGCATAAGTGAGAATTGTCAAATGGGGAAATAGCTGAACTGGGGATTCACTGGAGCCATGAAGATTTAGAGCAGTGTTGGTCCTAACGCTCACTGGTGCRGACTGTATATTTAGCTAATAAAACTGAGAACTTTATCAAAGATTTAGGCTTACACTGCACAGTCTCCTTCATTTTGGCRGCTGCTTATGAGTAGCCCTGTCATGGTACCAAGGCACTGTTTATGCAAGATCTCATGAGTGTGAATGAGATTTGCACTTCTAGCCCCAGGAATTTTTTGAAATATGTTTTGTTTTCCAAAAGGCTTCTGAACATCTGGAAATGCTGGCACTAGGCTGTCTCTGCATAAATCATAAGTGACTGAAAGTGACTTTTCCCTCCATTCCCCCCCTGCTTCTGTAACTGGTCCTTTTAAGCATTACCACACCACTACAAAAAAATCAAACTCCTTTTCCTTTGCTGGAGGAGAAGGAACACTTGGTCTCTGGGGAAATCCCTTCCATTTCTCTTTCCTAACTTCTGCTCATCAAATGAGACGGAGATAAAGAGAATTTCTTGGGCTGGTAAAAATAAAGGCCAATTTTGGGGTCTGTTCTGGCCAGGTAAAATTGCTTCTGCTGCTACCACTTCCATCCTTAATAACCATTTGGTGACCTTCACTCCCCATCAAACTGTCTCTGAATAGTTATTCTATTTTCAGCCTCTCTGCTAGCTGCCTTGTCCCTTGAAAGGCAGCCGTGCGGCTTTTCAAACACTGACACCAGTTCCACTGCATGGCTGAGCTTCCCCAAGATGTCAGGAGCTGCTCCCCCTCGCCAGACTGCTCCATGGGCTGCTGCACTTGGAAAGTGTTTCCAGGTCTGAATAGCTGTACCTGCATAGCATTGGCAGTGCCACCACAAATGCCAAAATGCTAGGTCAGATTCTCTTGTGGTAGATTTCTTTGCCTTGCTCACATTATTGTACTATAATCTCCTTTTACCCTGAGAAACACAGAGTAACTGAGGAGACAGTTTCAGCTTAAAAAAATAATGGTTAAGTATTTCCAATAATATACTACACTAGTATAAGATGATAACTCACTCATCTCTTCCAACACTTGCTATTCTACTCACGGAATCCTAACTGTGTATTCAAATCACTGAGTCACTTAAATACAGAAGGGTCTGAAGCATCCTCTTGGATCAGAAGAGCTCACAGCTTAGGAGAGGTTAAGAACTCAAACATGGATCTTGCTCTAAATGCTGCAGTCTGCCTTTTCTCTTACTCAGTGCTGTCAATCATTTACAGAATTCCTCTAATTTTGTTAATCCTTCTAGCTTTGTTGATTTGTAAACAGTACCAAACTTGCATTTTGATAATATGCACAATTTTCTATCTTTGCACATCTGAAAAAAGGTGGAAAGTYCTTTGTTCCCTCACAGAGGACTTCAACTTACTTGAACAGAAAACTTAGCTGAAAAGAAAATTAAGAAAAATATTACAGATATACTAAGATAACTAATTGGTATTTGGTTTGTAGTTACATGCTTGGTTTGTAGTTAAAAAGCGTACTGTGCTAAATTGCTAGCTCTTGGTATACTTTTAGTGTACCTGATAGAAYCAGAGAAGTTCTGGTTCAGAATCACATGGAATCCTGCAAGAATACTTGCAGAACTGTCATATGCATATACAGAATACAGAGAACTCAAAAACCCTTCAGTCAGAAAATATATTAATATTGTTGTGCTTTGTTAAACYGTTGCATTGTTTCAATTCAGATTGCTTCTGTAGGCAAATGCTTACTGAAGGCAAATATGTTTTGTCCTCTCAAGGATAGAGAGAAAACTTGCACTGAACCGACTCATCCTTAGTTTTATTTAACTTAGTTTTCATAACACTGATTGCACTTGTGTGTCTGTTTTTTTGAACATCCTAATCACATCTATGTGTTAAGGTTTGAGATATATTGCATATATAATGCTTATCCAATTTTATAATACTTACATTTATTATATTTCATAATATATTCTTATGTTACGTAGTATTACAGTTATACCAAACAAACATTAAAACAAAGTAAAAGTGAAGAGGTAATTGATATCTGAGAACAAAAGCTACACAGCAATGAAAATACCAGGACTTTTAGCTCTCTACCTCTAGTGTAGAATTTCAGGTAAATACCATTTAGTAATGCGAAGAAATTTCTTCCAGTATTGAGAATTTTTCTAGTCCCACTTGGGCTCAAAAGTTAAAAGGTGATCATGAGGTGGTAGAAGTGACATTTAAAAATTTAATTCTGGCTAACTTCAAGAAAGAAACTATTTTCTGTTTCATTTAAATTTCTTTGCTATTCCCATGTTCAGTCTACTTCAGCTAGAGCAGAATGAAACTTAGATTAACTTCAAATTAGTCTTCTCCTACCCACTCTGTTCAACATCAAGCTTTACAAGCTATGGTAAGGCAGGCCAGTTTATCCTCCGTGCCAGGGTAATTCTAATACCTGAATCTACTAGCRTGTGCCAGTCCCCATCACCACACTGAATTGCTGATTTTCCTCTCACCGGATGTACTGCATTCAGTTTGATTTCTGTTCATTAGACAAGYGTTGTTTATCAGTATGAAAATTACTCCTTTTTTGCCAAACTCCAGGTTGTATATTCCCACAAAATGCTTTACAGCGTAGGAGGCCAGAATCAACAAATKGTCACACATTTACAAAACGGTTCAAATCTTTAAACTCACTCTGCACCCCACCATGGTAGTTTCACAAATGTAATTAACTGAAACTGAATATTCATTTTTTAATCTATTGGTAAAGATACAGCTAACACATCTCATTGCTCATTTATAAAACAAAATGAAAGCAAGCATATAGACATAATAATAAAAAAAACAGAATAAACTGGTGGAATAATTGAGAAATTGAGTTCAACCTCAAGAAGMCACAAAGCAAAAACATCCTAAGAAGAGTCRATCATTCCATCATAGAAGGCTATCAGATCAGTTAACATGATTCCACCTCAGTGAATCTATACTGACTGCTCCTGRTCATATTCTGTGATTAGAAGTGATATTCAGAACAATTACCTTTTCAGGAACAGAAGTGTGGTGGACTGACCTGTYTGGRTTCTCCCTCTTGCCCCTTTTGGAAGGCAAGSATGACACTAGCTCCATAACAACATCTCATTCTCTTCCCCAGTTACACACACCTGCTGGAGGAATCACAACTTCAGTCGTGTTACATGGACTGCCCTGTCACTCTCCCCCATCTTGCTTAGCTTAGAGCCATCCTAACCAGACTGGCCAGCCTGTTGGAAAAGACGCARACGCCCTCCTTAATGAGGTGAATTCCATATCTCCCCACTAGCTGTGGTCTTCAAACAGTGACCTGTGGTCATAGAAACCAAAAWCCTATTTCCAACACCAGCAACACAGTCAGTTGTTAACCTGGAATATCTATCTCCTCCCTCTCACATCCTTCCTCCTCACTGATAAGTTTGAGATGAAAACAATCTGGGCTCCTGGACCATGATCCCTAGAGTACTGAAATCTTTTTTGATAGTCTCCAGTTTCCCCTTTAGTGTGATTAGTGCCCACGTGACAGAGCAACACTGGGTAAAAGCCTGCAGCAGCCTTGGCAGTTTCTCCAAAACAGTCCTTATTCAAGCATTCAGAGCATTTGGTTGCCTTCTGGGCAAGAGGTCAGGTTGACAGATTGGTGCCTCCCCTCCATTCACTGTTTCACACAGCACAGAGCTCTCTGGCACCTTCACTGCAGCAGCAGGTTGGGACTCCTGTAACYGCATGGTCTCCATAAACATCCTGTCTTCTGCTCCTCTTCCCAAATACTACACAGCCTGCTGAATTCTCCCATAACTCCCTTACCTGCTGAATATCTCCTCAACCAAAGCACATCTTTGAAGACAACTGTCAGCCAAGGCCTCACAGAGAGGCTCCAAGCATTGCCTACAATCCAGGAGCTGTAGGAAGTTATCATCAGTGGGTCAGCCTGCACTAAACCCTCCAAMACAGCAGCCAGAGCACCCACAAGACTATTATGCTCTAGGCCTGGCTCTTATATATGCCACCTGCTAGTGTCCCATAGGGTGATTGACTCAGTCTAATCCAAGGCCACCTGGATCAAACATCCCCATGGTCAGGAGGAATTCCAACTCATTTCAGCTGCAATTACTGACCRTAGTGAAGCAAAGGGCCCAGCAGACAGAAAGAATAAGCTTTGTGATCAGCCATACTCCCCTGAATTGCTCCTGCTAGTTGAACAGATATGATTTCTTCCTCTGGAGTCAGGGATGCAGAGCACATGTTGTAGTTTGTAAGATGATACAAGCAAAAACATAATTTCTCTYATTGACAAAGAACAGACAGAACTGATAGACATGTATGAAACTTTTCATATTCTTGCCTAAAAACTAGCATGACCTCTACATTACATTAACTACAGCAGGCTTGCCTTCTCCTAAATGGTTTTCCCAAAGCACTGTCGTGATGGAAACACAGAGCAGATATATGCTTATGGCAAAGACTCATTAAAATACTTTTAATGATAGATGCATCAGACAACTCTAATAGATAACAAAGCAAGCTTCATCATCCAGTAGTATTACATCTGCGTGGTAGGGGAATACAAATGGTGAAAGCTTCTTTGTCATTGTTTTTCACAGCTGATTCACAAATTGTATTTTAATGATATTTCCCCCCCCCAAAAAAAAAAAAAAAAAAAAAAAAAGATCATTTTTAGAATGGTAGATTTGGAACATCTGTGTTTTGCCAACAAAATCTGACCATTAGGGAAATACATCTTTGTAGTTGCTGAGAAAATAATGACCGCTCCAGCCAAGAAACAGTTATACTGAGGAGATATTTCTATATCCGTCCTCTCTTGGAAGAGAACAGGTGCTTCCTAATTTACATAAATTATGCAAAATCTAAAGAATTTACAATAACCAAATGTTTACCAAGAGATGTGAATGAAGWTGTAGGTTAACTGATGATGTTGTGTATGCCAAGCAGTGCCCCTTTGGCACTTATGTAGTTAAAGTTCTGTGATGGTTTCTATTATACATCCTACTTTCATGGATTCATAATTCAATCCTAAAAAAAAAATCTCTGATTTGTATCTTGGCAAGAAAATATCTTAAACTGAGACTGGACTTTTTTATTAGGTATTGGGGAAAAAGTCAGTTTAATTGTCTCTAAGTTATGCAAGTATAAAAGTGGAATGTATAGGTTTCAGACGTTATTTTATGTTGTTACAACTCAAAACTGCTTTGTTTTTTTAAGGGAAACTTTATAAGTGGTTAGTCTGAAATGTGGATTAGTGCATTTGGAAAACTTGGAAAAAGAAATGTAAAAATGCTTGACTTCTGACCTCCTTATGAAAATATTTATTCACTGGGTACACGCCATTCTTTCAGCCTAACTTTCTTCAGGATGCAGGGCCTTGCTCTGCCATCAGGCATGTAAGACAGCTCTCAGTTTCATCCGTTTTACATGATTCAGGTGAATGGGCTGAGTTTGTTATGCAGTTCACATGGAATGCACTGCCTTCCTTTGCCTCACATACTCTTGAAGATTTTGGCAGGTGAATGCATACTGAAAGGAATTTTAAAATTATCAAGAAAAAAAAAATCAGACATTATGTACATTATATACATTATATACATCATACATTAAGGTTTAGGCTGATCCTGGAAGGGCAGCAATCAATAGGTAGACAGGAAACACTGGCACCTTTATCCAGCAACCTTCCTGTGAACTCTTCAAATGGCAAGGAGTGGAGGTGCTGCTTTCCATACCCTGATATTCATGCAGTATTCCTGGAAGATGCCACTTCCTTCTAGATTGCTCTCGGTGCATCTCACATTTTGCTTTATTGCTACCTAAAGCAGCCAAAATAGAGGTATACAAGGTGCACTGCTGCTCCAAAATTCTCTACAGGAGTGTCTGGATGTCCCTGTCTGTTACAGGGTGCTGCATATGGTTACACTAAACAGAACAGAAATATGTTATGTAGTACTTTATAGAAAATGAATTTAAATAATACAATGGAAAAAAAATCCAGTTCATATCAAACTAATAACAAATTTGTTATGACAGGAGACTTCCTCCAACAGGAGATTCCTCCAACAGGACTTTGTATTTTATCCTATAAAACGCTATTGGAAAAGAGATCTGAGATCTCACACCAGCCAGTATCCTTACATGTTTCAGTGAAACAAATTGTTTCTGAATACAGAGGAATTTTCACTTATGCAGACACCATGAAAACATCTACCTGTGAAAACCCGTAGATGCGGTTTTGCATACATGTGTGCTTTATATACACAAATGCACCCTACCTATACATGTTGCCAGAATTTCCAAATGAGCAAAAATTTGCATGAAACATTTTGCAAATATATTTTAGAAGTTAATGAAAAGCTCCTTCTAGAGTATATGATAGCAATTTCAATCTTTTCTGTTGGTTCCTAGACTTTGATGTGAAATAAAACCAACCACAGATTACAATTACCAAGAATATCACCGTAAAAATTCAAAAAAAATTATGAAGTTCTGTACTTTCCCTCCTGTTCTATTGCTCCCTTTATACCTTTTGTATAAATGTTCATTCAACAAAGATGCGGAGATTAAAAGAACCATCTGTTTATGAGTAAACATTTGATCCTGTACGTGCACTTACTATTTGATATTTAGAGAGCAAACTGGACAGGGCACCTAGCATGAGCATTAACATTGAACTAAAAGTTCACTGATAATTTTTTAAGAATTATTTTGTTATCAAATTGTTGTTTTAGCAGTCCTTTCTGAACTGTGCTCAACTCAGTCTTGCCAAAGGCTCAACCAACCAGTAGGGAAGTTTGCCAGACCTGTCAGGAATGCCCAGTTTGGACCACCTTAGGTAGGATGAATGAAGGGCATTACGCTGATCTAAAGAAACCTATTAGAACCTGCAATTCATTAAAGAGGAATGTTTCTGTAAAAAATATGGAAATTTTTCTGAATACAATAGACTTTAGGTGGAGTGAGGAGGCTGAGAAACGCAGAGCTTTTCTGCAGGTCTTAATGGCATTCTAATGGAGATTTCCTTGATTCCCCGGTAGCATATAGCTGACTTAGCAAATCCCTAATTGCAGGCCCTGAAGGCAAACTGTACTTTTCAGCTCTCTGTACTGGATATATATGTGCATATATAATTCAGTGATTCCCCCAGGATTTTTAAAAAGGGCAAGAGTAAATGTCATCTGAATACCAAAGGCAGTAAAGGAATAGCTGCCTGGGTCCARTGGCATTCAGTTCTGCCCATGCTTCCAACCCCCAAATTTTTATTTTTAAGCAGAGCTGGACATTAATTCCTACTGCCTCCTGAAATGTACTGTTGTGAAAATGCTCTGTTGCGTAGGAATCTGTAGGCTACTTGTTTGTTGTTCATTTCTAAAAGTCTTGAGACAAGGATACTTTCACTGACAAGAACACCGTCATCATTCTTTCCTTACTCACTCCTCTGCAATTTTTCCTTTTATCTTTAATTTTCTAGGTTCTATTCTTCTACAAGTTCTCTTCTCGTTCCTCTCCTGCGATCCTCTACACGTTTCTTTCTCTTCTACGTCCACCCCACATTTCACAGTAGTGCTGTGCACCATTTCTGACAGTCTGGCTTCAGTTGGTCTCAGAGAAATATTGCCCAAATCTCTAAACACAATATAGCGACAATTTATTTTTTAAGGTTCATAGGTTCCTGAGGTGGTTGAATTACATCAGTGGGATGTAAGGTCTAAATACAAATATGCTGTGGCCCAAAGCACATCTAAGGACTAAAAGTTTTAACTAATTGCCAAATATTGCAGAAGAAAATGAAAGAACCCAGAGAAATATCTTTCTGCAATAAAGGCATATAGAAATAGGTCACTTTTCCCAAATATATGTTCATAAAAGTCTTTTGTATAGCAGTGTGCCATCATGTAGTCTAGATAATGCACTTGCAGACTGGGAAAAAATATTTTAGGATTTTTTTTTTATTTATTTTTAATGGAGGATTATTTTTCATTTCCTCTTGTTGGGACACCAGGTGCCTTAGTTACCACAAGCCCACCAGGGCAGGGCTCAGAGGGAGACGTAAAAAATGACATGTTAATTCGTACTTCTTTTGGCATAAACTCATCATGGTTTTAAAGCCTGTTATTTTGGGACATTCCAGAGCTGAAAGCAAGTACTGGAAATTAAACTTTTTCAAAAGTATAAGGTGTCATTTGAAAATCTGTAGCTCACAAAACTATGATCTTTGATATTGCACGGAAAAAAATCTGTGCCTGACCTAGGATATTCAAGGTTAAGTAACAGAGGAACAGCTGTCATGAAGGTGAAAATTTTACTAGTTTTGTGTGGCAATGGAAGACAGTTTCCTAAAGGATAATTTTCTGAAAATGGTAACTTTCCAAAAGTATTTTTTAGATTGGAAGTTAGAACAGGTCTCATGAAGATGAATGGAGATGAATGTATCTCATAATTAAAAGATACAGTCTCTGTACTAATAGCTTGCAAGTACTAATAGCTTGTAAGTGTGTGAGAGAGTATGGTGCAGTAGTTAGAATTCATTGTTCCTAGCTTGGTTGAGACCTGCTAATTGATCTAGGAAAAATCACTTCACCGCTTTATCTCTCTGAGTCCTCCTTCCTTATGTGTTCCCTACTGACCTAATTTTCCATTTCATTTCTTTATGTGTTTCTTGGTGTTTTTAAAGGATTTGTTTATCTATAAAAATACAACYGACTGGAAAACGTACAGGGGCCTGCATGTATAAGATCTCATCTCTCCTACCTGTGGGTCTTTCAGTAAGTCTGTGAAAAAATTAGGAATGACTTTTACAGGAAAATTTGGTATCATTTGTCTATTCAGTAGAAAAGTTCATGAGAAAGCAGTGTATGGAGCTTAACACACACTGTAGTCTTAGGAATTAAGACAGAGTGCCTGAAAATGTATTTTATGTTCTGTGAATGCAGCTGCAATCATTTATTAAGGCTGAAAACACTCTAACAGAGCTCAAGTAATTGTAATATGGATAGGCAGCCTTTAGTGACCAGAACTGCTGAGCCTATAAACACTTGTGTACTTACACACATTCTGTGTACTGGCTATTAAGAAGTGTGATGAATTTATTCTCGTTCACAAATTAACTGTATCTTATGTATGTGCCAATGACACATTTTTTAAATACCTTCCATCTAAACAGACAGTGATACCTACCAGGCAGTCTTCAGTGCAGTTGTCCATGCACTGTATATCTACCAGTAGTTACCAGCAATTTCACAAACACTTGCATTAAAAAATAAGTAAAAAATGGCCCACTGCGTTGAACTCCCACAATGCCACTTTGGAAAGTCTTCTCTGTATTTCATTTCTGTTGGGGTATATGTTGATGTTCATACCACCTCCCTGGGTTTAGATCATTTAAGAGCCTTTTCATAAGTGAAGAAAAATACGGTATAAAAATTAAATGTGCGCCCAAAGGGACTATCTTTAGGTAAACAACTAAGTTATGACATCTTGAGATCTTCGTTAGGGCTTGTAGCTATATAGGCTTTATGACACCAAATTGAGCAGTTAAATCTATTTTACACTTTCACTTTATAAAATATGGTTTGTATGATGGGAGTAAAATAGGACCACAGGATCCAATCCAAGAATTATGTCATCCAAAATATAGCAGTGACCAAGAGCAGAAGCAGAGTAGGGTAAATGTTAGAAAATCTGTCATA
Source organism: Nothoprocta perdicaria (assembly GCF_003342845.1). NCBI lineage: Eukaryota > Metazoa > Chordata > Aves > Tinamiformes > Tinamidae > Nothoprocta > Nothoprocta perdicaria. Next base: position 1,024,540 of record NW_020455205.1, on the reverse strand, counting down.
GGCTAACTTGYSCCTCTTAGAGTATCTCCTTTTGATCTCTAATAATGACTTTCTATTTTGCTTTTTTTTCATGAATTCTTATAATTCTATATCGTCTTCATATTTGTGTAAAAATCTAATTACTCTCTTTTCACCTTCTTATTGGTGTAGGTACATTATCTTATGTCCCAGTGATTTATCTCAAATACGTGTCTATGCTAGCGTGTCCCTGCTGGATTTCTTTGATTTTTTTTTCTTGCCATACAATATTTATGTTTGTGTGAAGTCATTCAGAAACTGCACAAATAAGAATGATCAAAAATCATTAAATTTCATATGATTTCACTGTGTTTAATTATGAGTAATATTTGTGGAGAAAACTCACTTTTCACATAGCTAAAAAGACTTATACAAGTCAAACCCAATGTGTTCTCCTCTAAATGGTGATGTGTCTTTCCAAATGCTTATCTTCATTACTACGGAAACTCTCATTTCTAATACTATTTGCAGCATGTGAGAAGAGTACATATTCATTTTGGTACTGCCATATTCCCTACAAAGTCCATACTGCTACTGTAAGACAGTCAGGTCGAACTCTGTAGGCCTTTGGAAGCTCAAGGTTGTTACTTCTCAGCATATATATAAGCAAGTGGAGGCGGCATGTGGGAACAAACAAGATTAGTCATCCAATCTACTCCCCCACATAGAGTATTAGTAAATAGAGTTGTGTGAATAATTGATTTTTTCACTTTGCTGGCTGCTTGAACATTTAAAACAAAACATTTTCTCACATTTCTCTTTGAAATGAAAAGTAGAGAAAATGGCTTGAATGTAATAACTTGTTTAATTTGCATATTTTGTAAAAAGTTTATGTTCTTATGAAATACTCTTTTGAAACAAAAAAGTAAATATTTCAATAATTACTATTTTTAGTTGAAACTACTAACAGAATTTGATATAAATATCATAAATAGCTTGTGCTAGGATAAATCTGCATTATTCTATGAATAACACCATTGATCAAATACTCCCAGCTCTAACATAAAATCTGAAGTCTTCTAATTGCCTTCTTCCTTCAGATACACTCACTGAAAAAGAGTGTTAATGAAGATGTTCGATATAGTGGAAACATAAACTTCGTCACATTAATGTGCTGTATTTTACGTTTGCAATTCACTGCTGTTGCTAGGCAGATGTAATTTGCCAGTAAGAAGCAGCTATTACTAATGCAGTATTAAGAACTTGTCCTCACTTTGACCTTGTGCCCATACATGTAATATTTCACACCTGTAGAATCACAACTTCGTAAAATATAGTGGTTGGGCTCTACAAAAAGGTTAGAAAAAAAAAAACCTCAAACAAAACAAAAATAAGCCTCCATTCTTTAAACAACATAGCAGCACATCAAATTTTCCATGAACTTTATGCAATTGTACATAGTGTTGTGTCTCTAATTCTTTCCCTGAAGAAATGTTTTCTATCAAATTTTATTTCAGCAGGAGAGATGATGAGAGCAAATGGTTGTGACTGCCCACTGCAGTAGAGAAATAGCATATACGTACAAATACATGCATCACCTGATGTACAATAATATTCTTGAAAACAATGAAATTACAGCCAGGTGTCAAAACTATTTTGGAATTGTTTTATATATCCTACCTCAGATTGCAGATTGATTGTCAATATTGTTATTATTTTTGTTGTTGTTTTTGTTATTATTCTATGAGGCCCTAGAGGCAACAGATAATCATGCTGGGTTAGATTTTGTGTAAATGGAAGTCTCTGTCTCAAGAGCTCGCAGTCTGAAGAATCTTTGAGTGATTTAGAATAGGAGAAGGTTTAAAAAACAGACTGGGGAATTTGGACACTGCATTTAAGACACCTCAGTGAGTGTCCTTAGTTTATTCTAAGGAGTAACATGCTTCTTTGGTAGAGAGCTTCAGATTTAATTTTTGTTAATACTGAAATTATTGATGATAGCCTATTAGGCAATTCAGTTCTCCTTTCAGCCTTTTATTTTTAGGAGCAGTAAACAAATCCAGTATAATCTCATTGACCAAAGAAAATGATCAGTTACAGTATAAGGCTGAGTCCTTTCACCCTGATAGCAAATGTTGCTATAAAGCTTCAGAGATATCTTTGGTTCAGAAACATTACATATAATGAAAACTGAAATTTAATCAACATTTTAACATATATATGCCCTCCCTTTTGGATTTTTTTTTTAAATCTATTAAATTATTAAAACTAGTCAGGATTTAGTCTTGAAATTTGTTGAATTTTACAACTACCACGGAAAACTGTGAGTACTGCAGGTTCTCATTACCCACTGATTAGGTTCCTTTTATTTTCTGCAGATATTTTTGGAAGTATTTAGCAAAAGATACTTTTGTAAGATTTCCAAGTAATCCATGCCTCTGTCTGAATTAAGGCATATTTTCCAGCACAACGAGTGTTTCTGRAATGCCATTTGGTCAGCAAGTTTCAGTAACAGGTTACTCCAGAGTGAGATTGCCCACAAAGGCCCGTCGCTACTTGGATGAAGACAGAGTCCCACAGCCCGTGTGGTCCCTGGACAGCTGGTCTGAGGATTCGCTGCTCAGAGGTGCCCATCCCTGGCTGCTGCTCAGCTCCAGAGCCCAGCCCTGGCACTCAGACTGATGCACCAGTTGTTCTCTCACAGCGGGTGGAGGGCTCTAGGCCAGKGCAATGTGCTTCAGTGTTTGCAATTTTAAAGAGTGATCGTATTTTAAAGCAAAAATTTAGTCAGACTGATATGGAAATTCTATGGCTGTATGTCTTAGTTTAACTTAAACCTATGGCAAAAGCGGAGAAGAAAAACATAACAATAAGCTGTTCTTAGTCATTATGGAAGAGAATATATGCAGACTGAAAACAGCCTATAAATGTACATTTTATATAAAACAAGACAATTACGGCTATCTTAAAACTGGAAAACCAACCTTGGCAAAATCAGAAAATAAATAATTCAGTTCACAAACAACTTCCAATATATTATATTGCTTTTAAATGATCTTTTACATGTCTATTCTTGAAACTAGCTAAAACCCCTGGACAACCTCAGTCATGATGGGAATTTAAGAAGTCCAGATCTGGGAAGCATTGAGAATCTTACCTATTATGACTCTRGGTGCTATGATTCCATCACTTTGACTTTGTTCATTAACAAGTGCTTACTTAATGAACTTATAAAGTCATAGAAAACAAGCTAACATTTGCTTTAAATACAACGTGCTGATTTGAAGGCTTGCACTATGTAAAGTGGGACATGAAATATTTCTTATGAGTATTAACTCTGTGTGCTTGAAATAAATCTTAGGTGTATTTTGTAGTACAATTTTTGAACAGCCTTATTTACAATGGAGCTATTTTTGCTTATATTGGATGAGCTGCTGGATTCCTGTTTTTCATCTATCTTTTCAGAGACCTCTTAAAAAACAAAGAAACAAAGAAACAATTAGCTGTTTTCTCATTATAGCTCTGTGCTACCATTATAATAGTTATGGTCGACAAGGCACTTCCATTATTGGTTTCTATTTTCAGCTGCCACTAACTTTCGGAAACAATTACTCTTAGAGCTGAAATTTCTCATGCTTGTTCTTAATCCCAGAGGTGAATTATTTTGGAAAGTTTATAAAATTACACTTGGCTGTTTTTCTGAAATATCTAAGCATGAAAACGGGTATGTTTCACCAGTTCTTGTATTTGTTATTTATATCGTAAGTTCCTCTGGGCAGGGATTTCATTTTATGTTTAGTATATTTTATTGCAATAAAAACTAGACTGTAGTTTTCATACTATATAAATAAAAACAAGCTTTTTTTTTTTCAAAAGCTTTCTTTAAAGGTTTGGTAAGTCAGGTAGACATCTGTCCAAAATTCTGGGGTATTTGGTAATTTATCCTTTTTTTTTTTTTTTTTTAAGAAAATTCTACCCTATATGCAATTAAAAAGAATGCCCTTGAATATCAGTTGCAGGCAAAGTGTTTGGTGGGACTCAGTGTGGAACAAGGATTCATCTGCACTAGCCACTCGCTGTATTCTCCCTGGGCTAAGTTTATTCTCATATACTCAACTAGCTGCCACTCCAGACGGTAACTGAGGATCCGCAGGGGAAAGGAGTCTCTTTGCAGCACACTTTTTTCGAGTCTTTGCTTGACAGTGAAGCCAGAGAGAAGCTAACAGGGTGGCAACAGGACTTCTCACAGCCCGCGCTCTGCAAGCCCAAGTGGCGCTTTTACAGCTCTAGCTGGTGTGAGCCGACCCACAAATATGTTTGAGCTATACTGGATTTATAGCAGCTGAAATCTGGTCTGGTCCACATTAGTCCTCACTCAGAAATCACACAGATTCCCTTCCATTATTTCCCCATTCAGCCCTGGCCCAGTTTTTGTAGACAGCAACTCCTAGCCTTGTCCTTCTAACTTTGCTTTCTGCAGGCGTATTTTCACCTGTGTAATACCAGTTATTTCCTTACACCCCTACAGATAAATTATTCATGCTCCACAACATCATGACTTTTCTGTTGCTTTCAGCTTTTTGTTCTCTGTCCTCTTTTGATTCCAGGAAGTAAAACTTGAGACTTTCCAAGCTACTTCCTTCCCTCTCTTAATTTTATTTCTCTCTCTCCTATTGATTTTTACTAACAGCAGCTTCATTAATAATATTTTTGTTTCTCATAGTTCTCTCTTTGGGCATATGATAGTCTTTCTAAGATCATTTACTCAGCATGAATGCTGAGAAATGTAAGACATCTAGGTTTTCAAGTGAAATTTCAGCCTATCATGTTGTAAAATTGCTTGATAAATATTAAAACCCATTTTAAACCCAATTGCTTGCTCCCTTTGCTGCTACTAGAAAACAGTTCTAGCGTCTTCCAATTACCATGATTTCTAGAAACATTAAAGTATGTTCTAGAAACATTAAAGTATTAAAGTATGGTCAATAGAAACATATTTATTCTTCTGAAAATGTTGTCTGCATTTCATTCAAGATAAGATCTCTTTCTTTTTTAGAGACAATTACTTGTACTTTACTTCAAGAAGGAAGATTTGCTTCATATAAGAAGGCGGAATATGTTTTTCCATTGACGCTATGGCATTCTGCACATCTGTATACTTTATTTTCTTTCTTTGATTTCATCCTTATTCCCTACGAATGCACAATCACCTTGTGCGTAACACTGTTTGTTCCCTGTTCCCTTAATATTTTTTATCCATTAGCCAATACAAAGTATAACAAAGACAAAGAAATATGAATCAAAAATTAATTTCTTCCAACTTATATGAAAATAAATAAACTGAGWGGGGGATAAATGTTACATAAACAGAATGTTTCAAGACAAGACTTCCTGCAAGACTAGTGACAGCTAGACCAGCATGGGTGCAGCCGCAGTGGGAGGACACTCCAACCGCAGTTAGACACAGATTTCAGCTCCAACTGGGGTCAAAAATGTTCAGCCCCAGCTGACAACAGAGAATTCACTGAGGATTTCATCAGATGGAGGCGTTATACTGTGCTTGATTTGCATGCTCTGAATGCAACAGAACGTTAAAAAAGAGCTCATCATTAGGTAACTATGTGTATGCAAGCTTCCCAAAGAGAGTATTCTCTATAATATGAGATTGCTGGGGATCCAATTACTTTAATGCCCATTATGCTCATTTTTCATGTGAAACACCTGCTAATAACATAGCAATGGTATCACTCTCAAGATTGCGGTTGTACTGAAAGCATAGAATATATATATATATATAGATATATATTTACACACACGTATGTATGTGTGTTTATGAGATATAGACTCCCTTTCATAGAATAGTGTTCCACAAGGGCAATGTTCACCTCTGTTAGCTCTGAAGGCTAATTCAGTGACATTTTTACAGCATTATGATTGCTTCATAGGAACCAGGAGTGGAGATTTTTAAGACTCACATTTTTAAAGACATTTATACACCTATGTGAATACAAGCAGCACCCAAAATTATTGTCAAATCTTTTATTCATAATTATTTCATTTCTAAACACRTTTTATTCAATATTGTGATGTTGTCAAGATGGATTTCTGGTAAATATCACTTCTGCTAATATCCCTTATTACAAATGCATAGATCAAACTTGTGAGTTCTTACCAATGTGAGGGAAAAGTGCAGCATAGTGAGGGTGGAATAGCTATTTAGGGAAAGCTATTCTTCTCTACCTCTTCCTGTGTATTTTAAAAGTGGATTACCCTAATCTGCAGAAAGACACCTTTTCTATGGAATAATAAGGTCCAAATAAGGAGTTATTATTATTACAGTCTAAATTTATACCATGGTAATTTCATATTAATTTCTCCAGTGTCCTTCTGCAGGCAAGCCCTGTATGGGAACATGATTATGATAGCATGACTCTCTCTCTCTTTTTATAGAAAACTGTGAAACTGTGATTTGGAAAGATGCTTTTAAATTAAAAATGTTTAGAAGTATGCTTCAAAGTACGGATAAATAGAAGCTAAATAATATGCATAAAAATTGTCACTCTTGAAATATTACCAATGATTCACCATTGGTATTACAATAATTAAAGGAAATATTACTTCAGATGAGCAAACAGAGAAAGAAATTTGCTCCTTTTTAAGGTGCTTTGTGACTTAAAAGTGTTGGAAAGCATCAGTGTTTGCATAGCAGGATGAAATGAGCTGAAATGAATTACCAGCTGGAATTCGCAATTTAGATCCTTGTTTCTACTTTATWCCTATTTCTTTCACTCCCCCTCCCCTAAATTGCTGCCCTTCCTTCCACCACTCATTTGCTATGACCAAGATTTTAATAGCAAGAGAACTATGACTGCACTGTTTTCTGATTACCTGAAACTGAGATCATGGCTAGAACCTAATAAATCCTCCCTCTCATTGCTAGTATTGTGTGGCCACATGGAGGCTTAGAAAATCTTAGTCAAAATATATAAAGGGTAAAAATGTACAGACCTTTTCAGCAGCATTCACTACAAGAAAAGCCCTTGGCTACTCGCTATTTTCTGAGTCTASTGAACTAAGAGCCATTTGATTTTACTGTTCTTGAAGAATGCAYACAGACCAGGGAATGAGCACACAGGAAGCAGTAGGAATCAAAGCAGTGGTCTGGAGCAGAGTTGGTAGGCTGGATGCTGAAAAGCAAATGAATTTAGGGAAAGAGGAGCAGGATAAAATGGGGTAGAAAGGCCAAGAAACAAAAGAAACTCTCCTGGGACATCAGAAGTGAAATAAGCTTTGCTATCACAAGTATGGCATTTCTTTTTATTCAGACTTCTTAAATGTAAGGACATTTTCCAAATAGATATGATCACTTTAGAGATGTGTATTATTGTGAAAACCTGCAGTTCACATTGTGTTTTCATATTTTAGATGTTTAGATGTTTTAGATGTATGTTCACATGTTTTGTGTACTTCTTGGTGGATATGGCAAACACTGAAATTCTTTAAAGAATTTTCATCAGGTATAGAGCATTAATACATAGTTTTATAGGTCAGTCCTAATGCCACATATAAAAAATCACAGCAAAGGCCCTTTCTTTGGTGTGCACACTCTCTCAAATTATTCTGCATATGTGTATGCTTATATGTATATGAGAGTAAGCTGGGACTCTTTGTTTCTGTTTAGTCTGGTGTAAATATATTTCCTGAATCACGTTTTGTAAATACTACCATCTACTCACATAATTTAGGGCTAAGCAATTGGATACATGTGTTTGTATAGAGTATGCTACATATACTACAATCACTAGGGAAATATATTAGGACAATCCTAGGATAGATTAAGATTTTTTTTAACTAAAATCTTGAGAGGGGGTATTTAGACATAATTACGTTGCATGTGATCAGTAGTATATAACCATATCTTTTTACAGACAAATCAGAGTTATCATGATTAATGATGGGAATATAAAATCAGTAAGTTCCTCTATACTTATACATTGACAAGGAGAATAGCCACTTTTCGTATAAGAATAGAGAAAAGTATTGATCCAGAATGAACAAAAACAATGTCTTGTACACCAATTTCTATGTTACACCAATTTTTATGAGTAGAAAATATATAAAAAGATGATTAATTTTTAGTCTATCCTCATTAGAAACCACAAATAATACATATATTGTACATTTCTAATAGACTCTTCAAGCTAATAATGAAATAAGTCAGGCTTGAACCACAACACACAGGTTTTTATCAAATATTTTTGAGGTATGTAAAAGAACTACAACTCCAGGGTACAAAATAAGTTATACTTTGCAATTGGATACTCTGTTTTCCAGCTACAAAATGTACTAGGGAGATTATTCTTCTGCTGTCTTTACTAAACTGAGTAAGTTAAAACTGATTTCCTAAAACACACAGCAAAAGAGAGTGATCCAGTCAGTCTCCTCCCAGTAATCCTGTCCAAAAATCTTGAGTCTATAGTCAAAACTTGGCAGGAGGTGGAGTGGACCACATACAATGGAAAACCACCCAGGAGCATCATGACATTTATTATACTTAAGAGAATACACAAACTCCATCTGAACCCAAATGAAGGGGAACAAATACTCTTTGCAATAATATGAATCAAGTTTCCCAAACATCAGGGCATACAGAGATAAAACTGAAGCCAACAAAATATCTTATACAAAAAGTAAATTTAATCTTTTGGTTCAAGCCCCCTTTTCCATTTCTATTCTATCTTTTACAACAGGAAGAGAGAATGCCAGTGGCCATAGGAGTGAAGAAGTCATTCATTACAGGTATGTGAAGCTCTTGTGTTCACATAAGAATCAAAAACCTTATCCCATAGGAAATATCTAGAAAATTTTCAAGTGAAGTTGAGATATGTGTATTATCTGCTCATTTACAGAGCTCTTTGAAGATTTTAAAAATGATACTTTGTTTTATGACAGATGTTAAAGACATTCCATTTTTTTTAGTCCAAGCAGGCATTAGATTCAACGTCCAGCTGCATTTTCACACACAATATAGGGGAGTATTGAAGGCRAGTTGTTACCCTATATTACAAATTGCCTTCATTTCAAGCCCAAATTTTGCAGTCAGTTGAGGAAAAATAGCCAGATTTCAAGCCCCAAGTTCTGCTCCACAGAAGCGAGCAGCTCTCCTTGGCAGTGCTGGTGTGTCCAGACCACACAGCCCACAGTCGCCCAGCGGATGCATCCCATAGGGCATCTCACGGGTGCTTCAGGGATCTGTCAGGAAAAGTCACTGTATCTACCTTCACTGTGAAGGAAATGCTGTGAGATTCTGTGGTCAGTATTTCCAGCTTTTCTTTCCTGATTCAAATGGCTRTGGACATCTACCTCTGCCCACTGAATGCAATCATTACGCTGTATGGTGCACTCTTCCCAGCCATCTGTTAGATTAACACGTCGAGAAAAGCAGATTTTGGACAGAGGCACGCGCTTCATTTAGAGAGACATCATTCTGCTGTCTGTATACT
>NW_020455205.1:690643-1015001 GCF_003342845.1 Nothoprocta perdicaria | reverse complement strand
GAAGCAGAGGCAGCTGATGCTGTGCTTGCATGATCATGTTTTGTGAGGCTAAAGGAGGTCATTGAAGCACTGAGGTAAAATGCTTTTGGTTGATCAGCCTTGGTTCCTAATGGCTTTGTGTCTTGCAAGAAAATAGCATGAAGAATTATAAAACTCCCAAACATGGCGACATCCCARGGAAGCAGACTGCAGAACTGCACTTCAAGATAAACTAAAACACAGCTATCTGAAATTCTGAAATTAGGAGTTTTATAACAGAAAGAGGAATTGACCTTCACTCCCGACCTTACAAATCTGTAGTGCTAAGAAACATGTAAAATTCATCATTTATCTGTACTGTCTCACACCATAGCATGAAAATGTACCATTTGCTAACACTTATGTATAGACTAGAGCTGTTACTGTCCTACAGCCTGCAGAGGCCTCACCTCSATATCTAATCTTAGTTGTGTGAATCAAAGTAGCAAGATAAAGTAGTTTGTTTAAAATTATGTATACCATGTATGTATTTTAAGGTTTATTTACAATTTAGGTTTTAGAACGGCAATTTTAACTCAGGCCTGCCCTGGAAATGCCTTTTCTATTCCAGMACTTTCCCTTGTAGGGTGGCTATTAGCAGAGCCAGAGTTTAAACTGGATCCAACCAGCCTGAAGGCACTTATTCCTTCCAYAGAGGCAGGTTTGGGCTGGACCTGCTCCTGCTTAAGAAGCTTCTAGAAGAAGCAAGGAGGAACCTCAGAGCTTTCCTTGTTCCTGTGGTTACATAGGACTGCGCTGGGGATGCTCTTGCTCACCTAGGCTGCCGTGTACTCGGTCCTACAATACAACTGTAAATAAAGCTGCTGTTCTGACCTAACCCCAAAATGTGGAGAGTTCTTTTGAGAACATTTTCAAATCTAGCCTCATACATCAGGCCACAAAATTAGCTCCTTTATTTGGAGGGAAATTTAGAGATAATGGTAATGTGAGAATTAAATACTCCTTGATCTGAATTAATGCTCTCCACAACAGTCTTACTTCTTCCAAATGACACATCTTCACATTATTTTGTGATGCACTCTCTTTCCAGTTTGTATTCTGTAACCATCTCAGTGATTTGAATAGATGCCCTCTTGAAACTATGTTTGATATTTCATTGCTAACACCAGCAGAGTAATTTTAAAGTTTACTGTACAGTAATAGAGACTTGATTTTTGCTCTATAGACAACACRTCATCTTATTCTCTATCTCTCTTCTTAATCATTCTTTTTGGCTTCAGTAATAACTGGATATGCTGAAATCACTTTAAAGTCTGAAATACATGAGTTCCTGAAATCAAAATACCAGAAATATTTTGAAGGAATAWTAAAAGCCTCAGTGATTTACAAGTCTGCAAAGAGACGTTTGTGTTTCTTAAGTAAATTGCCTTTAGAGGCCAGTCCTTAAGGCAGGAGTTCTCCTAGTTACTTAGGAAACACACTTTTGAGGAAAAATGCAAGCACCTCAAGAGAATAAGAAGCAAAATATCTGAGCTGAAGTCCTGGATCCATATAGTTGATTTTGACTGAGGCTGAAAAATCAAGCCCAATTGTCTCATCTGGAAATACAGTAAATTGCTACTGTGTAAGTAGCTTAAAAGGTCTCTTGTCCAGTTGAAAAATTGCCCTATTCTGAAYGGACAAAACTAAAAATATGAATATAAACATTAATGTCAATTCAATTACTAATGCGATCTAAAGTTCCTCTCATCTGACAGCTGTGAGACCATTCGGGTGGTCCTCAGCCTAGCCATGGTGTCAGAGCTCCAAGTTATTTAAAAACTCATTATCATAACAGAGCTGGATCCTTTGATGACAAAGAATCAAGAATGAATGATTAGAGATCTGTATTATGTTAGGGAGTGATTAATGAGAAGTCGATGTCTGAGCTTATAACTAAGACAAGTCCTTAATTAAACAACAGGTTAGCTAGCAAACATCAGAGGAAAGAGGCTGTGTGAGAGAGGGAAGCCATGCTTTCGCTGCAGCTGATTAACACATATCCAGCTGATTGGCAAAATGTTCATGAGGAGGCTTCGGGGGTATTTCATGTCAGCCAAAGCCTTAAAGGGAGAGATATCCTTACCAGCATGGTTGGAGAAACACTGACAGTTGACCTTCGGATCTCACTCTCTACAGTTTGGACACTTCCTGAATATATAATTTGCTTAACAATGAAAATAGAATATGTTTTATATAATAGATATGTAAAGAGAATATATTCAGAACTGTAAACTCATTAACTTTCTTTACATTAATTTATTCATTTGTCAGCTTTTCAATTTTCTTTTGTTCTGTCCATCTTCGCCYGTGTCAGTTTATGAAAATCAGTTTTCCTTTTCTTTTTTTTTCCAAAAACAACAATGTCATTAGCAACACTTATAATATGAACTTGTTTTCTGTTGCTGTCATTACTGATGATGATGTATGAAACATTTCCAATGAACCTAAAATGCCAAGAGCAGCAAACAGCTCAGTTGGAATTTTTTTCAAGCTAGAATACTGTAATTCTCTCTCAACTGCTGGTCTCCCCATGGGCAAATACAACACCTACTAGTTGTGCAAAATTCTGCCTTTTTTTTCTCACAGAGAGTCACACTAGAAATTATCACTTGTATATTTAATCTGCTCTGCTTTTTCGAAGTCCATAATTTGCAAACAAATTTTTAGTAGCATATGCCTGAGGTCTGCTCCCAAAAATAGATAGCTGACCCTGCATTGGGAATATTCTGTTTTATTCTCATACTAGTTCTACTCTTGTAGATATTTTGTTTTCCATGTGACTTCTCTAGGTTTTCCATTTGCAGCTGATGAAATATATAAAATAGATTACAAATCTTCTGATGAYAGTGCCTAGTCTTTTGATTTTAAGTCCACCTACCAATCTTTGCAATATGTAGTAGTAGATTGAACAGTCATCATAGTTATGATTGTGGATGCTTTTAATTTTTTTTAAATACCGTCCTTCTAGGAGCTTTCTCCTACCCTAAAGGCAGACCCCACGTCATTGATGTTACTAAACTAAGGATGCAAACTAAGATCTTTAAAATACGAATACTGTATGCCCATATAATTTTAARCATATGCTTAAACTAAATGAAGTTCTATTATCTATTTGCATAGTGCAGCCATGGCAAAGACTGTTAGTTGTGTATTACATCTGAAAAAGCTTTCAATTTTTGATCTCAGGAAATGCCATTGGAGTACTTGYAGCTTGGGCTGAGCACAGGCTCATCACTTGAGGATGCTTTCCAGGAGAGGCTATAGCTCAGCCTTTACTCAGACTATGGTCTGCGCTTTGCACTGATGGTTACTGAGTGCTAGGCAGTGAATTCAGCTGGTTTAAAGCCAGATGCAGTATGTTTTTGTGTCCTCTGCTTGGAGAGCCTGTCTGGACAGGTCCTTCAGCAAATGCTTTTGCACCTTCTGTGCTTGAGCACAAGCTTAGGATGCTTTAGTGTACTGAGAAAGAAAATAGGATGTTTGTCTTGTAGAGGTTTTAGCTGGGGACTTGGAGATTGTCATCTGATTCCTGTGTAACTTTAGAAAAGTCACTCATATTCTTGTTACAGGGGTTTCCTCATTTCCATTACTGTGACCCTTGCTTACTGTTCTACATAGGGAAATTAGCTAGCAACAATGGGGCAAAAAAGTTACTCTGCTATAATTGTGTGAATACATTTCCCCATGTGACCATTCTGAAAGCAGTTATATAGGATACAGGTGTTTTTGTTCTGGGTAAGAGTGACCAGATGAAGGCTCTGCCAGGAAAGCTAAAATAGAAAATGCAGATGAATTTATCCTTCTGTGCTATGTAATGCTTCTTATAGGTGACCAGCCTTACCCAACTCTAAGGATACTAGATATTGAATATATCTAGTATATTCAATATATTGAATGTATTGCACCCTTCTTTCACTGTCAATCTCTGCTGTTTCATGATTACACATGATAATCCCACTTAAAAAGCCAAAGGTAGAGTAACTGCTTTTGGTGGTCTTGCTCAATCTTGCAGAAATTTCATTGTGAACATCATCTGAGTAGAAAACTGGAACTGTGGATAATTTTGAAAAGCATGTTTTGTGTTGAGGTTTTAATGTAAATCATTTTTTTTTTTATGCCTATGCCTGTGCCCGTGATTCCAAGATATCATGCAAGATGCCTATGTAAGAACATGGGTTTTGTTTGGATTGTATGGTTTAAATCTGCAATCTTTTTCTCTTTTTAATTCAGCAAGTTATTATGAGACTTGTGTTACTCACACAGGGTAAAAATATCTGTAAAATTTGCAAACCTAAAGTAAATTTCAAGCATATGCTTTCTAAACTCATTACACTGTTCTCTAGTAACTGAGCTCTTAGCACATTTCTTTTTCAAACCAGACAAGTGGGACTCCATATATAAATATTTTGTTTGAGAATGTAAATCTTGAAGATAAAAAAAAATGAAAAAAAAAAAAAGCCAAAGGAAGTGTACAGACCCATATTATCCCAGCGGAACTATAAAATATATATTTGGCTCTAGAAATTCATGTATTTCTGCAAGTCTCTTTCCCTCTCCCCTGTTTTTCCTTGCCCCCTCCTCCCTTGCTAGCTTATTTAAAATCTACAAGCCAGATACTCAATTTATATAATGATCTTCATATGCAACAAGCAAGAATTTGTCCTTTAAGRTATATAATCGATAAGAAAGTACTTGAAAAATAATATTGAGGGCAAAATAAATATGCTAGCTGCTTTCTGTTTACTATTGGCACTATGTGCCCTTTTCATTTTCACTATGTGTCCATTTCATCATTTGTGACACAAAGGTTTTTTTTTTTTTTCCTCTGAAAAAAAGCATATTGGGAGGGAGTTCATTTTGAAGTAATTGGTTAAAATCTAGTAATGAAAACAGGGAAATGGTTTTGATTTTCATTATGTTTAGGGTCATTCTCAGGTCACATTTGACACAGATTCAATGTTCATATAAATTTAATAAAATCTGTAAAGGAAATTCAAGTAACAGCTGTGAAAAGAATGTGATCAATAGGAGCCAAAATAAGTGTCACTTTGAAATTTGCCAACTGCTGATGGATAGTTAAATGAATGAAACTATAATGTCTCTACCAACTTTTTAAGAACATAAAGCCCTAGGAAATCAGTCACTTAAGTGACAGAAACTTTGCACTCTAGCAAAGTTGTAATCGTTATTTCTGCTCATTTTATGTCATATTTCTTATTCAAGATTTAAATCATACTGTGATTTATTTCATCACACCCATGGTCTTTCGATAGGGGACTGGTTATGTTAACAGTTATGTTAAATAGCTCTTTTACTACAGTAACCAAATCTCAAAATTCCTTCAAGCATGCTCCTTTAATCCATGCACTCAGATGAGGTATTCGACTTCTTGTTACCTCATTCAGCCCTCATCATAAAAAAACCCAAACCCCTTTGGCATATTTTCTTCATTCCCAAGTCATTTCTRCGTAGTGGCATGGAGGGGTACAGCATCCAGCTGTTGGGGCCATGTCATGGCCATGTCCCCAGGTGGGCTGGTAGTAAGGGACAGAGAAGAGCGGGGAGCACTGTAGCTCCCCTCCATTGCCAACACAGTTATAGCCACATAAAGATATTTAATACCATCATACTTCATATGAGAAGAGGAATAATTGCATTGGCATAATCTTTCATAAAATATAATTGCAATGACATCGGGGAGGGGGAGAGGGGTAAGTCTACTATTTAAAAAATACCAGTATAATTTTACTAGAACATGAGATCTTCTGCACAGTCTTAAAACTCTTCTGCTGTGTTTTAAATGTGGAAAACTAATAGAGGATTCATTCAAGCTCAGAGAAGTTGAAAGCAATCTTCTCAGTGATTTCAGTGGATTATGATAGAGAGGTTAAAGCTCTGATACTGTGACACCTGTATAAATCCTCTGTGGATAAATTGGTGAAAACCATGTTTGGGTTGTAGGTAAATATATAAATCAGAAGCAAAACACGATAGTAGGTGCTTGCTATATTGCTGATGTGATAAAAATAGTATGAATAGTAGTAAAGACTATTTGAGTTTAATTTCCCTGCAATTTTTTTTTTGTGGATGTTTTTAAGTTGTTATTGTTAGCTGCTAGATACTACTTGGAAGTGTGTTACTTTTGATTGACACTTGTCAAGATTTAAAGAGGCATTCAGCTCCAGATCAACTATCTTAAATTCCAATAATGCAAATGTACATGTGTGCAAACTATAGTGACCCCACTATGCTTTTCTAAAAAAATCAATAATGTTACCAGAAGTACCCTCAGGGCCCCAACATGTGTTTATAATATGCATACTTCTAGCGAAAATCAGCATCTGAATTACTGGAATATGCTGCATTATATCCTCAGATAATGTAAATCAGCGTAACTCCACTAAAGTCAACCAAGGGAAGCTCATTTACAGCAGCCAAAGACCTAGAGCCTGCTCTAGGTACCCCATTGCTTTCTGCCTATTAACCCCTTGGTGTACTATTATATTTTGTCTTCTTTAGCTTCAGAAACACTTTTTCTTGGGCTGAATGGGCTTGTATYCATGACAAGAAAAATCAGGAAATTTACAGATCAATTCACTAACTTCACAGGAGGTTTTCGAGAGGTGAATAAGGCTATGTCAACAGCACTAACCTATAGTGCATCCCAATGGGAGAGGATTGGCAGAACAGGATGGCCAGTGCTAAATAACCAGGGTCTGCACTGAGCACATTTCAAGAGGTTTTGGGTTGGACTAGGTCTTGTCTGATCCCTTGACCTCACTGCTGGTTAGCACTTGGGTCACATTTGCTGCATTCCTCATGGGAAGATGCTTCATAAACTCTTAGATGAGCCAAAGCCAGAGTAGGCTGTAAAACCCAGGTCATTATTTGGTTCATCTTCCCTTATCTTCCCTTTGACTTTGCTTTATCATTGTAATTTAGTAAATCAGAATTTTACTATATTCAAAATGATGGCTCATTCAATCAGAGACTGGACCTATTCTTCTTAGAGCTGCAGCAGTCACACAGAAATAAGTGAAAGCTGATTTTACTTTTAAAGGAACTTAGTCCTACACATAAAGACTATTTGCTATAGATACTAGTTTCACTATGTTTGTGGCTTGTCAGAATCTGTTCTTGTTACTTCATAAAAATGCTACCTGTCTTGGCTGTACCATTTAAAATGTGTTAACTGTAATCTACTTTGCATATGATGAAATTATGGATGGACTGGAATGGATGAATTCATGAAAATATTCAACCAAAATGACTCAGCCTGGAAGACAGAACATTTAATAAGGTGGACATAATATGTAGTCATGTTCTTATAGCTTCTCTAATTTCTGTGTTCAGGTCCTTAYAAGAAATGTCCAATACTTAGTCTAAAACCTTTCCTTTTCAGTGAAGCACTATGCTCTGTGTACACCATGTTCTTCAGGCACAACTGCCACCTCTGGGAAGAGGATCTTAGCTGTGGAATACATCGGTGTGATTAAATTCTACCCATAGGGATGGCTGGAGGTTGTGTAAATGTATTTCAAGTATCTTTAAAAATGCTAGTCTGGAGAGGAGTGATGACACAGGTATTCTTGTGGGCAAGCTGAGCAGTTATCCAGCTGCTTCTGTGAGTTTGAGAGTTCATAATAAGCTTGACACTGCTGTGGCTGGCAGCGGTAGCAGAACCAGCAGCAGTGTTATTAGCAACATCTTAATTAGTTTGGTTAAAGATAGCTGAGGCACTCCAAGGTGCTCGGTCCCCACCTGGGCTGTGTTTATACCGTTCTGAGTCGCTACGAGCATGATGCAATCTGCTTTCTGTCTGCTTCTTACCTCGGCGTGTGTGCCATGCTGACAGCACAAAGACAGCTTTGTGCTTGGCCATGTGAGACCTGTCACRATGGCTGAGCCCAGGTTTGAAGTTATCTCACTCTTGGAAACTGACTGCAGAGTGTCTGTAACCTATATCTCTCACTGTGGAATAAAAAAGAGGAAATCAGCCACACTTTTTATGTCATTTTATATTTTCAACCCATTATTATCAAGTGATGTGTCTTTCCTAGTTTTGCTTTTTAAAACTCAAAAGTGCTTGTCAACTACTCATTTAAAATGTTCTTTGGAGAGTGACAAGGTAATACCATTTGTAGCTTCTGTTGGGCTGTACACTTCTCAAGTTATGCTGTTGCAGAACTTCTCAAAAGTATACGCACTAAGTGAACTACACAACACTAATTCTAAAGTAAAATATACCCTGTGTTTTTAACTGCCCGTAGAAAGTGCTCTCCAGTTTATTAGCAAAAACATCAAAGCAGGGGTGGATTGAATTAGTTTTTACATATCAATAGATATCAGCTAATAGCATTTTTCTCTAACCCATTTTCTTGTTGAATGCAATGTCAATGGGATCAGAATTTGGCTGAATTTTCCTCTTTAATCTATTCATTGCAAATCATACTCGTGAGAATGGAATTTGCATGTCCATGCACAGTAGCCGAGGTTATAGCAGAAGACTGAATGATTGTTGGGTATCGGTTAGATAGATGCATTATCTGTGCGAGATCATGCCAAACTCAAAGTGAAGGTATAACTGAGAATATTATATATAGAACTTTTAAATAGCTAGCTCATAAATGTGGCTTCCTCTTACAAGTTCAATTATAGGATGATTTGAGACATCACAGACAAATATTAAATGTGGTTAAATTATAAGATTTAGATCTTTATAGAGACATAAATGTTCATTTTATACAGGCAATCARTTGATTGTCTGACAATTATTCTGGAAGGTTCTGAGATTTCCTATGAAGCTTTCAGAAGAAAATTTAGACTATTAGGATTGTGGTTTCACAGTGGTGTGGATAAGAAAAAATTTTCAGTTTGTAACCTAGGTACAAAAATTGCAGTGCAAAGACTTATCTGTTGCCTTTTAGAGTTTATAAAAGGTCCAAAGGCACCTGAAATCAACAGCCARGTATTTACATGGCCTTGCCTCAGAGAAGGCAGGCTGTTAGAAGTTTGTAAATTTAATCATAGCTTAGATAGCTGCTTGGAGCTGATATTGCAGTCAGCATGTTTTATAATACAAGCATTTGCAAATAATAAATGTTTTAGGTCCTATCAAGTTTAGATTTATTACCAATTCCATTGTCTGCTTCATAGACTGATGAGGGAATTGGTAGAGCTATTTTATTAGCGGTGCTACATATTGAGTGCTCTTCCAAAGTCTCCTTTTATCACACTTTAAAAATCATCCCCTAATTTAACAACGATACTACGAGAGCTCTTTTATTCTGTTCAATTATGTGGAAGCACACTAACCTTTTTTTTTTCCCCTTTTCTTTTTTCAAGGAGGTTAATCTTCAGGGATGAAACAGATTACCAGCTTTTGAACCAATTTAAGTAGAATCTCCAGAAACAAAGCCAGGACAAATAATTATTGGCAGTTCACAGAAGGCATTCTGTGCCCACAGCTCTGCAGGATGCCGTTAAAGTCAGTTCCCTTGTCTTAATGGGAAACACCTGTGGTCTGGAACACAAGCCGAAAAATCAAACTAACCATGCCTCCGACATTGAAAATAAATTTTGAAGATAAAACCTCCCCTTAGGTTCCTCCCCATTTCCTTCTTTCATCTGCACTGTGCAGAACACCTCCCCAGACTCTCACTGGTGTCCCTCCTTTCTTTTAAAACAGATATGAAAGCCTGTCTTCAAATTATTTTCACTCACAGACACTGAAGGATATCAAGCAATTTCAGTTGCAATATTAAAGCAGAAGAAATCATTCTACAAACAAAAACATACTTAATAAAGGCACAGTTGGAGCCTTTCTCTTAGCTTGCTATTAAAACTGAATGCAAATTAGCCAAACATTCTTACTACAGATAATATCATGTAACCTTAAAAATAAATGAATCTCAAAAATTCTAAGAGCTTTTGATATTTTGTTGTGTTATGTTGTGATATATAGGAGATAATTTATCACAGTAGCTATTTTAAAATTTAAATATTGGAATTGTGATAGGTCAAGACATATGTTCTGGATGTTTATATACCAAACAAATTCATGTAACAAATTGCATTTAGAAAGTTCAACTACACAGCAACCATATATAAGTATAATATATTGCTGAATTTAAATGTAGCTCTCAGCTTGAAGCGATCTGCAGCTTTACTAGCATTGCAGGTCACAGAAAGTCATAGTTTCCATTAGAAGTGCAAATAGAAATTTAGCAAGAAGTTTTAATTAAATGAATTCCTGATGAAAAACATACATGCATTTTTTGTGTGAGTATATTTAGTAACACGTACATGCATGTTTGAGTCTTTTTACTCTCTCCATTACTTTTTAACAGAAATATCAGGAAGAAGAAATCAGAATAAAAGTTGTTTTTAAACATTTTCAGTTACAGAGAAAGTGCTTTGACACAGCAGGATGTTGGAWAAAGCAATCTATGAGCCTCAAATTTTTAGAACTTTAAAAGTAGACCAAACTCTAACACTTATATTTGTCATTTTGTACAAGTTTTAAAATGTCACAGCACATAAAAATAAGTCTTTTCTACCTTAAAAACTAGCGTTTAGTTTATTATGTTATCTTCAGAGTCAAGCTACTGTGGTACCTTGAGTAGTACAAATATGCACTTGCAGTATAGAAATAATATGAAAAATGAATTTCACTTGGCTTTTCCTGCATCCAGGAAATATATTTTTTTCACTTTTTTTTTTTTTTTTTTTTTTTTTTAAAGATACTAAAAGAAAATGGCTGCCAGCCTTTTGGCAGCTATTACACAGTGCTATGCAGCTGCTTTGGCTTGTCTTTCCTTCCCTCTCCCACTAGCCAGCATGACCTGGTTTGAGAAGGTAACAGATTTCCCACAAGTAATATGCACCCCCCAAATAGAGAAGTGGATCCCCAAATGCATGCARACCTTCTCTGTGCTGCTTGAATCCTGCCCACCCCTTCCTTCTTCATCCCATTTCACCTGTGTTCCTTCCTACTCCCAGCTGTCTAGCTTGAAATCACGATGCCAGCGTGAGGAGAGAGGCATGATCTCTTTCCCATGTCAGGTGCTAAGCAGGCTGGTGTGTAAGAGCATCCCAAAAGCACGCTTCAAAGAGGTGAGGATCGCTCTGCGCTGGCACTGCTGCACCTGGCAGCCCAACTTGAAAATACCAGCCAGCCAACATTGTATGTCACTTAATGTCACAAGACTAGTCTCCTGAAATGATATGCATTTATGTTTAAAAATCACTTCCCTTCTGACCTCAACTCACATACAGACCCATGATTTACCATGTTCTCGAGTGTCATGGATTGAGTTGCTGGGTGCACAGGAGCTCTGAAACATGGCCAGGTTTGTAGGGCTCTGCTGGGAAAAGTGCTGTTGATAGAGCAGTCACTTGGATAGAGCCCATAGACTATGCAAATATGTCTTAACATTAGAGATGGGACTGCCTTGTGCTGTGCACACATTCAGGCAAGCTGGCTCAAAGCACAAGTACTTTCTTTGTGCCCTTTCTGGGTTTGTACGTATTGGTTCAGAGACTCTGGGGAAATTATGGGCAAAGGCTGGACCTCTGGATGAAGTCAGTCCCCTTTAGCTACAAAGACAGAGCATAATGAGAAAAAGTCAGATACCACCCTCCTTAGCACAATGTGATGAGATCATTGCATGTAGATGGTGCCGTCAAGTAAGGACAATGCTAAAGGAAATTTATTGGGCACCTGCAAAGGAGAGGGCAGAATAATGATCCTGATGAAGTATGCAGTGTGGTTGTACCTGGATTGACTGGGGACAAATTTAGGGTCTTTATTTTCAATGCGTCTAGGCAGTTAGGCATGAAATTTCATTTCCAGGTTTATCTCTAATGTGATCTCACAGACAGGAAAACCTGCTACAGCTGGGGAACAAGTACAAAATTCATTCATTTGAGAAACAGTGAGCTGTGCATTTGGTTTGTGTCACATCTTTATTTTCTGTAACTGCTCTTTTTTTCTTGCAGGAAGTACAATAGTGCAGTGTCAAATTATATACAATGAAGAGAATGTCGGAATGCTGCAATGAGTGTTTTAGAAACCACATGTTAATCTTAGTGTAGGAGAAAGCAGTTGCAATGCAGGAGTCTTCACATTCTACTTTACCACTGTAAATGRGCAGGGGCTTTTGAAAATACTCTCAAATCTGGACACCTCTGGACTCTTAAATATGTCCGTATTACCTTTCCCTGCAACTTTTTCAACTTTCTTTTTCTGCTTTTTTTTTTTTTCTTTTTTCTTTCCTGCAGAGGAGGAAAGGAAGGAAAGGAAAGATGCTATCAGCAAGAGGAGGTTGGAAATTTCCTATTGCATCATCCTGATTGTGAACAATTGGAATTGAAAATTTACATTTAACTGTATACAATACGGATTATGACACTAAGTTCAACTGATTTGCACAAATGAAAAGGCAGAGTGGATGAAAGGACAATTACAGAAGTAATACCTGAATTTAAAGACTTTAAATAAAGTCTTTTATGAAAAGGCTCTGGAGAAAATACTTAAGGGTGGCTAATCCATGTCAAAAGCTAATCTCTGTAATGTTTAGAGTTAAATGCCAATGTGTGGTATAGGATAAGTGGCATATCTGCAATTCATTTGCACAACAATAGTTTAAATTTATCCTATTGCAAAAAGTTTAAAAGAATCATGGTCCATCTTTAAATCAATAATACAAGGACATGGCATCAACCCTGGTTCCTCCCTCTTATATGGTTCAGGTTCAAAACTTCTACAGAGGGCAATGAAGAGCTGTGATTTGAGTAAATTAACTGCTTAGCATCTCTATGTATTTTGATCAGCTGAGACTGCCACTTGTACATTTGAACAGAAGAGAGTTTTTCCTCTCATGCAGAAAAATGTAGCACATCATGCCTGAAAGTAGCATTGTTTGTGAAATTATTTTATTTTTTACAGGATTTCAAGATATACTGGAGCTGAATTCTGTGTTTCACAGAATATTCTAGAGTTTATTACAAAACACAGGAGGAAAAGGGAAATCAGAAGATATACCTTATTAAAAAATATTTTATTAAATGAATTCTAAACACTTAAGTCAGGCTCTGACTTTTTATTTTTTTGACACAACAGACTGAAATAAGAAAATAGAAAGTGTTAGTTTTAGAAAGTCCCAGTAAGATATTTTCAGCTTTATTAGAGCACACTTCACCACCCTCTTTTTTTTTTTTTTTTTTATTATTTTCAAAATTGTTCCCTGCCAAATTCAACATTTTTCTGCAATAGGTGCTTTATTTGAAAATGTCTAATCGACTGAAAGAGAAATGTAGATTGAGACACCATGTAAATCAATACATAAGCTAAAGAAAACACAAGAAAGCAAATATTGTAAGCATCAGAAAATCAGAACTACTTGGGTTTGACATACAAACGGGTAAAATAAAATGCTTTTTGCTTTGATTTTTCCCTTGATATTCCTGCCAGGATAGTGTATTAGACATCTGGGTTAAACTCTAGAGCTTACTGGATTTGATCAAGGCTTTTTCTGTCATTTTAATCTTTTAAAAACACCACCAAACAGATATGGCAAAAGATTACGGACCTAGTTTATCTGTTATAGTCTATCCTCTTTTGTTAAGATATCCTTATGCTTCAAAAGTTGAGCAGATACATCTCAGAACTTAAAAAAGATTAATCTTATGGTATTTCTAATTGTGATTTGTGATGTCTGACCAAAGAAATTATAAATCATAGCATTATACTTAGCCATTCTGATCCAATCACAAGCCACATTTTAATTTTCAATAAAGACATTAAACTTTTGCTCCTTTTAGAAGCAGCATGTGCCAGCTTCAGGCAGAGATTTGAACACTGGCACTGATCCAAGAACAAAGAGGAACTTGAAGTGGAGCTGCTACTGAAATGCACGCACAGCTTCTTCAGATGAGATGTCAGCAGCACTTGTTCTTATATCTGATAATGAAGCTTTATTTTTCTCAAATGATAAATTACAGGACCCATAGACATAACACATTTAACTCTTCCCTGAGATGCAGGTATTTGAAACTGCGAATGGAAAGAAGGCATTTAAATCAAGGCGTAACAGCACTATTGGTAAACCACAACTTCTTACACTACCGCTGTAATTTAAATTAAGTAGAAGCCTAGCTTATAAACTCGCACTATGACCCATACTTTATGGTTCTTTTATATCTCTTGGGTCCTGATCACAATGAAACTTTCTTAGTGTAAAGCAATTTAATGCAAACATTCCTGGGGCAGGCTATAAAATGTGATTTTTGCAGTCAGTCTTTTATGAGTGTTTTGGAGGAATATTGTATACGCTGTTGAGCAAAGGATGACGAATGTAGACATTACGACATATGTGTGGGGTTTAGCTGAGTCTGTATTTGCACATGAATATTAACCCTGGTAATTGAGAAAACCTGTCTCTCCACACATTTTGTTCATTTCCACAAAAAGCATGTGCATAGATTTAAAAGAGAATTAGTGCCTTGCCTTACTTAATTACAAATTTTCTGGCTATGAGGCTCCCTGTGCTAGCTTCTCTTTGAGGGCAATGGACTCGACAGATGCCAYGTTACACCTACTAGATGGGGATAATTCTGCTTGCTGCTAAGCACTAACAATAACACATGGAGATGTAAGTTGTGAATTGAGTTCAGCAGACAGCATGGTTTCCAATTCTTAAGCATTTTGCAGCAAAACTAAAAAGCACCATCAAAGATGTTCACAAGTGGTATCATTGCAAATGTTTACAAAACATGGAAGGAATGGTAAAATATGTGCTTAGAAATGTTCATGTTGAGAGAAAGGCAAGAAAACACATGGCTTTGAGAAGGAGATTTGGTTTTCTGTTCAATGCACCAACTGGCTCTTTGAACAGGAATGGCGAGTGCATAATTAACATTATTTTTATAGGGCACTGTCATATGAATGAATTGCCATGAAGTAAGCCAAGYTAAGTATATGTCATGACTTTCCTCTAAGCAGCTTTTCTTTGTGATTGCACTTGTATTATGTGAATGCAATGGGACATCTAGCTGGCCAGGGATTTCAGGAGAATTTGCTTTATTGTGAACAACCCAAATGTATTCAAACAAGTTTTTTGATTCAAAAAGCCTTTTTTTTGAGAGTCTATACTAGAATAAATAGCTACGTATGAAAAAATTTATTATTTTGGCCCTAGAAAACTTTTGACACTGCCACCAGAAAMAGAAAGGACCAGGCTCAAGATTTTTCCTTCTTCTCTCAGTTGTTGACTGAGCTGTGAATACCTGTTTTTTTTCCCAGGACTATCCCCTCTTCCTCCTGTAACTTCTGGTCAGGAGACTATGTCACATCAGTAACACTGAATTCATTACAGGAAATGAAAAATTCTGCTTCTCTTGCTTTCAGAGGGTTTCATGGGAAAAGACAAAGACTGCGAGGAAAAAAAAACAAGCAACAACAAACTAACAAGTAGAGTTTGCGATTACAGTGAAACAGAATATCCAAGTATCCAAAAATATGTCTGTATTTTTGACCTCCTTTGTCTTCAACACTTGGGCAGATCACAAACATTTTTGGTTTTCTAGGCTCACTGAAGTATTATAAAGTATAAATGAGAGTCAATGGAAGAAAAATGTCAATTCAAACATGATAGGTAAGCGTCTTCTGAAAGGCTTTTAAAAATGTTTTAAACAGTATTAATAACTGAACAAAAATGTTACCACCCAGTAGTGTGTCTCTAGAAAAGAGAAGGATAGCTGCATTTTGACTGTCACAGCTTCAGGTGCTTGCTATGGAAAGTTTCCATTTCACAATCCTWGTGAGTGCTAACTCAATGAACAGCGGAAATAAATGAAGCTTATGAAGAAACATAATATTAGTCAATGGTCAGACACCAGGGTCTCTACAGCTTCTGGTCACAGACAAATTCTTATTTCGATTTTCTGTTCTGCTTCCTCAATACAGTAATAATCTTATCACTCCATTTACTCTTCACAGCTGGCCTGCAATTCTTGGTTGGTTTTCTGTTGCAATTTAGCTTGCTTATATGGGGCTGAGACATTTACTAGCAATCAGAATGTGCCATTTACAAAATGCAGCCCCATAACTTCAGGGTTGGTGTGCTGTGTCTAGTCAGGCATAATTACCTCCAAGGACTCCTTTCTTTCATTTGGGAGGCAAACTGAGCAAGACAATATTTAAACAGAAAGTGTTCTTGTAAGATTTTGGCGCTCTGACAATCAGTGTGTTGKCATGTTTGCCTTGCCCTACTCAACACAACATGCTCTCGTTTAGGAAGGAGTTCGTTGTGTCCTATTCTTGGYATTTTGTTGTCCATCACCTGAGGGGATGAGAAGGTTCTTTTATTTCACATTATGGCRTATCAAATTGAGATATGTTTTTGTCTTTCTCTTATCTGAGGCCACAGATGCACAAAGTAGGCAAGTAGGCTCATATTATTACTCTGTGCCTGTCTGATACATCAGATGATGCTGAGAGTGAGCTCTGAAGCTCTTTTTTTTTTTTTTTTTCCCTAAAAAAAGTTGAGGGAGATGATTTAGAATTTCTCAGATCTGGGGAAGGCAAGAGGCAGTATCTTTTTCTAGTCTTTTTAAATTCCTTTGCAAGGAACTAAAATAGCTGTAACAGGACTGGGAATAAGGGCTAGTGATGGCCTCAGAAAGCRCTGGTGAATGAACAAGGAATCTGCCCATAATAAATGACTGTTAAATGATGTAACCAAGTGATTATTGCCAGATGATTCTGAAGTATGCCATGGCTGTGACCCAGTAATACGACACCTCTCATCTCTGCTTTTCTATACCTTAAAGAAAATACGGGTGCAGTAATTAAACCAAGGAAGCRTATCCATCACGGTCAGATTCAGGTGCTCTGTGTGTTGACACACTGCAAAGGATGCTGATATCCTGAGCCAGAGCAGGCATGCTGAACTAAACAGTAAATCCACTTTTACCCTTCTCATAAATCCATCCTGAGATATCTCTTCAGACTGCAGCTGAAACATAGACTTCGTATGCTTTGTCATTCATTTAGGCAAAAAAGTTTGATTGTATACACTGATTACAAGAATGCAGTCAATTTAGCCATATCAGAACGAGTCATGTTTTGGGTCATAATGTGGTCTTTAACTGATGAAATTAATGAAAAGCTGCCATTATAGTTGATAATAATTCCATATTCACTATGGATTTACCTCTTTAAAACTATTGGGCACTGTCCATGATAAAATATGTAATTATACAGATATATGGTTATGGAGTTCATTGTATTCCTATTTGTTTCACTAAGGTCTACTTACACGAGCAACTGTTTAAAATATATAGGATCTTAAAAGTGGATTTGAAAGGCTATTGGTAAAATTTCTAATCTGCCTACAATCAACAGCCAAGGTCCAATTGACTTCAGTGGGAAAAGATCAATTCCTTTTCTGCAGTACAGGATGAGAATCTCACAGAATGAAATGTTTTTTGTGCAGGAGATCATKGGAGTTGAGCCTGTGAGAACTCTGCAGAATAGGACCCTAACTGTGACTATAACATGGCTTCCYCCAGCGCTACCATAAGATTATTTATTTTAATCCTAAAAACCTTTTAAAAAGTGTTGATGTCATATATTATGAAGAAAATAAAATCTGTGTATAGGCAATCTTACAACTTAATAGCTCAGCAGGCTGCAAAACCCCATTCACCACAGTTTGCTTGAATGAATCAACCTGTTTCCTGAGTGAAGTTATAATAGCACAAAATGTTTTTAATAATGTTTGAAGAGTACTAGTTACAAGCTGTGTTTAGATTTAAATACAAGGTTTGAGACTAAAAGAAATGGGTAACTATAATGTGTCTCATCTGTCAAAGGCAAAAATAGACAAGAAGTTATTTAGTATTACAGCAGGAAAGATTCCAACAATTTGCAAAAAGTCATAGAAATTAAAAATAGTCAACAAAATTTTAATAACAGTTGATATTATGTGTAAAAATGTGATTCTATTCATTAATTTTCCAGTTTGCAGAACATGTAATATGCAAGGATGAACAAAATTGTAAAATATTCTGCAAAAAACATTTGCAATTTTATTTAATAAATTAATTTCTGCCAAATTTGCTTTCAATGAAATTTCTTACAGTGAGGCCTTTACACTGAAAGTACGTAGACTTTTAGGAATGAGTTCATTGTGCCTTTCTATTGGTGTTCTCTTGGCCATCATGTGCAAGCAACTTGCCTTTTTTCTCCATTAGTTTGCAAATCCACTGTGGTTCGAGGATAGACCTAATTTATTATGCTGTGGTTTTGCTTTTAACATGACTTACATCCATTTCAGTATTTCAGTACTATGTCCGTTCAGCACTTGTTATTCATCCAGAGGCTTAAAAGGACACCCAAGGTCTCTGGAACACCTCTGTGGTACAGACTCCGTTCTTTCAGTAGATAGTTTTAGGCTGAGACAAGGGTTTGCTATACCCAGGGGTCCATAGTTCTAACACTCTACTGTTTGTTCAGCTAATGAGGTCAGAACACCTTTATCAGTAATGAAATGATTCTCTCTTGTGTAACATRCCTCTCTAAAACAATGCACCTTGAATGATGCAGTCAAAAGGAATTATAAAGGCACAGTATATTAATATGGAAGCTTTTAGTGTAGGATTCATGAAATGAAGTGAAATATACAGAAACCTTATTAGCGCAAGTAAGATGTAGGTCACGCTACAGGGTTGTTCTAGGAAAAGATTAATGAGCAGTTCGATTCTTGTACCTTGGTATATAAAGATCACCACAGAGCTTTTGTCTGCCTCACCCCAGAGTCTGCCTACTCTTTAAATGATTAGTCGGCAACCATTTTTTTGTCCTGATACAAATTCAATAGACTAAACCCACAGTTGCACTAGAGCTGAGCTTGGCACATCCAAGATGAATGTCAAGAGAAGACAAAAGTCTCTTTAATCTACAATTACTTTCTGACCCTCTAGCTTGCATTAGCCCAAGGRCTCCTGTAACTTGTGAAGGCTTGCAGCAGCTCCCTGGTCCGTTGAGCTAATGAAGATTCCTGGAACAGGCAGCTCAGCAGCTTCATCTTGCTCTGCTGCCCAGCTGGGCCTCATACTCATCGGAACAGTCCTGCTCCTTTCAAGCTTGAGGACTGGAGTAAAGGGCCTTCATGATGGGCTAAGAACTGTTGCCCCAGTTGGTCAGGCCTTTTGCAGAACTAGTAGAACAGTAAAAACACCCAATTTTAATGGAAACCCTTTTGGAATGACCTTTTGGGAGAGTCACTTCTGACCTTCCAGTGCCAAAGCAGGTCGTGGCACTAAACTGAGGGCATGGAGTCTCTGGAGGGAGAGCGGTGTCGAGGAATGAAGCTGGGGAAGGCAGAGGTGAGCACTAGTAGCAGAATTGGAAAAGGGATATAAAGTCCTGCAACAATCACAA
The DNA here is from genome assembly GCF_003342845.1 of Nothoprocta perdicaria. NCBI lineage: Eukaryota > Metazoa > Chordata > Aves > Tinamiformes > Tinamidae > Nothoprocta > Nothoprocta perdicaria. The sequence goes on along the minus strand of NW_020455205.1, from coordinate 995,533 downwards.
CATGCCACTACATGARAAACTTATGGAGAACATAGCTCCCTGGCTTTGCAAGGACTGAGATTAGATAGACTGACCAAGAGTTCCCCAGATATTGTTTGCACTTCTCGAAGATGGTGTGATATTTGCCTTTTTTTTTTTTTTTTCCAGTCAGCAGAAGCCTCCCCCAGACACTATATCAGAAATGATTAAGTGGTGTTGTAATGACATCAGCCTGCTCCCTCAATGCAGATGTTATAAAAACATTCTTAAATTACTACCTCTTTATGAAGACTTTTAAGTGCAGGAAGCACATTGATGAACAGGGGACACAGGCAAGATTTTATAGACTGTAAACTGTCCACCTCTCAAAGGCAAGACCCATGGATTTATAAATGAGAACTTTCCTGTGTTACATCTGAAGGGCTTAGGGGTATCTACTTGTCACAATAACTGTGTAAGCTTTACTATCAGAAGCAGCTTGGCTGAATTAGCCCACACCTTTGTCCAGTCAAGCATACTTTGCTTGGATAACTAATAGTAATGCAGACCTATGGCTGAAGTAGATTACTTGAGGCTTGCTTATATATCTCTGCCTGCCACTTCTTTATGCCACAGAGACATGTGCAAAGTGTCAGTCCAGAAACAAGATTGCATTTTCTCCTTATGGAGCATTTCAAGTTTAGATGATGTTTCCTAATAGAGCTGGGTAAAGAAAGCCCAGAAAAGTATTTATAGATAGAAGTTAATACTTTGTCTCTTGCTTTTAATTTGTCCACTGGGCATTTTACAAGCTTTTTGTGCTTTGAAAATGATTTAATATTTTATGAAAAAACTTCAGCCTCTGGAAGGCTCCAGGGGCTGAACTTCTTTCTTAAACAGCAGTGACACTCTGAGGACAGAAACTACCAGTCTGTTATACTCTATGAAATGTAGACCAGCAGAACAAATACCGCGTATTACAGCATATTCTTTAAACTGTGCAAAGAAGGTATTTGGACCACACCGTAGGGCACAGTCATCAAACAGCTAAAACTTCTTGGCAGTGGAATCAAAGAGTTCAAATTACACTCCAGACTGATGATGAAAGCTGTAATCATAAACCTAGCTGTAGGGTTAAGGAGTCACTGGGTTGATATTATCCCAGGTATGTGTCACCATTATACACTGCTGGCACAGAAACTGATGTTAACCAGGGTAGGCAAACTCAGGATCTTTTGCTTTCTTCCTTTTTGTTGTTGTAGTTTGCCCAATTTTTATTCCAGAACTTCTTCAACAGTGTGCCATCTGTATATTGCTTCTCTTCATATACTTGTGTTCTACCATTTAAAAGAATAGATTTTGAAAGACCTCTAGAATAATGGCAATATGATGAATACTGTTATACAAGGTGGTGCTCTGATTTTCTTATTGTACTACACTTACTAGCCATCAGTCTTATATTTTTTCCACCCAGGAGCCAAATTATTGCCTCATAAAAAAAGCATAGTGCTTTGTTATGGCTTAAATATAATTGTGTTTAAAGACTTCGTAGGTTACAGTTAGGAAAATTAGCTTTTATCGCATTTCATGATATCATGATTTCATGATAACAATAAGTTTTGTTATCAAAACTTGATGAATTTTTGTGGGCAAGTATGATGCTAAGAACTTTCTTCCAAAGTAATTCGAAGTATAACAAAAAAAAAATCCATTTCATTAAAAGCTAAAAATTTACCTTCCTTCCACTCTAATTTCCCTGATGTGACAGTACACTCAGAGTGAACCATTTGTCTATACAAATTACTTTTTACTGACTTCAAGTTAATTAAATAAGACATAGTGTCTCTAAGTGGCAACGTGGAAGCAACTTTACTCAGTTTCGTAGAATTCTAAAGATTTATCAATATGACTGCACAAATGTCATTAACATTTAATTAAATTGCAATTTTCAGATGGAATCTGCCTTTCAGTGAAAACCATTATATTCACAATTCCCAGTGAAATTAAAACAAATGTGTATAAAACAAATATCTACAGGAACTAGTAGCTAGGTGGGTAGGCTAATCAGCAGTTCTAGTCAGCCTAGTCTCTGAAATTATGCTGATGGCCAGACATAGAGTTTTGCAATTTTACAATTCACAGATTTACAAATGTTTATGTTATTAAAGATTTATATAGGGTTAATAGGATTTACAAAACCATCTAAATAAGACCAATCTAATCTTGTGGACTTCAATAGGAAATCCTGTTTATGGACCATATATCTTTGTCTTTATATGTTCTTATGAGCTTAAACTCAAGCTGTGTTTGATTTCATTTTACATTGCAAATGATGAATGCCAAAAGTGATACATGTAAGAATAGCATTTGGAAAAAAAATCTGGTATGTAACTTTGCATGCATCCCATCTGAAATTTCCTTTATGTAAACCATGAATGTAAAAGAAGTTGGTGATGGATAAAAACAAAACTATTTCATTGGCCAATTTGGGAAATGCAGCCATAAATTASTCCTATTTTTTTTTCAATAGAAGAGTTAATATAATACTTTTCTATTAATATAGCCAACATTTACAAAATCACTAGAAGCCTTTATATAGCAAAAATCAGCAAAACTAATGAGATTTTATTTATTATTGCAAAAGTTGAAGGAAATAATGTATGTAAATACTACATATTACTAAGATGTTACCAGATCTCTTCATTGACATCACAGGAGGAGACTTCTTAGAAACTACTCTCTGAGCTTTCAACTTGTGTGTGTTATGAACTGGTTAATAACTCAGCAAACTAAATAAAGACGCACATATATTTCTCATTTATCAAATCACATGCAGATTGATATAAGAACATAAGAATGTCCATATGGAGTTAGACCATACCTCTGTCAAGACAGGGATTCTCTCTTCACCATTTGCCAGTACCAGATGCCTAATGAAAGTATATGGGAGCAGGACAAATACATGGGCTCTTATAGGCTGGGATATTCTGCAGAATATTTCCCAGCCATCTGTGGCTCAGGTACTTCCTGAACTATAGATATGGTGTCTGTGTTTAATTGCCCTACGCAGATTTTTCTGTCATGAATCTGTCTGAAGTCGTGCAAACTTTTCAGTCTGCAATATCCTGTGGCATGTCGAGCCATAGCTTAATTGGGAGCTCTTCGCAGAAGCAACTCTTGTTTGTTCTGAGTTTGCCACCTGCTAATTTTATCTATTGTGCTTCGCATTTTTTTATTACGGAGGCAGAATGAGCAATCATTTACTAATTCACCTACTTCATGCTTTACAGTATTTCAGGCTAAGAGGTCCCGGGCTATTTAATAACTGCTCTTCCCTTTACAGAAGCTGTGTATACCTTTGATCATCCCTTTCACCTTTCTCTGTATGTCTTCTAGTTACACAGTATAATTTCTGAAGGTGGAGGAGGAGTACAAAAAGGAAGAGTTCATGTTACTTAAGATATGGATCCTGTTTTATGTTTCCTTCTCTATTCCTTTCTAATAATTCCTAACATTTGATTTGCTTCTTGACCACTTTTTGAAGAATTAATCTGATCCTTTCACAGTTACCTACCTATTATAACATACTTTTTCATTCCTGAGAATAATTACCAGTTTAGAATTCTTTATTGTATAAATAAAATTAGGGAAATTTCCCCATGTGAATCAATTAATATTTGTCTACTTCTATCTTGATTTTTTTTTTCACGTGACTATTCATTTTATCAGAGTTTTTTATAACTGACTCTTTTCTGCATTGACTCTCACCTTTGCTATCTTTAATACCTTTCTGTCATCAGAAAAATTTGTTGCTCCACTATTCACCTGTCCTCTAGATCATTTATGAAAACGCTGAACTTCCACTTGGGATTACTCCTCTTACTCTTTATGAAAACTTAAGTCTTAACCACTTATTTATCTCTGTGAGAATCTTCCTCTGGTAGCTTAGTTTCCTTAATAGCCTTTGGTGAGATGCCTTGTCAGATACCTTTGGGATATATTTTTCCTTGCTCACAGTTACCTATTAGCATATTTTGTAAAGGATAATAATGTGAATGTAATAGAAAACTTGAATATTTAAACCTTGCTGAGTGACAGAAAACGTTGCCAAACTTCAGTCCTGCTCATAAAGTATATGAGTGAGGAAATTGAAAATCAGTGATTTTTTTTTCTTCTTTATATAAAAAAATAAGTGTATGCTAGTCATTATAACATTTAATATTGGAAGTTATACTTGTCTTCTGATAACAGAGTATGTCTTTTTGCCATGCTCACAGGATTGTCCATTGTTTGTTACAACTAAAAATGAAAAAAAAAATCCATCTATTTCTCTATAGATGTTTGTAATCCTTTCTTTGTATTCTTCATAACCTCTCAGTACCTGAAACCCAGAGTGATACAGTGTAATGTTCATGAGCTGTTAATTTTCTCTGTACGCTGCAGAATGAGTTTACTCTATATAGGCAACATTCAGCTCCAGCTCCAATCTGCACTACAAGGCTTTCCCTAGGCTAATAACCATACAATAGAATGGTGACTCTATAAATGATGTATACTGATATTAAACTCCATACAAATGCACTACAAACAAAATGTAGGATTGTATAGATAATTTACAAGGAGATTAAAAGACACATACTGCTATAGTTAAGTAACTTATATGCACTTATGCACTTATGACTAAGTATGAGATAGCCTTAGTGAAAATACCTTATAAAGTAGTTTGTTCTTTACTTTATAAAGCAATTTACAAAGCTTTAGATGGCATGTCCCTTGATGAAATATGCCAAACTCTTTACCTGGAGTAATAGATTATATATGGGCAATTGCTTCGAAAACACCTAGTATTTAATCTAATTAATTATTTAATCTAATATTTAAGTTTATGAACTCCAGAATAGGTTAGGACACAGCAAGCCAAACCATCCCCATTTTAAAAAACTAGGAAAAGAAACCCAACTCCTTTGATGTAGCCCAATAATAGTCAGTCTCACCTTGGGTGAAAGCAGACTWCATTTCTCACATTTTCAAATGCCTGTCTGTCAGTGCCTCTCACACTTCCAAATGTACAGTCTGCTTGTTTGTATGAAGCTTTCAGCGTGTGATTTGCACCAGATTTATGTTTAAAGCCTCACCTCTCTATTCATGTGTCAAATCCTAAAGCACATCTCTTGGTTGCTTGGTGGTAACTTGTTCACATAGCCATATTGCACATTAGCTAACACACTTTCCCTCTCATCAGATGCCTCAGCTGGACTTTTTATTCCTACCGACTCCACAAACTGTTTCTTTGAACTGTGTGCCTGAATTCCCAACCACCTCCGATATCTCGTTTGTCTGGTCTCTCTGCTGTGATCAAGATGTCCGGGCTCCACAGACATTTTATCCTGTGCTGAGGAAATGTTGGATAGGTGCCCAGATCATCTTTTTGTTTATGAATGTAAACAGGGTTTAGAGGCAGTGTGATAGGAATGACAAAGCGGATTGTAATGGCAGAAAAGCCACTAGAGAAAGTAAACGATGTAACTTGTGACTGATGAGGTGAGAATATTTTCACCAGTTACAAATTCATGGCTGAAAGTTTTAGTGTTGACAGGGTTTTATCCTAATATAAATTGAATATAATGGATTTACTCTGGATTTACACTATGGTGTGTGAGAATGGAATCTGGCTTAGTGTTTTTAGTTATATATCTTAGACAGGTTACTTTAAAAAAAAAAAAATTTAAATCCTTCACTGGGTTCCATTTTACAGCTCCAGTGTCCCAGCTGTAGCTTGTTGCCGCACAGTCACGGTTCGTTATACTGAACCAAACATTTTACCGCCATCCAGCACTGAATTATCACATTCTAGGTATGCAGAAATGGCTGGCCTTTCCCTTCTGCAGTATCTTAAAAGCCTTGCTGCCATTCTCGTTCATTATTCCTTGACAAATACTGCAAAAGGGAATTTCATTAATTGACCTAATTGTATAAACAATGATAGCAATACTGATAGAACAGCAGACCACATTGTGAAAGTCTTGAGCCTTCTCTTCACAAGTAGTATTATTGGCTTGCACCAGAAGACAAACACTAGGCCATGCCATGCAACATTACTTCTTTTTTTTTTCATTGACTATGTAATTACCAAAAACCTGTGAATCTGTTTAATAATATGTCAGTTGTTTAAAAACAGCCAGATATTATGCAAGTCATATACAAGGAAGAGATCATTAGGTCACCCAGTAACATTAGTAAGTGTGATGAATAGAGCTAAGGAAGCATTTGTTTTCTGTTATATACAAGGATTATATTCTGAATATAATCCTTGTTTTGTTTTCAGATATAGTGAAGTTGCTAAAGGACAAGCACAATGTGATTTCTAAGAAAGATGTTACTTCTATTTTCTTAGTTTATTTAATCTGGTATAAAAGTAGCATTAGACAAGATGTATGTATATAGTTGATATTTTTTATTTGGAAAAATATAAGAAGAAACTTCTGATGAGAAATACAAATGATATTTTAAAGAATAAGTGTTGCAAACAGGCAGGTTGTTGCACTACTTGAAAGTTGAAGATTTTATCTTCACAAGGCAAAGATGGTATGGATCTAACCTCACGTAAGGAAGAATAAATTGACCCAAAAAATAATCTTGAAAGTGACAGCATAACTAGAAAAAATGAGTGAAATTTAAAGAGTAAAATCTTTCAGAAGAATGTTCTAAACATTTAATTAAAGGGGAAAATGACCTGGTCCACTTGCTTCATTTGTCAAGCGGCTTTAGTAGCCCATATAATTTTTCCTAAATATTTCTTATTTATATGTAGTGTCTGATGATAAAYATGGCATATATATGTCCTGTGCTCCATGTGCATTTTGGATCTATATGTATTGTGAAACAGTTGGCACATCTGATTATTGGCAAATACATTTCATTTTATATATCATTAATACCACTTTTTTCCCTTTGTTTTCTACCACATAGCCTGTAGGTTATAGAGGGGAAAATATTTGCAAGCTTATGCTGTCCTATAGCAAAGCTACCTGACAAAAACAGCCTCATATACCAGCTTTCCTCCTGTAATCTCCATTTATTCATTTCTTATACGTCTGCTTCTAGTTCAAATAACTGTACAGCCTTACAAAATGGAAGTAAATGTCATATCTAAATGCACTGTTAGTACATTAAACCCTCATTTTAGAAAGGGTCCTTAAGCACACATCTAACTTTGAGCTTTGATTTTACCTTGAGAAGGCTATACACATGCTAAATGAAATGGAGCTTCCCAACACAGTGGCAATGATTTGCTCCACATGCAATTAGTGGCTTGAAACGCATGCAGTTTGTCACCTGGAAAGCAGATGACAATGGTAAGAGCAACAAGAGACTAAATTCCCTTTTGTTTTTAACGTAGCAAGGAGCACAAGCAAAGCTGAGTGAGTGACTGCTGCTGCGCTGAAGATGCCGCATTGGGCTCGACTGCTGCAGCAGAGATGGAGGTGGTGGGGTGGCTGGTGAGGAGCAGCTGGCAGAGTGCTCCCACCTCCACCGTCACCACGAAAAAACAAGTTATTACCACTCTAGCATATGGAGAGGGGCCAATATTCCTCCAGAACAGCTCCCRCTACATCCCTTCACTCTCTTTCCAGGAGCAGAAGTACTTGTTTTAAATAACATTGAAGCAAATATGTAGCTCTGGCAAGAGAAACGTCTGCTGAAATTCAAAGTKTTCATTTTGAAATTATTTTTATTTTAGATTTTGCCGATTTTATACATGCCAAATCCCRATAACTACTTTAGTTTTCTTTACTTGTCAAATAAAAATATTTTCAGCGTTTCTGTTTATAGAAAAATCTGTAGAATTCAATCTAAACACTTGTTTCTAAGGGTCCARGTTATGCTGTCTCAAATTCTTTAACAAAATGAAATTTCTGTGTTACATGTTGCATTATAAAGAGTTATAAAGAATGTAAGTATCCCCAAAACGTGAATGGATTGTTATACTGATCTCTTACAAGACATGAATTCCAATCTTGTAGATGTCAACAACACATGTGGATGAATTAGATTTTCAAAGCTCTGGGCTCAAACTGAGCTGATTAACTATACTCTTCAAAACTTTATAGTTTAAATGCATTTGAAAATGATGACCACATATCATCTATGTTTTTCTGAACTGGAAACTTCAAAATTATGTGATCACATGAGAGAAATTTAACAGGTTTTCAATTATCCAAGTGTCTCAGTGCCTTCTAATGACCTTGTTTAATTACTTGTTTAAGCTTTTCATAATATACCTCCCTGAAATTTGGTACTATGTTTTGAAATTAAAGAGAAATTAGAAGTAGGAAGAGGATGTAATTGCTAGTTACCCTGCTGCAAATACCCATTACGTTCATTTTGCTAGCAATGCAGTCTTAGCTACTTATCTTAAGAGAATCAGTCATTAATATTTGTAAATCCGTCTTTAACCTTATGAGTCTGAGGTAATTGAATAAATAAGCAAGCTCTGAGGAGATACACTATCTGTTCTGTGTCTATAATTAGTGAGTTCAGCTGGAAGCTGTGGGAGAAGAACTATCTAGCAACTAAGCTAACTCCAGCCAACTCAATGGGATTTTTTCCATTGATTCCCAAGAGCTTTGGACTGAGTCCCTGAATTCTTACAACTCAGGAGGAGAGCAAAATAGCATAAAGTGGCTTCCGCAAATATTGCTCTAACAGAACTTCAAGACTTCTTTTTTAAATTCTGCCTTGGTGAGGAAAGCAAGAAGAACGAGTAGCATCTGCATGGAGTGCAAGTTGGCAAGAATTCCTGTCTGCCACTTTCCAAATTGTTTTAGAAATGTTTGGCACGTCTCTGTCACAAATTACAGCTGATTATAATTTCGCAGTATGTGCAAGCAGATGGAGGAGATGAATTGGGGAAAAGTTTCACCCCAGACAAATTAATTATTAGTAAGTATTTTCAGAGTAGAAGTTAAATATTAAAACTGTAATTTGAAAAAAAAAAAAAGAATTATGGGATGTCCAAGTATATCTATATCTTTGAATCAAACACTGTATGGACAATTTTACACCTGGAGAATAATCTGTTATCAGTAGAGATGAAAATATAATTCCTATTAAAAAGGATATTATACTTCAGGAATTCTTAATGACCAGTCAGTTTTCTCAAGTGATCTACTTAATCAACAAGTTCATGAGTAGCTACAAACAGAAAACTTTCTTAGTAGAGAGGATGATAGAGATGCTCCATACATATTTCTTCACCCATGAGAAATTAGCCATATTTGACAGAAAGCTTCAAGAACACCTGTGTTTCATAGTCAAAGTCAGGACTACTTATTGTAAGAGTTAAATCAGAAAACTAGCTTCACTTTCGGTCCTTTTATTTCGGTCCTTTTATTTTGGTCCTTTTATTTTGGTCCTTTTATATTTAACTCATATTTCAGTCAAATGTTACCTTTCTATGTCTTCAAAAATCAGGCTGAAGAGGTAGAGGAAAGAAAAGGACCAGCTGATCAAAAAAGACTATTGGAACAATGTAAGCAGTATAATGAAGATAAAGACTAAATGCTTCTGTTTCACAAAATGCATGAATAACATCTTCCTCTTTCTTTCCCATTCAGAAACTTAGAATTCTGTACCTGAAACAGATATTCAAAAAGATAYGTTCCTTGCGGGGCTGTTTTTAGGATCTTTCTGTAACAGTAATGCTCAGTTGTGCCAAATAGATAAGCATAGTGCAATCTTATGCAGACATTCATGTAATTCCCTAGTTAATGAAGTGTTATTAGAAAAAATGCTATTTTTGTCATTAAAGATTTGGTGCAACTAAAATACAATATTCAGCTGATGAAGAGTAGGCACTTAGGTTCTTAAGAATCCAAGTAATACGGCTCCTCCATACAAGGAAAATATTTTCTTTTTTGAACAGAAAAGAAATGAAATGACACTTAATTCTGTGAATGAGCAAAAAAGAATCTTATTTTGCTGTTGTTCTTGTTGCTGTTGTTSTTCTTTATTTTTTTAAAGAAGTTAAAAATTTACAAATGAGGACGTATCTGCAGTTCCTGTGTGGAGGCTAAAATTTGTTTAATACTATTTAAATAGTTGTAGAATGTTCTTGAAATGAAGAGAAATAAGCGAGATTGTATTTTAATATGAAATCTTGAATGTCATAGGAAAAAAAGGAATACTTTGCATATATTTATCATTGCTCTAGCTCAATATTTTGCTTATGATAAAATATCTTTAAGTATTTTTGCTAATTGGATTTTATTTTTTCAAGTGCTTGTGACAATCTGAACTATTTTACAAAGGAGAATGCTTCTTTGATATGCTTTCATTTTTCTCTGGAAAACCTTTAAATCTGTGGATGGTGCTTATGTGGTGTAATATTTGTAGAGAATCAAACACAGTGCACAATCAATTATTCTTTCTGTCCTCTGAATAGAAGCTTTACTTGATCTTTAAAATTATGTCAAAGACTCATCATGTTAAATATTCAAAAATTTTTAAAATATGCTATAGGCCAATAAGAAGATGGATATGTACTGAAATAATCCCAGTAATTCAACCTACAATGTTTTTATAATGAAGAATCTTTTTTACTACTGCAGACACTTGAACATTGCAATAAGGCTAAGGGATATCAGCAGCCTCTAGAAAAGAACAGTTTTCAAAACCAGTTTGACCACTGATGCTTTCTAATGCACAGAAGAAAATATTGCCATTTCATAGCATTAAGCTAATGCAAATTTAGCTCTTTTGCTCTTCTTCTTGAATTAGATCTTTGTAAAAGAGTTGGATAGTCACCCCGTGGTAGATTTATATGTTTGATGTTATGTGTCTATCTTATTCAAAACTCATTCTAAATAAACTTTTTATTCTGAATCAAGCCTTGACTATACTAATTGTTTTTGCAGTGTTGAACATGATGGGATCCTWTTTTTGACTCAGGGTTGCCACTTCAATATACATCTAGTAATTTTTTCTGTCCTTTGAGTGACAGTGTTCACTGGTAATAATTGTAATAGGTGCTGAGGAAAAATGTAGCTGGGTATGCACAAGGGAGTCATTCAGTTTGGTTTAATAAGGTAGTGTTTGCCTTCTCTCCCATTTTTCTATCAGCATGGTATGAGTAAGCTTGTTTTACTTCGCACTGCAGCTGCTAGAAGTGCACACATAATCAGTTGCTATGCATAGATGATGAATGGTATCTTACAAATAGTGATTGATTAAAATGTATTTGCTGTGTTATTTGTACTCGTCTAGCCATACTCTAAAACCCAGTTTTATGGGCGTCTGTAAATATGAAGCATGACTTTAGTTAGGAGAAATTAAGTGCTTCAGACACGCAGCTAAGCTAATGCTAAATTCAGTTTATTTTTAATTCTGCAGAATTTAGACCATTTTGGAGGACAATGTTAGTCCCRGCAACTACCAAGAAAATGACAGACTAAAATCCTGCTGCTACCATTGTTAGTGGAAAGTTTCCTGTGCATTTCAGCAGAGACATTTTCACCCAAAATTCAATTAACATGAGGTTTCAGAGCTTTGAGAAGTATAGCTGAGCTATCTGTATGTTTTGAGTTTAGCAAATGACCATAATGAAGAAATAATTTGACCAATTATTGCAGATTTGTACTCAGTTTCAAGTTTTTAAATGCCGCAGTGAATATGATTAATGTGCTCTAATGTATAAATTCTGGGATATGGATTAAGACTATTGATATTGTTTACACAGGACATGTTCTATCCTTCTTGGTATTTTATTATGCTATGTACTTCCAGTCAGATCTGCAAACACATTAGTAAGTGTGACACAAAATAAACAGCACTTTGACCCACCATACTGGAACATATACTGGAGCAATCTTTATTTATGCACCAATGCTTTCTTCTCGCCGTGTTGTATACATTTCTTTCAAGACAATGGTTGTTTTAGAAGATGTTATTTAACCATGCAATAAACCTCCCACACATTATCATAGTAAAATCAGCATAAAATGAGATGCAAGAAATCCATGAGAATGGCTTATAAGGATTTAAACATTATAAGGATTTAGTTTGTGATACTTAGTTCGCATTTCTTTATATTGTTCTTCAGARAATATCTTGCTGAGATATAAGCAATGGACACATGCAAAACATGCACTTGTGTATTCATATATATCATGCACAGGTGTCTAGTTATCTGTTTATGTGTTTATTCATTCTTTAATATTTCTCAGTAATTGTCCAGCAAATATAAAAACATTAATGATGCAATATATAAGTAACTCTAAATTAACTTATTCAATTAATTGGACTACTGCAYACTAGTTTTTACCTGCATTATCTTATGTTGAGACCAACTTTAATTAACACCTCATAAAACAAACCAGCCACTTACAATGAATGAATTTATTATACACAAAGGCTACAGGTTTAAGAGGTCTCCACTGTATGTTAATTAGAGCTGAACTATGAGCTAGATCTGCTAAATACTACGGATTTCATATGTAGTGGAAATAAAGATGCAAATCACATAACAATAAATTCAAATCTTTGTTACAAACACCCCGGAGAGAACTTTAACAAATCATAACTGTCAAAGGGATGGATGATGAAGGATTTTTGTCATGTAAAAGAATACAAATCACTCTGCTGTTGCAAGCATTGCTCCTTTATTTTCTTGGTTGTAGGCAGATCATCAGCTTTAATGATAAAAGTCTTCCACAAAAATAATTCTTAAGCCTCAGGAACAAACACCTCTTTGGCACCCTGAGAGCATGTTCCACAAACATCATCAATCTCCTTCTGAGTATGATTTATAACCTTTCCCTTTGGCCGGCTCAAGCTGTCYGTGTGCTGGCCCCGGCAGCGTCACGTTGGGATTCTCCTCCACTTTGTCCTCCAAGCACACCCCAGTAGGCTGGCATGCTCATGGTCAGCTTTCCAAAAGCCCGCTTGGAAAACAGGTGAAAAAAGTTTGACTAGAATCCCACCCAAGTGGACATGTGCTCCTCAATGAGAGAGGAAAGGAAAGAGTATGTATCTAGATTCAAACTAATGGGGCAAGTTCTGGTCCAGATTTACTGCATGCCACCAGGATGGATGTTTACAAAGATGCTTATCACTTCCCAAGTGTGTGGCTCCTCTATTTTATTTAACTGTCTGTATCTACTAAAGAGCAATCCATGAACTGAGAGCACCAAAGCACAGTTTAGTGGGATTCTTCTCCATCTGTGACATGGCTTTTGTGCCAGGTGCTGTAGAAGTTTTGTGCAAAAGGCTGATTAAGGCAGCTGCACACCACCTGAGACACCCTTCAAGGACACTGTAGTGTTCTCCAGCCTCTTTGCATCACTAAGCTGCCTGAGAGGGACATAATAAGGGTTGTCCTTTTGCAGTAACAAMCTTGATATGTCCCTTTTTGTGCCTTTCCTGCAAGTCAGGTTAGGCTCATTTAAAAGTTACAAAGACTAGAAAAATCAGCGACATTTTAAGCAATGCGGAGAGAGGCAGTAGAAGGAAGGTTGTTGTAAGGCAGTGGGATAAAATAATATATTTAACTGATGATATTTAGCTTCTGAGGACACCGGTTCTTCCTCATGACTCAGCTAACTGAAGTTCTCTTACACACTACAGGTGTCTTTCTGGAAACTTGAATTTCCAGAATAGAATCTGTGAACCAGAGTTTCTTTAGAAACTCCCTTTCCGTGCACTCATGAAGGCAGATGTCCATACGTTGTTAATTTTTGCCTAACTTTAAGTCGTGAYCAAGGACAGAATAACTGTACTCTTATCAGGAAAACACACAAACATTATGATTAGATAATAAATAGGAAGATCTTTAAGATGTCTACATTGAGTGAAACTGTAGATACTTCTGAGCTTGATGATATTTATCAGGAAAACAAAACATAAAAAAATCTAGACAAATAAATCCTAAAATGCATTCATAAAATCTCTGGGACTTTTTCATATTGGTGTGAAGTTTTAGTGGATTGAATTTATTGAAAAGAATTTTCCAGAGTGCTTCAATGATTCAGGACTAGACCATACTAGAAAACCTTTTAGATCATCTCTCTTTAGAGGCTAGGCTTGAAGATCCTTTYACAGTTAGTTTTCAGCAGCTCTAAAGTGTCCTTTGAAGCCTTAGCTCCTAACTTGGCCATTGAGGCTACAGACTTAAATATAAACAGTGCTCACTCTCATCATTAAGAGCTACAATCTGACACTAAACCTGTAACTATATTTGGGAGGCAGCACAGAGCGGGACTGCCCCAACAAAAGCCATAGGAATTATATCTCCAAAGAGAGCAGTCTCTCATGAAGTTGTCTGGTGCAAAGAGAGATGGATAATGCCAAGCTACCTTTTACTATAGCTAATCTGCACTGTATTGCTGAGTGCAAATAGAAACACTCAACTGTTCAGCAGTTGGCTGGCTAAACGTCATCTGGTGTTAAGCACCTTATTCTGTTCCTTTGTGAATTGTAATCCTTACCCTTACCACTTTTATCCGTGTAATGGGGATAACATTTCCCTAACTCACAGCAGTCCTGTAGAGCAGGATGTATTAACTTGTGCTATCTCTAGTAGCTGTATGAAGATGAAACACTCTCGAAATACTAAGTATGAAACTGCTACGCTAGTAACCCTCCAGTCTACAGCTGATGATTTAGTTTGAAGCATTCAGTCATGAAGCCAGGTAGTGACTGCATTTTTAATAAGGCTGGAGGAAAGTTTTCCATCAAAACAGTGAACTGAATCATACTTTTTGTGAGTATCTGCTTTACAGAGAAAATTTTCACTTTGGCTCCAGATTTAAACCATCCAAACTCAAAATATTAATTTTTAAAAGGTTATTATGACAAATACTCTTTTGTCACAGGTAAAACCAAACATTTTTTATCATATCTCATTTTTAATTATAATAGATAATTCTGTTGCTTACAGTTATACAAAGTAATTTCAGTTAGCATAGTATGGTACTTTTACCTTGAATTTCTGAATACTTTAAATGGCTTTTGAACACTGAAATGCWCTTTCTGTGTGTTAAAATTGCTATTGCAATTATTATGGGAAATTTGTCTTTGTTCTATGTTCTGCAGTTAAATTTATATATTTTTTTTCATGTATGTGATTAGTTATAGGCCAAGTTAGCAATCTTTTTAAATAGCTGAAGCTTTGCCCATCTCTATTCTTCCAATGAGTAAAATTATTTTGAACAGAGTGACAGCAGTATGTAGTTTCTAGGGAAAAAAAAAAAGATTTAATAATCAATTTTCATATAGAATACTTAAAATAGCCATCTAATCTTAAAATAGCCTCATCTTAAAGGTGTAAGAGCACCATAAAATACCATTCCGCTTTACCTGGAGCCCATGATATCAATCGTGAGAAGCACGGAAGTGAAAGCATGACTAGTGATTTAAGGAGAAGCAGAATTGAATCTGTTGAAAGTAATGAGAGCCCTGATGGCCTCATGGCTTTTGGAAAGCTCTTTCCTTTTCAAGGTATCAGTTACCAAACTAGTACCCTTCATGATTTTTAGTGTAAAGCTGAATCAAATAAATTCTTTCTGTTCAACTGCTTAATTTTGTTATCGTATATTTTTAAAAGCATGGAAATATAATTCTGAAGGCTTTGATGTGTATAGTATGCCAAATATTTGATACACATTTGTTAATTTTATGAGGCATAATAATCTATAATGATTCAGGAAAATGAAAATTTAACTGAGGAGCCAAAGAAACTTCTACTTGTGACAGCATCCTTTAAGAGCYAGTTTTGGCAATAATTGATTTTCTGTGCTTTTCTTTTAATTTCACTACCTGATGATACCTGAGAGCAGTAGACTTTATTTCAGAATCCCATTAGGTACCATTATAAGATCCAATTTCCTTTTTTTGTTTTCTTAAGTCTGATTGTCAGTCAGTTTGTTACAGTAAGCCTGGCTTTCTTTTGACTCCCATGGCTACACACTGTGGGAAAAAAACAAAAGAACTATGCTTCATCATCCTGTCAAGGAGGTTTCTTAACAAATTACCTTTACCCTCAAAAGAAAACACAAAGAGACTGCAGCTTTAACAGTTCTCATAGTTCATATCTTCTTTTCTTGGCTATTCAAGAGAACAAAAATACAATTTTCTAGACCTCAGAGATAATGAAATCAACATCCATAGTGTCTTATGAAGTCTAGATAGTTAATAAAAGCAAGAATCTTTCTTTTATCTTTATTCTTACTTTATATGGGTTTATCCTATAACACTATGTTTTTAAAATATGTTACTTTTTGTAGGTCATTTATTTTCCCCAAAATGCATTAATAGTAAATTAAAATACAAAGTAGCAAAATCTTTTTTTTTTTTCCTTTGTGTGTTTGCTCATGAAAAGCTTGATCCTCTCAGGTWTAAGCCTTAGTCTATTTTCACAGAGACTATGAGATGAAATTCACTCTGGTGAGGAGCAGCAGCAAAACATAGTGCTTGAGTTTTACTTAGTCTTTATTTTTAGAGTGTTGAAATGAAAGGCCTATCTTTCTACATAAGAAAAAAATTGATATAATTTCTGTTGAAGTCCTTAGGAGATGCAGTTTTGATATTGGGGATCTAGCCCCATGGTGCCAGAGCCCACCTTGCTCCCCATCCCCATCCCAGTGCCCACAGCCCTTCTTCCCAACTGGTCTTGATCACCCTGCTCAGCCAACACAACCCTGGGTGTGGGGCATCACTGCAGAGCTTTCTGGTCTGCAACATGCCTAGGAGTTCTTCCTGGCCTATGTCCTGTCTTCAGAGCTCCAAAAACACACCCAGTCAAGTATAGTCTTACCTTTCCTAACATATTACTAAACAATTACATAAAGTATGAAGACATAAATATGCATACATAATTTCTTCTGAAATTTTTTCAGCATTTAATGAGATAGATACCGTTACAAACAGACACACAGAGTATCAACTACCTTGGCCCCAAGCCAGTCATAATATAGTGGTGTGCTTCTTGCCATTACTATCCTGCTCTGCTAAAGAGTCTCAAAGCTGGCTTTGAACAATGAGGAGCTCGCAGGGAAAAGCTTGGGGACAAGAGACCTGAGATGTCACTTTTCAAAGATGCCCTTAACTGCTTTGTAGACTCAATCCATTCATAAAAGGAAGTTGTTGCTAAACTTTAAGCATGGAAGGATCAGTGAATAAACCCATTGTTAATTTTAAAGGCAATTTCAAATGCCTTTACAGTTAAGCCATTTAATTTCCATTGGTTTAAGTTAAATCATTTTTCATTAATGTAAGCTAATTTGCAAGCTAATCTAATAAAGTAGCATGAAACATGAGGAGAAATGCATTGAAATGAAGGAAGTTCAGTTGCTTGCAGCTCATTAAGGTGCTTGAAGTTTAGAAGACTAATTACTGACTAAAAATTATTTTGTTTACCTCTACCTTTTAAGAGTTCCTGTTTATCCTGTTTAAGACTCACAGGCCAGATCATCAGTAGGCATAATTTGGCAGAGCTCCAATAAAGTCAGTGGGCCAATTTATACCAGTTGAGAATTTTGCTTAAGANAAAAAAAAAAAAAAAAAAAAAAAAAAAAAAAAAAAAAAAAAAAGCTGATAAAAGCTTCTATTTTCAAAGAAGCATTTTAGTGAAAATATCAGCAAATTGTAAGTGCCTCATTTTGGGCCCACTACAGACTAGGGAACATTTCCCTTTGATTTCATTTGGAGAAATTTTTGATTCTTAATTCCATGCTATAAAAACAAGAGAGTTGACTAATCATTTAATCCGGTTTTCTATAAAGCTGTGACTGCAGGACTTCTCTTAATTAATTTATGACTGCAATAGAACCTAAATTTTATAAAATATTCCACCAGTTCTAACTTGAAAATTGTTAATGAGGGAGATTACATCCCTGCCATCAGTAAGCTTATTACTTTTGCTAATGCAAATGCAGAAAAACATCTAAAATTATTTGGCTTCAACTTTCATTTTTTACTGAGCTTTTTTTTTTCCTAACCAATTTTTTCTTCTCTATTTAAGTCGGTCTGATTATCATAAGATTAATCCTGTTTTCCTAAATAAATAGAAGTTTCATCCTGCATCTCTTGTGCACAGGCAAATTCAAATCCTTTTATGATCCATATTGTTCTTCTCCTTTTGATCAATATGTGGAGCTAAGAAATGAGCAGTTTCCAGAAATGACCATGTGAGTGTCTCAAACAGTGGCACTCCTACTTTTGATTCACTTATGGATGACAGTAGTCATTACAGCCAAGAAGTCATACTGTAAACTAATATTGAACCAGTTGCCGAGCATGAGTCTAAGCATTTCCAAAATCTCTACTTCCCTGAATGCTGCATTTTCATATGCAGAATTCATTTAGCCATATCAAAATGCATATTGTTTGCTTATGCTCAGCTTAGCAAGTGATCCAGGTCACTCTGCACCAGCGACATGTTCTCGTTACACACCACTCCCTCAAGATGTTGCCATCTGCGTCATTAATGATTTTGTTTTCTCCCTTTAAATAGTTTGAGACCAAGAACTGTTTCAAAATAATGCATGTGTTGTAAGAAAGACAGTTTAGTATGAGCATTAAGCATTAAAATAGAAATGCTACAGCTGTGTGCTTGTATAAATTTTTGTAAACATTGTAATCTTAAAATACAATCAAACTTTTCCTGTATTGTATTATTGTATTATTTAAGGTATTATGAAATCATCAAAAGCTTAATGGAATCTGAAGGAAACATATGATTTCCATTAAAGTATTTTTGCTTATCTTTTTAACACATGAACAGGAAATACTGAAATGTTTCAACCTTCAGCAATATGAAAGTAAATRTCCTTTTCTCACATGCACTCCCTTTCTCCCCAGCATCCCTTAGCAAGGTCCTGTATGAGTTTCACCCACTTTTTCAACAGTGGATGGAAGAGATGGATGAAGCATGTGCCTTAGGGACAGCTTTAGACCTGATCCTGACACAGTTTCATTTTGCTGGTTTGACCTTGCTCAGCTACTGAAGGCCTTAGGGACTTTGCTGAGATGGAGACTGCCTCAGTACCATTGGCTGTGTCCATCTGTCTAGATCAGTGCACAAATCTAACAGAATGATTTTGCCCTTAAACAGCCAGAAATAACGCTGTATAGGCAAGCTAAGAGTCTCCTCCCATGAAGGAACCTTACTGAGCCAAACACTGGTCTTGCAGTGCACTGGGGTGAAGAGCAGTGGGCAATCTTATCCCAAGTGACATTTCAACAAGGCATATACAAAAGTTAATCAAGCAATGCCGTCCTTGGGAGAGTGCAATCACAAACCCGTCCCGATTCAGGTTTTTCTTCACTAAAGAATCTGCAGCACTGAACACATGAAAATAATATTCATAATTCATGAATGCATTGTGGGGACATGAATCTGGGAAGAGTGTGATTTTAGGCAAAATGAGACTATTGAATTTTAAAATAATGAGTTAATCAGAACTAAAATAGGATCAGAATAGGGTTCTTTAAATAGTGAATAAAGTGAATAGAATATATATCATAATAAATTTCTTCATCATCATTAAGAAAGACAGCTGATTTTCTGTCACCGTCACCCAGATATTCTGCCTTTTTTYGTCCTTTTTATGTAAGTCAAGTACATCAGATGGCCATACTAAAATCCCACGTGCACAGAGATTTCTGTGGTAAAAGTGTTTTATGAGAGACACAATAGCTGTGTTTGTAATTAAGGATTTGTCCTCATGCCTGTATTTGAGCTGCAAAGAGAATAATGTAGTTTCTCTTTGTCAGAMCTGGAAGAGAAACAAAGGAATTTGCTGTAGTGGAGCGAAGTCACTTGGCATTCTTCTAGCTGTGGTCAACTTCAAAGAAGGCGGCACAAAGAAGTGTTCGTTTGGAAACGCCACATTGCGTGTAATAGGCTGCCACAGGGATTTGTGGCACTGCTCCCTTTGTGAAGGCTACCTCCGTGCAAGAACTGTTTTCATGAAGAAAGGCTAATTCAGCATTGTGGACTTAGAGTTTAGGTCATAAGAGAAAGAAAAGGTCTCCTACTAAATTCAGTGGGCTGGGAAATCGGTCTTATTGTGGTTCCCATGTTATAAATGGAAGAGGCCTTCTTAAGAAGGCCTCTGGAAACATTAATTCAATTTTTAAATTACAAAGTAGGATTACAAACTGAGTTAAAATGATATGCCAAAAAAAAACCTTTTATAAAAATTCAAGTCACTGAATATGAATAATTGCAGGTGCAGACATTTACACTTGAAAACTACTTCCGTATCATAGGGATATGAGAAAATTGCTATTTTTATAAGAGAATGGCAATTATTAAATCACTAGGAACTGTTTAAATGCATCGGCTTGTGGATGTGACCATTAGAGGCATGAACAAGTAATAGATATTTTGCTTCTCTTTCTAAAAATCTAATTACTCTGTGCTACATCAAGGGGAAATTCAGTATGCTGAGTGATTCTCTGAGGTCACTCACTGTGTTTTCCATCATTTCCTGAGTGGAATTACCCTGTGAATACTTTGCAATTCAGCTGGATAGGAACTTGTTCACAACCACTGACACAGGTCAAAAACATTTTAGAAATACTGAATATTCCAGAAAGTTCATGAATTTGTACACTGAAAAGTAATAATAACTTTCTTAGTATTTTCAAGGTAGGAGAATCAATTCTTGGAAATGATAAAGCAGCATTTTATCAAGATATTTTATCTAGATTTACTTAAAATATATTTTGGACTTATCACAGTCATATTTTTATTTTAATATGCTTTTAAATAAGATTCTATTGAAATCTATTTTTCTAATATTTAAGTAAAAGACTGAAAAATTATAAATAGCTGCAAATATGAATGACCATATGAGTAAAGCCAAAGCACTGAGGTCACAGACACTTGGGCATGARGCTCGATTTAGAGCAGTTAAGAAGGGAGATTTGACAAACTGAAGAATGCAAACATTATGTTCTGCTTGTACAGCACAAATGATGGGGTCTGAGCCTATAGCTACACTCAGTTGCCACTCATATTTGCTTAGGAGCAAAATCTTGGATTTAGGCATGCAGAATGAACTGTTCATGTAAACAAAAAGCTGGCTAAAATAAAAAAGTTCCCATAGCATAATCTAAATTGCTATCTCCTTGAAAATTTGTAGTCTCCTTTTTCACAGAGAGTGCTAAATCCTCTTTATCCCTCTGACATGTTAAGAGCATATTAATGTATTTTACAGTTAGGGATAAAGTAATCCTAGGATAAATAAGACCCAGGATCAATGGGTTTGCTTAGGTGCACCTAAAAGCAAAATTTGGTCCACTTGTTGGACATGGTAAGTTATGCGTTATCCTCTCCGGATACTTAGAAAATCTCTGCATGGCTCTGGGATCTAGCTCTAGCCTTTCTGCCAGCTGGTTAATAGCAGCAAAAGGACTGGTTTCAATATGGCTAAGTTCTCCCTTGAAACATAACTTAACCAGCTTGAACTGCCACCCAGAAGCATAAGGAAGCTAAACATAATCTCCCTTGGTACCTTTAACAGTCAGAAGTTTCACACTCTTGRGTACTCTGAGGATATGTGAAAACAAAAAAAAAAGTTTCATTAGTACAAAGGGAATGGTTATGAACTTGGGGAACAGTGCAACAGAATGTATGAATTGTTTTTACATGCAAATGTATATTTATGAAATATCTTCCCTCACCTTCCAGTATTTTTTCCACTAGCCTGTTTTTCTGTTGCAAGCAGAAGATCCTGCAGGTTTGAACAAGTTGGTACCGCAGCTTGGAGCTCTAAGAAGCACTATAAATTCACTGTTTCTTAGTATATATCTGTCATGAGGGACAAGGCAACAACTTGCAAGAATGCTATAAGGAGGCATTACTACCAAAATTTGCTTGTGCTTTCTGTCCTGGAAGTACAGCAGAGCCCAGACCTTTAATGGTAGGGCTGTGAACCTCTTAACAGGCTCATTACAATGTCCCCAGTGCTATTGCTGTCTCTGTTAGCTATTTAAATGGTGTCAGAGAAGTGTCCTCTAGGCTCCATAGGGTTTCATGATCTGCTTTCTGCTCAACATATTTGGTCTCTCACAACTAGCCATTTCCCAGGCTCAGTGCAAGGGACAGGAGGAGATGTCATGAGGCCAAGACCAGAGCACAGAGGAGGTTGCTTGGTGCTCTAGAGAGGAAGGCTCAAGACTAATCACTTCTGAGAGAATGTGCCTAGGAGATTGCATATGCAGGCAAATCCAATGTAGGAGTGATCTCACGCAGCTGTATACATATGGTTAATGGCAGTGATAGAGCCATCTCAAGAGGGAGCCAAGACTTTCGGGTGATTTACAATGTTTGAGCCTTCTCCTCTTCYGGGCTCCCTGGGATCCACATAGATCTCCTTCCTGGTCTCTCAACACCCAAATTCTTTCATGGCAATAGTGACTTCTCATATATCAATGAAGGATATAGAGGAAAGCAGCCAATGGAAATTAAGCTCTCTGCAGCTTCCCCCTTTAGCTTCTGGCCACAGAGTGGTATATATATGTGCTCCTGGATTGCAGTTATGGTGGAACAGTTAGAGGTTTTGAACTTTGGATATATAAATAATTGTTTCAGAGTAAATCTCTGCCAGCTCCTTTATGCTCTTTGCAAACCCTGGAATTTATGAGTGGATGAATTTAGCAGCAGTGAAAGCATTAGTTGATCAGCTTCACTGTCATCAGCAGATGTCACTGCAGCCATTAGTAACTAATGAATTGTTTAAGGAGATATAATGGCTAATTTGTCTGGTCAAAAAGGCATAAACATAACCTTTGAAAACTGCAGTCTATTGAGTCATGAGAAAAAATTGAGTTCATTGTCCTTTAATTTTTAAATGGGATGAGTTCCAAATCAATTACAGATCTAAGACAAATTACCTGGTGAATTTGTGGCATCTTCTGAGATGCTGATGAGAAAAAGATGGCCATTGTGTAACAGTCAGGTTGCCAATGAATCAGGTAAAAGAACCAGAAAAGAGATTTATGTAATCTTAATATGAATAAGTAGGCTCCCAAAGGACCATTAAATAAGATATGTTTGTCTTCTTGCTAAGCTCCTAGTGGTTCTTAATAATGAACACTTATATCTAAAGACTTCTGTTTTTTTCTATATGACTTTCAGCAGCCATAAAAATTTTCATGTGTGTGCACTGTTACTGTGTGTCTTCATTAAGGACAAAATCCCTATCTTGTTTCCACAAATGACAAATAATATACATAAGTATGAGACCCCTTTCTTTGTATGTAATAAAACTAAGATCCTTTTCATTCTGATTGAACAAATTGGACACAATATTTAATCTAGCCTGGACTGAGGACCTTTGTTCTGGTTTCAGGTGTGGCACTTACACTTTGATTCACAAATTTAATATGCTTGTGTAGGGGCCCAATCTGAGTATCACCTGGCTTAGAGTTATTCCCTGTTCATATATCCCATATAAATCTCTGAGTGTTAGAAYAGAAGATCATAAATGAATGAAAAGTTAGAGAAAACTTTAATAAGTCYACCTCATTGTCTGGATTATGGCCTGCCATGTGGAATTAAAAAGAACTACTGGAACTTACCTTTCTACTAGTCTTATCAACATTAACAAGTAACCATTATAGAACATTCAACTTTTTCATTTTCCAGATAAAAYGATAAGTAAATGCTTGTGTTCTAAAGTGGAGAGAATTACTCTAATTTTGGTAATATGAGCTACTAATAGAAGGAAGGAAGGATTCTGGAATGTGCTAAACTTGTTCAACTCCTTTAATAAAAATGTTCTCATATCAAAGATTCCTCTGGCATGAAACTGAAGCAATTAGTTCTTATTWTTCTATTAAGTCAGTCTGTCTGTACTGTCAAAAACAATGGGGAAAAGAAAAATGAAGTGGCATGCTGCAATGAAAAAGGGTAAGGATCGAAGGGTCAGCTCATCAGTTGGCATAAATCAGCCCTATGCTACTAAAATCAATGGAGCCAGGCAAGCTTACAGAAGTGGACAGTGACATTTCTTGGTATCACATGTGTGTCCCAAGGAAGGATCACCCACAGAACCAGCCACAGAAGAGAGAAGGTTAAAAGAGGAAAATACAGGCTCATGTGAGAAAAGGAAGTAACAAAGACTTCACTGCACTGAACAAATCACTCAGGTATTTAGTGACTCTTCTGTTTTTCTCTCATTCTTTATGAAGGTTTGCAGAGCATCCTTGTTACATTGCTTTAAATATTCCAGGCAAATTACCATTTAGGTTCTAGGTGAAAATATCATGATCATGTAATTTCATGCTGCTGCAAAGCAATATCAAAGCTGTAGCTACTATCACATAGTATAGACAATATATTCATTCTCTATTTATCTAATGGGAAAATATACTTCAGGCAGAACCTTGTTTTTTTTTTTTTTTTAATTTGAACAAGTATAGAAAAAAATCTGTAGCCTCTACATATTACGTAACTTGAACAATGCATAAAAGGACATCTACTTGAATGGTGTTTCCCTGTGGCGACCTGCAGAAATGTAATGTTGAAGAAAGAGCTATGGGGACAGATGTCAGGTCTTCGGCACAGAAATAAGGAAAAAGATAGAGAAAAAAAATATTTCAAAAAAGTGAAGAAATTCTGCTGCATAAAGCACCCCTCCCCAAGGGCGACTGCTAGACTGCTTTGGAAAGTTGTGATGAATTATGTGCCACTGTAGTTTGGATTGTTTCTTGAATCACGATTTAAAAATACTTCAGTATTGAGCAACACTGTTTATGCACTAAGAACACAATTTATATTAAGAGACAACTGCTTTTTAGACTATGAGATTTAAAACAGAGAAGACTTAAGGAAAAGTTCACGATTTCAAGAAAGATTATCTTCCTTTGACAAACAGGAAAAGCTTACTTGGATTTAGTGACTCTGGGTCACGTTCTGCTCAACTACTGAGCCTGGGTCATATGGGAGAGAAGTATGTTGGGGCTTTCTGCCCTCCTGCGCTTCCATTACCTACACAGGCAGTAGAAACCCTGCAAGGATCTTATACATTTCTTTCTTCTGCTCTTTTTTACTGGCACAGGACTGGACCACTGCCCCCAGCTGGTGGGTGTCCCCACCACTGGGACACTGCTCTGTCTTATATCCCAAAAATAGTCACACAATTTTTTTTATTATTTTTTTTTTCCAGAAGTGAATAAGTGAATCTCATTTTCCTCTGCATAGTTTGGCTCAAGAACTTCAAGGTTTGATTTCAAGGCTTTTTAGTTTTCAAAGTGCCTAATTCACATGAACATGCAAATGACTTAGGAGCCTTATTTTCAATTTCTCAAGACATACTAAGAATCACTAGTCCTTCAGCRTGAGAAAACATTTGTGGAACAGGGCTCTTTGCACCTCTCTTCAGATTCTTTGTTTATGCACTGTTCTGTCATGGCTTCCTAATATTCTGGGGTGCTGTATTTCAAACATACTACCAGAAAACTAAATAATTTGACAACTGCCCTAGAATGATAAAAAATGCAGCCTGGAGGGGATCTCAGTAAGTCTCCTTTCCTTCTCCTAGGCAAGATCGACCATACATGTATCAATATTGACAGATTGATTAATCTTCCTAGTATTTTCTTAAAAAATCGACAACACTGGAAATCCCATGGCCCAAAACAACCTAATCCTGGTTCAGCCTTAGTATCACAGGAACAAAGACAATCTACATTTGTATTACAAAGAACCGATTAATTTTTACACTGTACTACAATGTAATGTGGCAGCTATATAATGTTCATTAAGATTTTCATATTGATCTCAATAGGTCTATTTAATACAACTAGCATGCTAATGCTAATCTGATGAGAACATATTATGATAATTATCATCATGTCAGCTGCATTAACCTCTTACAAGTGGACATTATTCTCTTTGGTCCACTGTGGTTTTAGCAACATGCAAAATTGAAGTGATGGCAGGTAGATGTTGGCTCTAATCCTGTCCTGTGATAAGCATCTCCCTCAGTGCCATGGATGGCAGCAGCACGGCCAGGTGTGGAGCAGACGAAGTGGCAGAGACAAGGCAGCAGCAGGATGCACGGGGTGGCCAAGCTGGCACAGCACCACACACAGGATAGACCTGCTGTAGCCACTCTCAGATGCTGAGCATCTAAGAATTTATTTCCAGTGTAAAAGTGGTCGGACTTTTTATTTTCCCCCTGGACAGCATCAACAATGTGACAACATCATTAAGAGATCTCTGCACTGTTTGTGATATTCGTCATGTGAAACAAGTTTCAGTACTCAGCAACATATTCTCCCAGGGCCTCCCAGGGCCTCTTTGGCAATAGAAAGAGTTATTTAACAATTCTTTTGTCTGAGTAAAAGTGCTTTTTTTTAGAGCTTCACTGAGTATATTGAAGAGAAATAGTGTTTTATGAATTAACTGTTTTTTTCCTAAATAACAATAAAAGATGTGGGGGGAAGGGAACCTGTACCTAATATATTTGGCTTACTAATGGTCACAGCTGTGCTAATACAGTGGAATATTAATCTGTATTTTTACACCCAGAAAGGATTTTGGAATAGAAAGTTGCTTCTGAAAAGGGCATATGCAACAAATATTAGCTGTAAACAAATAACAAATCGAGGAGCCTTTTAGGAAATATTTGTGTATGTAAATGTATGCACTCATGCAGAATAGGCATGCTGGGCACGCTGTATTTATCCAGAACTTTCTTTGCCGTTGTGCTGACTGAGTTCCTGCCGAGAAGATTTTGCCCATTTCTTTCTGTGTGCTCGACTACCAGAGCATATAAGGCCTCAGCAAATATACTTGAATTACTCAATGCCAGCAGATTTTTATTAAATTTAGCTTAAGTTTCTGAAAACTGGGTTACTTTTTGTTTGTTTGTTATTTTATTCACAGCTGACAGAGGCCCTGTTCTCTGCTTCAGTTGAGAGATTGCTCTCTTAAACGACCAAACTGAAATCCAATATYTAAAAATCTTTTCATTTTATTTTTAAATTCATATTTGCAAGTCTGATGCTCTTCTAACAGCCCATAGAAGCTGCTTTTAAGTCGCCAGCACAAGTAATGGGACAGTATTACTATTTCTAACAAGTTATGGATATAATGTCTGTAAGACAGGATCAGACATTCTCAGAAATAGATRTGGAGATAAAATAAATCTTAGTCTATTTTAGATACATTAACTGAACTAGCTAGAAAAAAATAACTATTTTATATCATAAATTGTCATTTAGGTGCAAATTTTCTATARTGTTTCTAGCAGTGCAAGAGAATATTTACATAGGGAGAATATTTACATAGGAGACCTGAGACTTTTTCTCTAGTATACTTAAAAAATTGTTACACTGTGTGGGACTATTTTGTTTTGCAGAGGAAAATCAGTGCAATTCTTACACTGTTCAAAATGATTATCCAATTAAATATTTATTATGTTTCCACACTATGCAATATCGTGCCAAATCCAAAATAGTCATTTAAGAATAAAAGATGAGATTTTTAATTTGGAATCACAAAGTCTAATGAAACCCAATCTATGAACAACACATTGTAATGACATTTATGCCATAAGGTTATTATACAATGACTTGACGTCCAATGAAATTAATTTGCAAATATAAGTGTAGAATTTGGCAGACTGGAAAATGGCTCTTTCAGAGAATGTGGCATTTTGATGTGACATATTCCTTGTGGATAGTGTGATGGGAAGAATAAGGCTGTTAGAGGAACTTGATAGAAGTTAGATTGAATTTATTTCATTATACCTAAGAATCAATTGATGTAACTTGAACTGTAATTTGCCTTTTTTTCTACTCATCAAACGAAACCTTCTTTACAAGGGTCATTTCTAATTGTAGGACCTGTGCTCATTGAAGAAAATAAATGCTTTAGAGCACAATTGGGATTTTTTTAATATCTGGAGTGTGATGAAAAGGGTGAAAAAAAGGGGAAATTATGGCCCTACCACCACCTTTTTCAACGAGGTTTGTACAACAGGCTGATTATGTGAGACATAAAAAATTRTATCAATCTAAGAGTATGTTCTTTACCCAACTTCTTAAAAGTTAACAGACCCAATTTATATTGATGATAAAATGCTAACACATGACTCTCTTAATTCTTTAGATGATGAGAAGAACAGTAAGTTTGAAAGAAGGAGCAGCTTAGATAACTGGAAATAACTTGTATGAGATTAACACTTGCAGAAAATAAATCAAATTAAATGAGGTCAGRATTAAGGCCTCTATTTATCAAATTGTTTTCTAATTCCTAATAATTTTAGGTTTCTTCCCATTGCTTTTTTTAACATGATCATATTTATTTACGCATTCCAATATTTTATACAGTGTTTGCATGGACTTCCTTTTGATGTTTTATTTTATTTCCTGAAGCATTCAAGGCCATGTAACATACTGAAAGTAAAGCTTCATCAACTATATATCATATATATCAAAATGGAAGCCCTACAGATATATGTATATCATATCATACACATATCTGTAACACTTCTATGTTACATATGTATATCATACATATATCTGTAGCACTTCTATGTTGAAGGTGAATTGGTCTGTCTATCTATTATAAGCCTTGATTTGGGAGGTTTAAATATTTCAGCTTTTTCTCCCTAGGCATCGTCAGCACATATTTTATTTTGCTGCGTCTTCAACTACCTACTGCTCCAACCAAGGTACTATAGCTTAATAACAACAAGCTATCAACCCATCCTTGTCATTTCAATTTTTCACACATTTTCTCAGTCTGTGTGTTCTATATCTCTGTGAATTCTTATCTCCCTGGTCCACTGCATAAGGCTTGTGGTATATAACAAAGCCTCATCTCTGAAATGTCAAAAAAAATAATGAAAAAAGGAAAATCACAAAAGAGAAATTGGCCACAGCCACTTCTGTGGATCCAAAGCTCCTAGACTTCTCTTCATCAGAATACCTTGAGTTAGATGGTTATTCCATCACCTGCACTGCAGCTCTGCTGTCACTTGCCAGTGGGGTACTGTCCAGTAACGAACACTTCTTGCAGAATTTCTCTGTGCCAGGACTCACTGTCAGCTAGAGAAAATACTGCGTGCCAGCAAGGATCATTCGTTTTCTTAAGCTATCAAACAGACTTTTCAAGAGCAGAGACAATGTTACAGGAGAAGGTGACATAAGAACATGTAGTAGTTTTAAAAGAGAAACTGTCGGTAGGATTAGAAGATTTATATGGAATATCACAATTTCCCAGGAAGGTCATTGTAGGCGTATTCCTCACCTACTCGTTCCTCATTACTACCTTTCATCACAATTTTGATCATCATTTTCTTTTAAAAGATGACAGTTTCCTTACATTTGGATATGTGATTCTACCCCCAGGATGAGCTGATGACTAGCCATTTCACCAGTAATAAACAGAAAATCTTTAACATTTCTTAACATTAAAACAAGTAAGTGTTAATAGGAAAAACTGCAAGAAGGGAGAACAAAGGGTGAAGTCACTCTCATTTAGCAGATATGTTTAAACTCAAAAGCTAGAGAAAGATGGAAAGGACTAAAATGTATTTTCCAACCTAGACATTGACAGCTGTGAGGAAATAGGCTTGTTGCAGCAAAGGGGAGTGTAATAACTCTCTCAAAAATCTGCATTAATCTGCACCATAATGCAAGGCATTTAACCATTATCTTATCAGAACTGCAAGACAGTTATCAGTGCGATTCAGTGCTGAGTTTATGTATTACGAGCAAGTAAGATCTAATTGTGGGGTTTCTTCTGAAATAAGAATGAAAAAGAGAGTGCTGGAACAAGAAAATATTACTAAATATCAATTAAAAAAATAGTATGCTAAATATTACACTACTTCTCCATGCATATGCTTCTATGAGGTTCTTTCCAAGCAGTTATAAACATTAAATATACTTTAGAAAAAGAAATCAAACCATTCCCATCAAAGTTACAGATGATGCAATGAAAACATGGTAAATTGACTGTAACATCCTTGCAGCTTTGTGGATCAGTACTCAGGCGCTGTAACTCGTCAGTCAGGAAAGTTGGACAACATTTCATGCTGGCTGTTCTGTGCCTTTCCCATTGCTATGCCATATGTCGTTGGGAGCAATTAATGATTTTGAAATAGACCACACAAGTGCACACACACACGTGCACACACATGCAGAAAATGGGCAAACCTGATTTTCCAGCTACTGTGCCCTGTTAGTTGTGGCTCGCTTTCAAACCTCTGAACCATTATTTTGGTATTTTGCACAATGCTGCCAAAGTTATTAGAAGGACAGTGTAAAGTGCTGGGTTCTCAGTCCACAGCACCATATCTATGTTCTATATGTAGATACATGTTCTTTCACCTACAARGTATGACAGAAAACAACAAAAATGAAAAAGCTAGTCTGTAAAGCAGTACCATAAACAGTGATTTTACTGAATCAGAAAAAAAGGATAGAACTGACAGAACTATGGAATAAAAAATCTGGACAGCCAACATCTTCAGACTTTGAGCAAATTAATATAAATATACATAATAAGCAAAAGGCACAACTGACTATTTGTGGAATAAGAAGATGAGTGACATTGACTTAAGTCCCAGCTACTAYGTGTAACTGACTATTTCATTCATGGCATGACAAAAAGGAGAAAAACTGTATCATACACAGTAGGTTGGTAGCCAATCTTTGAAGCTGAAAGCTCAAATATATTTAAGCACACATTAGTATTGGTGTTTTGTGGTTGGAGTACCAGACAGATTTACTTTCTTTACCAGCCTTATCTAGGATCATCGACTTCCTGAAATAGAAAGCACTGAAATGCCAGGTAAACACATAGAAGGGTTTTTTTTTTTTTTTCTTTTTTTGTTTTCAGTTAAACATTTACCTTGCCCTTTTTGTGAGGGTATCAATAGATTCAGTATGATATTGAAAAGCACAAGTCTGGGTTTTGTGTGCATATATAGGAAAATTTGAATCCTGAATCACACTGCACTCAAAAATGCTCTTTGGATGCTTCATATATATTCATTTCATCTTTTCCTCTGTCTGCCTTTGTCCTCTCTCTCTTGGGTCTCAGCATCTGATTACAAATCCATTCTCCCCCAAACACAAAATCCTATTTAGAACATATTCAGGACATAGCTTCTGAGTTTGAAGCAATTTGTCATTTTTATGAGGAGTTTTGACTCATTTTTATGGGAAGCCTAAGGGACAAATGGCAAGAAGCATGCCAGAGTGGAATGATTAGCTTGCCAAACTTGGAATCTCTAGCAAACACCCATTGCTGTTCTAATTAACTTACTACATTCATCATTTGCATAAATAAATTACTTAATTGAAGCTTCCTGAATAGCATGACTTTGCACAAATTTTGTGAGACCAAAAATATCTGAGTGAACATAGCAGATTTTGCATTTTTTATAGATAATTTCTTCCTTCAAGGACTCCTCGTTCACAGACTATTTACCAGTGCTATAGTAGGTTTATGTAATTTTTTTCCTTTGGTTGCATTATGAGGTTTCTAAATAAGATATAAATGCCACATCTTTCCAAATTAGATCTTATAATGAACAGGTCAGTGTTTTTTTTTAAGTACTCAGCCAAGATATGGCAATCATACCTCATTAGTGAGTATCTTTCTAAGACTTCACAAGAACCTCTTAAAGAATTTAATGGACACTATAAAGAGCTACAGCTGAATTTCTGCATTTTTCATGAGAAACAGAAAGACAAGGGAATTGTCAAGCCTACAAAAACAACATTAGAAGTTAAATTTTAGTGGAACAACCATAAATAGAGTACAACATAATTGGGAAAGGAAAATCTCATTTGTGAAAATCACATTGCAACCACCCTGCTAAGACTAATACCATAAAAGAAACTGCAGCATGARAAAAAATAAAGATAAAAATACTGGCAATAGAGTTTGGGAGCATCCTGGGCACACCCTGTCTTTCTCAATGTTTCTCTTGTTCTGGGAATAGTGTATGTTAAAAAAAATAATACATCCTGAAATAATTGCTCACTTACAATTAAGAAGAAAGCAGCTGGGGGAAAAATACTTTAGTCGCAGGAGAAATCAGGATGAGTAAATGCAATAAAATAAAATATTCCCATGTCTGAACACAGGTTTCATAAAAGCTAAAGAAATGGGGAGATTAAGCTGAACTTCCATACTAGCCATCTGCAAGTTATTTCCATACATCTGAGTGATTTAACTATTCAAAGCCTAACCTGGCAAGATCAGACCAGAAGGACTTTTCTTCCAATATGCAGATAAACAGATCGTAATATTTCAGAGTGATTCATCAAGGTGGAAGAATGCCTTAGATTACAATGTGTACAGCTGAAGCAAATGGTACTAGTTATCTGAAAGCTCAATATATGCAAAATGTAAATCAKGCAATATATTCCTCTAGGGAAGCACTGTTGGGTGGAAAGAAGCAAGGTCTTGCCAAAGCCATTCCCCACTGAACAGAAGTTGGTCATATCATAAATCTTCTTGGGGCCTGGGCTGTGCCACAATTTTCCCAGCTCATGAGCAACCAGAGAGAATGAATTGAATTCTCTGAACACTGAATTGAAGATCCATTAACATTTCCAGAATTTGGGGAATTGGGCTTGTCAATCCATGTGAAGCTTTGCCTCAATAAGTCCTGTCTGTGGTCAGTGTATGGCTTGGTGTTCAACAGCCCCATGCAAAGCCTAGAAGGAGAACAATCTGTATGGGAACCTGAAGGGAGTCTATTGCCAGATTCAGGGGCTTCACAAGAAGAATGRGGGGACTGTTAAGCTACTCATTTTACATAAGAAAGCAAAACTTTTTGGTGCTTGAAAACAGCCGTATATTTCAATGCATACTAAAATCATATAAAGAAAAAAATAGAGGAGAAAATGCTGTACACATATAAATGTATCTTATTGTAAGATGCAAGATCTGATCACCACCAGAAAATATATTTCCTTGAAACTTTTATTGGAAAGGCTTTTCTCTGTTGCAAGATGCAATCTATTGAAACAGAGAAAAAACCTTAGCAGGGAGGGCACTCCCCTGTCTCTCAGAAGAATGTCATGTTCAAGTTCCTGGCCTTATATAAAGAAATATGAATTTGGAGCACTTTCATTCAAGTTACTATGTAAGGTGATTTTAAACAATGATTCCTCCATTTTTTCAATAAAATTCTCTGAAGCGGAACAGGATTTTTTTTTTTTTTAAATAAAAATATATGGTATAGGAGAGCTCTGCCACAGCAATTCTTTGTCTCCTTTAAAGTGTAGAAGGATCTTAATCTAGCTAGTTAAACATTCAATCCTAGTGTGGACACAGAAGGCTATTCAAAAATACACTAGTTAACCTGGACTAGATTCCTTGCTGACTTGTGCTTAATCAATACAAACCACTTCTAGAGTGTAAGCACATGAGCTTTTTATATGTYAGGTAAAGTGTAGCAATTCTAACAAGCAACTGCACTGAGAACTACTGGTCCAAATTCCCTTTCACCATAGAAATGATTAGTTCCTTGAAATCATCTTTGGCAGTAGTTCAAGCTGATCGAGCTGATTTGGGCCAGGAGCTGTGTCAAAGYCCCTATGGAGAATCCAGGTACAGTGGTGGGAACCCCAGCTGCAGAAGCATTTTCCTAAACTCCTATGCTTAGACATTGTGGGGACTAGTTGCCTACACTAGTTATGTCATCAAGGCTTAACAATTAACAAGACCTAAAAAAACACCTTATCAATCCTTTCAAATGCTTTAAATAGGTTGTAGGCAGAAAAGCCCCCTACTTCTTTCAGTACTTTGTGCTTCAATAATGATATCTGCGGATTCCAGGACTCTTTCTTTCCTTTTTTTTTTTCTTAAATTAGTTCCTCTGCCCTGGAAGTCTCCTGCCCTGTTCCTCTTCATCATCCCTGCCACRGGCCTGTCCTAAATGGTTTTCACAAGGGCTGGTAAGAGAGACTTTCAGGCCTACAACTTCATATTACTGTCAATCTTGCATTTTTAAAAAATAAAATATCATACATTCTAGGGATTTCTACCATTGTGAAAAACAAAACAGAAATTTTGAAATGAAATTGAGTGGATAGCCAGTATTAAATAATTCTATGTGCCTATAAAATGTGTTGAACATGAAGTATTTTTAAGAGCTCTACAAAGGAAACAGAAGTTACAGCTAATCAAAGCGATATCTGCTTCATGAGAATAGAAATTCCCACAGGACATACTACCATTTCCAAATGTACTACTTCTGAAGTGGGAAGAACCCCCACAACCCTCATGCCTCAACATCTTCTGTAACTTTTCTTGAGGGATTGGAATATCTCTCCCCGGAGCCTGGAAAGGCCGAGGGCGCCCTCCTTGTCACGCTCTTGGCACAGTGCTCGAGTTAGCATTAATAGTCAGGAGCAGCAGCATGCCTGCGCCACCACCCATGCCATGCCAGGCAGGAGGTGAGGGGACACCACATGTTGGGCATTTGTGCGGCCACAGGCCTGGTCTACAAGGCTCTGAGACAGGCCTTGCTGCCATCATGTTGTCATGTGGGCGGAGGAGGCAACCCAGGCTGTGGATCTTTCTGGGAGAGGCTCCCATCTGTCCCCAAACCCTCACACATTTGTGTCCAAACCCAGTCCAGCAAGTCTAGCCAAATAACGTCCCCCAGATGAGGTGATCTCAAACAGAGAAGTGAGCTAGTTACCAACCTTGATCAATGACCTGCTGGCACCAACAGGGAGTCTCCTGCATCCARTGCTAACTGGGTATTTTAATTACATTCGCTAAATTCACTTATAGCTCCTCAGATAAAGTCACTCAAGTTCCTGAAGTTCAGGCAGGCTAATGYGCACAGCTGGTCCAGGGAGAAGGTCCCCGGCTGCTCTGATCTCACGCCTCCCTCTCACCCACCTGTAGACACTTGACGACTCTCCAATCTCTCCTTTGGTTCTTGTAATGGGTTTAATAAAGGAAGTGCTGACACAATCTCAGCTACAGCAGCTTAAGTGCTCCCCTCCAATAAGGGGGAAAGTACGAATATAAAAATGGCTTTCTTTGTTCCAAATAGAACAAACCAGATGGTTTCCCAGACTATAGTACCTAAAAACTCTTTCACTGATTCCAGTGTGTACAGTATAATGAAAGTGTTCAGGGGCCTCTAACTTCTTATAGGGTATTTTATTGTCTTTATTCACCAGTCTGGATATTTGCCATGACAATAATTGAACCATGAAAAACACATATTTCTTTAAAGCTTGTTATAGTGCAGCTTTTAAGGAATTACTAGTAGAGTGTAATGGAAATGATTTTCATTAATTAATGCTTTGGGGGAATGGGTACAKTTGAATAAATAAAAATATCTGATATATGAAATGTAAATGGCATTCAGCACTATTACTTCTCACAGCAAATTTAAACTTAAATATTTTCCAAACAAGACAAAATTTATATGAAAGGGATAGATTGTCACGGAGTTGCACATTTTTAACTGTTAGCACAGAAAAAATACTCTTTAATTATAGTTGTGAAGGTAGACTACAATATCAGGATGAGGCTGGAAGAATAAAATTAATATATACATCAAAAATCTTATTCAAGAGAAAAGTTAAAAAAAAAAAAAAATCTTGTAAACTTCTACTCAAAGGAACAGAACCTCCGAAAATGGAGTGCTATGAATAAACAYTGTATTGGCCCCAGGTATGTATTTTCTTCCCCAAAACAATAATTAGGAGGACAAG
This sequence comes from Nothoprocta perdicaria, assembly GCF_003342845.1. Classification (NCBI taxonomy): domain Eukaryota; kingdom Metazoa; phylum Chordata; class Aves; order Tinamiformes; family Tinamidae; genus Nothoprocta; species Nothoprocta perdicaria. Next base: position 959,851 of record NW_020455205.1, on the reverse strand, counting down.
ATAGTCATTCACATATACTGCAGTGGAGCGAGGGAAAACTTTTAGCAATCCCCGGTGTGCAGAGTTTATAAGGAGAAACAAAAAATGAAAACATGGGCAGCTGAAGGAAACTCTATTACTTTACTTTTTTAAAATGAAATTAGGCAATGTATTAGTGTACTTTGGGGAACAGGAACCATTTTAAGGAATGAGGAAATTCATATACAAGGTTTCTTCAATGCCTTATTTTTTTGAAACTGTAAAATACATATTAGAAAAATTACAGTTTTGAATTGGTATTTCCTCATTTCTCTTGTCACCTCCTCATCTCCAGGGACAATGCTTCAAAGCACTCAGGTACGGAGGTGCAGGTAGAGACAGAGACTGGTGCATACTCATGTGCTTACAGAACCTCTGTCATGACAATGTCAGGTCTTTGCTTCCCTAGGGGAAACAAATTGAAATTCAGCTTTAAAGCTTACACAGCAAGATAGCCCACTGTGGAATTGTTTTTGAAGATCTGAACAGCAAAGTGAACATATATTTCATACTGGACAGGATATTTCAGGCAGGCAATGTCTTTATGACTTTTATGTCAGAGCCTGAGTAAACAAGTCTTTGGTAAACAAGCCTCCCACCTCTGCCTTTCCCTTTCTCATTGGCTCAGTGTCTTTCACTCATTGCTTTTACATTTAGTATGGAAACTGGTGCTTCAGATGTGTCACTAAGAATTTGCATGGGATAACCAGGCTGAAAGAAACTAGCCAAAACTGGAACCGAAAACACCTGTTGTCGAGGAATCTTGGAGGAAACATTGAGATGTGCTGACAATTCCTCTTCCCCCTCCCTACTCTAATAAAAATACTGCGTGGGCTGGAGAGAGAATGGATTTTACAGAGAGTTAGGGAAGGCTTCCTCTAGGTAAGGTTTGTATAGTAAAATAAGATTAAACCACTACTTATTTATCATAATTTAGCAGGTAGCTTGGCCTTTAATGCTCGTGGAGAAGAATGCAAAGGAGGTTGGGATGTGCTAAAGCACAAATAAATCACACACAAAGCTGATCTTGAGCTAAAATTTTAAGCAATCTTTGAAATAATTTTCAAAATCTATAAAGCCAGTTTCAATGATATCTGCATTATCTCTTTCTAGATTGTATACAGTGCATAGCCATTTTGGATATTTTAATACAATGATTCAGTATCTATCAGAGAGAGTATTTTGTCTATTGTTTCCCTATTATAGAGAAGATTTAGGTTAGAAGTTCAAGGAACAACTGAGACCTTGTTGAAGTAAATTTACTAACCCAACGACTTCCSTTTAGGTCCTACATTTATCATTTATATTAGGTTTAGGTATGCCTGCCAGTCAAGTTTGCACGTTCGGCTGTATACCAAATTGATAGCTATGTATAATACATTTAAGTACACTGTTAATAGTGGGGTATTTGTCTATCCAGTAGCTAAGGAAGACAYGTAAGATTTTACTCAGCTGAACTATAGTCTCAGCCATGCCATTTTCTCGTATACGTGAAATTGAGAAAATTTTCCTAAAGTGAAACTCTTGGTCAGGGTTAAGGCATCTTAACATGCTCTACAAATGCTGCCAGATCTATGGGAAATCCCTACAAAATGTAATAGAAAATATCTTTTCCAGCTAGCGTTTTAATCACCCAAGGGATTTTTATACAGAACAATACACTCCAGTGTTATAGATTATTCTAACAGGCTAAACAAATGTGAAAAAAGGTAGAGCTCTTTGAAATTCTAAAATAAGAGTAAATTCTATAGAAATCTAATAAATTTCCATAGAAGTTTGTTGGCTTCATTCATTACTTGCTAGAAGGCTTTATTTATTTATTTAGGAATTCTAGAGAAACTGCTATTTGAGAAAGGTAAGGCATCTTATGCATTAATATTTTCTGCACTGTCCAGCATTTTCCCTTTGCTCAAATACTCCCAATTACTAGTGTTCCACCGTGTGTTACTATATTTCTGTCTTAACCATGACGAAAATGGAATGTTAGACACATTTAAGTTCAGCCAGATGATTTGTTTCAGCTGAATCTTTAACAAATGATTTCCCCAGGTTGATCACCTTAGATCTTAGTAGCTGGAGCCAGAACCCCTCCATAATGATGACTGACCTAAAACAAATCAAATTTCATTCCATTTGCATCCCTGGCTGGAAATGAACCAGGGCCCAGGCCTTCGCGCTCGTACAAGGAGTCTTGGGATGTCACATGAAAAGAGGCCAAGCGTAATTAACAGGGAATGTCTGGCTTCGTAAAATCTTCCCATGCTTGCAGATGTTCCACGCTTTATCCCACTATCAAACATGTGCTACACTCCTTAAAGGATATGCTTAATTTTAGAGTCTAAAGAAAGTGAGGTGATGGGGAGGGGTATAGCCTGGGGAACAGGAGACAATGATTCCTGCAGAGCCACTTGTGCCAACCGGCTCCTTGCTGATCTCCTTGTTAAACTCAAATAAAATACTTATTTGGGTAGTGCAAATGAGAAYACTGATTCAAGAGTCAATATTTGCCAATAAGCAGCAAGCATTGATCAGTATACTTGCAAAAACTTAAAGTCTGCTACTACACTGCAGGCCCAATTAGCGCCATGAGGCTTTAAATAAGCCCCTGAGGGCTGCAGCATACATCTTTTGTTTTTGTTTGCAATAGGTGTTTGGACTACATCTATGTATATGTCTATGTGTGAAAGTTGGTGCTTTTTCATATCTAGTTGAAAAAAAAATTAAGTGAGATATTTAGCCTACAGCATTTTTTTATGCTACGTATGCTGCTATAGATAGCTTCTTTAAACCAAAGTAATGCAAGTCCTACTGATGTGAAGATGTCTCCATAGGAACTGATTTTCACCTGAAGCACTGGAGCRAGATGACCACAGCACACCTCTGCACAGGGAAAGCCTGGAGCAATGTCTGCACTGGCTTTGCTCGCAGATGCTTCCTTGTTGCCTTGACGTGCAGGGCTTTCATGTGAACCAGCTCCCTCATGTATTTAAAAGCTCTTACTAGAAATCCAATTTGCTGATGCTCCTCTGAGCTGCGGAGTAGCGATGGGCAGGATCCGAGCTCAGGGAGCTGATCCTGCTGCGACCACTTCTACCATGACCAGGAGTTTAGCATGTGCTCGGGGCCATACTTCAGCCATACTCAGAAAGAAASATTTTATAAACCCTGCCAATGTAGAACTATCGTTGATAGTACCTGTGTTTAGAGCGTAACTTGCTTGGAAGTTTAATAAATACTATAAAGCACCTAATCCTATAGGCATCTTGTATCTCTTTCTACCAGTTTTTACTTCCCAACCTCTATATGTCAGCTGGGATTGAAAATTAAATGCCTTACACTGCACATTATCGTCAATATATTTTCAGCTGCCAATCTTTCCATTGTAAAATTCCATTTTTTTTTTTCTAAGCAAGCACTCACAACAATCTCCTCCTGGAAAAGGATAGGAATAAAGGTAAGATTAAATGTTTAAGAAAATAATTCATTTAACCTTTTATAAGGAAAATCCATTATTTCTCTCAGCTACTAGAATCTTAGTACCAGTGTCAGAATAAAAGCTATTTCAGCAACTGCATATCTTTACTTAAAACCAAGTTTTCTGGCTATAAGCATTCACCTAGAAGGCCTAAAACCCCATGGAATTATATCAAGCAGGTTACTAGTCATCCTACTGTCAATTTTAGCTGACATATTAATCCATCTCTCCCTTGGCTGTACTATGGTACAGCAACTGTACTGTATTAATCAGGTGGATAGGATTGGACATTATTTTTTTTTAAGACAAGAGTGTGGGAAAATGCACTCTTTCAAATACGGGATGAAGATGAAACAGAGGTCTAATTCAGTCTGAAATACTGTCAAACTGTGCTTACTGGAAACAGRAAATATTGATTTATTTAAAATATTAATTTGTTTTTTTCATAATAAATGCAGAAATTAAATGGAGTAATCTTATGTGTTTTTTTCTGATAATATTTTTAAGACATGACCTGCTTTTCATGGTGATTTATATAGGAATGTGAGAGCTCTATAACTCATTTTTCCAAATGGTTTTACTTATATGTGAGTATTTTCTTTTTATATACAATTTGAATACAATTCAAATGCAAGATATGCAAGTTTCATATTTATAACCTGGCTGATAATAGTCAATATAGATAAACAAAAAAAGTAGAAAATCCTGTAGATAAGGAAATCCTGTAGCAGGACTAGGGCAAATACCTACAACTAGATAGCCTCTAAACTTCGTTATTTTCTCACGTCTATTTCTCCTAGTGTCATCTTCCTTCTAATTACCAAGGAACTTATAAAATATACATATCTGTTGTAGTAGTGAGTTTTATTTTTTATCATTTTTATTTTAACATAATGGATACACTGTCTGTGACTGATGAAAACCACATCATATAGTGCACATTTTGACTCACTGACCTCTGTGTTAAGGGTAGACATGAGACCCTAAAGTACTTTAACATTTGTGTTGCTTTTCAGTTTGAAAAGGCATTCTCTGAAGTAAGAACCAATTAAGCAACTCAATTCTTTATGTTTTGTCTTTTCCCTTCATGTTTTTCAGACAATTCCCACTGTCCTGAAATAACTGCTACTTTCTGAAAACACTTCAAACCTCAGGCTCAGGGCACAGTCCTTCATGGCCAACATACAGAGAGAAACAATGTGATATTTAATTATTTTTTTCTCATGATTTGGAAAACAAGGTTAAATACATCATAAAGCTTATCATGGGAAATGAAAAAGAATTCTTCATCCAAAAATCCATCTTTTGCAGAAATGATTTGGAAATTCTACCTTAGAGAGTGGCTTCAGATCATTCATTTTGATATTCCAGTCAGTTCTTCTGAAAATTAGATAGCTCTATGATAAGCAATAGTTTCATCCTAACATTCCCAGCTCTGAAAAAAGAAAACAAAGGAAGCAAGCAATCAAGTGAGGGAGAGAGGTTGGAAGAAAGAGAGAAAGAAGGAAAGAARGAAAGAAAGAAAAAGGAGAAAAAAAATCAAGGGGAAAAAATGCATAAACAGAAGAGGCAGCCAATGTCTCACTATGCTACAATTCAGTTTAACCTAAATAAATTCAATATGCAATGCAAAGTCTTTGAAATAAAGAAAAAAAAATACATTTTTTCATGTTTGCAAATGACTAACATTATGTTTACCAAATACAATTTATTCTTGCTGGTATAAACAGACATTAGAATATTCCATTTCCCCAGAGACCTGCAAGGCCCTTTTTGTAACAAATAATTTGTTTATCTCTGCATTTTCAATTTCCAAAGTTTGTATGTTGTTATTAATATTATGATAAGATTTTAGGAAATACTAAAATGAAAGTTCTAATACAGTCATTTAAAATCCATATATTCAGTGCAACAGAGTTTCTGTGGAATGCTCAGAATACCTGTGCGAATCTGACTGTATCCCCTTGTTCATCAAGCCTGGGGCTCTGGAATAAATACCGCAATAACAGACATTCAGCACCCAATGGGCTTTGGGCCCCAAGCTAATATCATGCAATGACAATAGCAATATAGGTAGATAATAAAGAGAAATGCACTAAGGAAAAAGAGTATTTATGTACTTCTGAGCATGTTTTCTGCTTTACAGGAGCTTCTCTGTACCTGAGGAAGCTGGGTTGTGTTTTCAGCTGCTCTATGAAAGTGCACTCATAAATATGCAGAGTGAACAGAAAGGCTAACTCGTATTGCACTATTCCTGGGATTTGCCTAATGGAGTTTTCTCTTTTTCTTTCTCTTTTTCACCCTCCATCTATCTAATCTAGCTGTAGATTTTGTCTATGCTGCTGTTTAGGGCTGATGTTAAGAGTCTCTCTGGCAAATCTGGATGATGTGAGTCATCCTTCTTCATCCCTATTCCATTTTAGAGACTACAGCAAAGTCATCCACAGTATATTTCTCATTCATGAACTACAACCTGCCAAAGAACTATCTTACAATTGAGTACTGCTGCTTTCTGAGAATTTTTCTCTTTAGCTGTGGTGTAGGAAAGAATTAGGACGTAGAGGGCTAGATGTCGAGAGGAAGAGTCTGCACTGTTCTTGACTTCCTTGCAAGTGTCAAAACATGTTAAGAGTGCTAAGCAGAAGCACTCAGCACACAGAACTAAACGTGCTGAGGAAAGAGAGAGCAAGTGTGTTTGGTCTCTCCATACGCTGGAGCTCAGCAGAGCATGCAGCACTGATGGGCAGAGCTTGCAAGCATCAAACTGCAGAGCTAGCAGCCTCATCAGCATTCAGCTGCATGTGTGCCTGGCCCTCTGGGTGGAGGCTGTGCTCATACATCTCTATTGCCCTCCATCTGTAATGCACATATTGTCTCAATATGGGCACTCCATGGCCCTGCGGAGTAAGGAAGTGCAATTAAATTTCATTCACGTACAGGAAGTAAACTACAGAGACAAATGACAAATTTTTAGAAGGTTTCAGGATCCAAGAGTCCTGGAGTAAGACTAAATTTGAGGCTGGAATTAAATTATAATAAGGAGAGCTTAAACTTCTAATTAGCATTTACTTGCTTTTCTTTTTTTCCAAAACATTTATCTTAAAACTGTAAGGATGAAAGTGTTTAGACAAATTCGAACTTCAACTGTATTTTGTTAAATACATGTTCTGTTTCTGTAATAAGCATTCTTATAACAGTTTGAAGTTTGATTTGAAAAACAAATTGAATTGCTAAATTACTTTTTCTATGCATATTACAAGAACATAAATGTTTTTGCAAAATGGCCTTCAATGCCTTGTTCATTCCTCTAAATCAGGTGTCAAGACATGTTAGGTATACTTAAMAGCACTGTAATTTTAATTTTGCTAAGATGTAAAATGGCAAGACAGTAGACTTTCTAAACAACACTGCAATGTGTACCTGCTGTATTACTTCTTCAGTAAGTGGTTAAAGAAAATTAAGAAAATCAGTCCTTGCCCTTAAGCAAGGCCTATAAAGGGTAAAAGGTTCAGATCTACTATGAATCGACCTCATTGTGATGAGTAAAATACATTTCACTGATAGGAATGGTTGCAATGGTTGCATTGAGGAATGCTCTCAAGAAGGATTTCTGAATTTTTGCACCATAAAAACYCCACCCAACAAACCCTTAGCTCTATGTTTAGTTTTGATGTGAAGTGAGTAGAAAAAACATCTACATGCTCTGCACAGTGCTGGACAGTTTCAAAGCCTGAACCCCAAAATATAACAGAACGTAACTTCTAGCCACCAAGACAGCGCATTTGGAGGGCAGTAAAGCTCCACAGCAGCTGGTAACTGAGGGCCTTGGTTACAGTGGGGCTCCAGAGGAGCGCCTTGCTAGAAAGAGAAACAAACCAAACTGAACCAGGAAAACAACAATCCCATATTGCTGGGGTTTATTTTCTTTCTTAATTTTCCTAATTCCAAGAGTCTCAGATGTTTGTTGTGATTTTCTTTACAAGTTTTTCCCTTGTTACCTCTCAGGATATGAACTGTCTAAGCCAGCCTGATTTATCACTGAAATCAGTGAAGACTAAATCAGTGCTAAATAAAGGATTTTTAATGATTACTTATGAGGTTATTCTAAAGCAGTAATTCATAGTTTACAAAACTTTGATTTAAACACTATTTATAATACAGTGCAAAGGATGTTTTATGGAGCATGTTTTTCAATATCATACCATGGTGATTAAAATATATCGACTGAATTTAAAAGAAAGTATAAAAAAGCAAACATATCTTAAAAGTACTAAATTGTATATTTTAAAAATAGACTCCTTTACATTATTAAAATGAAACTAGTTCCTGTTAATTTTCTTTGCATATTCAGTGGGCACATAGCCAAACCTAGAGTTACTTTATTATTCCATTAATTATTTAGCAATATATATTGGAGTAGTAAACTTTCTTCAGAAGGCACCTCAAGGATGGTGTATTTTTGTAAGTTGACAAAGAGATGGAATAAGTTAGACTATTAGAGCTAAATGCTGCTTAAAGCAGAGTATTTAACAGTTCACCAAAAAGTATTGTTTTTTCACAGGATCAGTTTGAGAGTAGGAGAGAGTTTTGCAGTTACTTTTGCTTAGACCTTTTCTGGGGCTATGGATTTCTAGATGCTCAGCTGCACAGGTAACAGCAAAACAAAGAACATATACAGCCCTAGGAGTGAGATAACTTTCATATTTTACATCTTTTTAGAATGCAGTATTAGTTATAGTCTCAAGAAGAAAAAATGGATGGAATAATTCAATTGAAAAAAAAAAAATAAAACCTGTAAGTTCAGCAGATTATATTGGCATTGAGAAATGACCTCATATTAAGCTTCTCTCATACATCCAAAAGGATGATGAAGWCAGTCATGTAAATTAACAACCAGAACTTCCCAAAATATGATTTTGTAAGAGCACTTCTTTTTCTATTAAAGCTACCTGAGTTTATGTTGCACTAACATGTCCAATCATATATACACAAAAAGTAGAACTGCCTTTGCAAGTATGCTCTCCCCAGAGAAAGAGCAGCAATTCGTCACTTCAAGAAATTTAAGAAAGAGCCAAATCTTTTCTAAATGTGATGAGCTTAGGAATGGGGAGTGCATCTGAATCCAGAAAGACTTTAACTAAAACCAGAATGAATTCCTTTGATATAAATGAAATAGTCTAAAATTAGCAATTACTACAGTTCATAAATGCCTATCGTGAATTGCCCCTGAACTTCCATATCTAATTCTTTATTTTAAGGGAAAGGTTTAGATAAGTTTGTATAAGCATGAGTCAAATATAAAATAATTAGACATGAATTAAGGAGGGAATCTGGATACTCTGAGTGGACTAGGGCAATCATCCGGCACAATGATCAAGAAGAGGAAAATCATTGAAACCATCAGTCCAGAGCAGAGCAGCAGTATAAAAGGCAAACAAGGCAGAGGATTGTTAGCTGAGGTACAGAATACAAAGCAGAAAAGGTTTTTACAGCATGCATTTACTTTGCCTTAATTGGATGCAGCATTAAACTACACAGGTGGCAGATAATTGTAACRGTGTACAATATTTTCTCAGAGAAAGAACAAAAGAATAACCTTATTTTGGGTAAAGACACAACTTCCCCCCCCCCCCATTTGCACAGTACTTAATACAATGAAGTCCTGGAATGCAATATCCTACTGTCTTACAAATCATTATCATGATTAAAGAGCCCTTTGCAAAATGACAGGAAAAAAAATAAAAGAAGAACACAGCTACAGAAAACTCGCCAAAYTCTTTTTCAAAACTCTTTTTACATATAGTATGTTCAAAGCTAGTAGCAACCCACAAAAGTCCCTGTTCCAGTCAAGTCGAGGAGCGTCTTGTTGATGATTCGGATCTAGAACTCGACCCAATGAGACCAGCACTGTGAGACTAGATACCTTCTAACAACCCACACCAGCAAGATGCGACACATAAGAGTGTTATCCCAACCATTTCTGACTATCACTGCAGTTATTCTCAATTCATATCAGTAAGGCCAACTTTTCTACCTCCCAGAATGAGAAGAGTGGTACTCATTCAGAAGTAGCACTGCAGCTTGATGTGCCACCACTATATCAAAGAAAAGGAGACAACTTATTTTCATGAGTCGGAGAGTATGAAACCACATCTTATGCCCTTCCTCATTGCTCAGTGGCATTTGCTGTTTTTGTTCCTGGTACAGGCAGCTCCTTCCCAAAGTGTGGATCCAACAGAGCCGGGTGTGCTGGAGCTGGCCTCAGTTGCCATTTTCAGTTGCCACAAAAGCAAATGTGTCTTCTTGATTCCAAAATGCAGCAATATTTCTCATGTATGATCAGCTTCACAGATATAAAAATATTTAAAAAACTAAAAATCAAGTACAAAAATTAGTAATAATAATAACAAAAGGAACAACAGCAATAATACCCCTGGAAGAAGGTTCTATTTATTACTGAATTTTCAGGTTGAAAGTAGACATATTTAAAATACATTTATATTGGTTGATGATTTTAGTTTTCTAACAGCTTTTAGAATTATGCTGCATGAAATCTCAATAAAATATAAGTTCACTAAATGAATTCATTTAAAATTTGGCTTCTCTCTGCATAATGAGAAGAAAAGCTCTAAGTTTACCAAATATAACTAATGCTGTGGTTCTTATCTCAAAATACCACTAGGAATCCACTGAAATCCATCCTATTTCTCCCTTGAGAAATAGCTTATACTAGATATATTTGACTCAGATCTCATATTGTAAAGAAAAAGTACTTCTAAAACTCTTGTTTAACCTTTCAAAAGATGTCAAAGATTGCAGGGCCTTTAAGAGGCAAAAATATTTTATAATAATATGTACTAGTGTTTAAGGTTTCTTTCTACGTAAATGTGAACAAATACAGCCTAGAATTTCATTCAAGTGTTGGGGGGAAAAAAAAAGAGACCAAGATGCACATTGAAGGGTGAATAATGTTTCTGACCTAGAAATGGAAAGTCATCCACAGTTCGCTGTGAAGAAAGATCACACTGCTAATCATGTTATTCCAAGGCAAAACAGGCTGACCAGCTCATCAGACCCCATGCAAACAAGTCCCTGTCCTGGGTGTTGGTGAACAGTCTGACTGGGGCGGTTACTGCCCTATAGGTCCGGGAATGAGTAGCGCAAGGAGGAGGAAAACTAGCTCACGTGAGCAGAAGACTTGTGTTGTGTCTGCTACAGCTCTAGGGCTCCTACCGCTTTCAAGGATATGAGGGGGATGAAGGAGGAAAGCTGTCTATGGCTATATAACCCTTGCCAGTGAAAGCAGATCTGCAGACATTTAGTGGCAACAGTCAGTTATACATCCTTTGCTGTATGTTATCAAAGCCAGGTGTTTCATTTTCTCTGCTCTGCTGTAACTTTTGATTGCTATATCAGGTATCTTTTCTTTTTTGTTTATTTTTTCCAAGGGTAACGAGGAAAGAACATTCTGCAAGTTTTCCTCTCTAAAACATTTTTCTCCTGTAAAACTCCTTAAAATTCCTATTCCCTGATTTTCATCATACTAATAAATAAGATGCTATAAGACAGGATAGTAAGTCTGGTAAAAACAAAACAAAACAAAAACAAAACAAAAAAAAAATCAAACAAACAGAAAAAAAAGAAAACCTCTGTACATTTGGCAGGTCAACTAATGGAACTAAATTATGTTGATTATAAAATGACTCTTGGTTTAACCCCTATAGAAAACAGATCAACCTTTAGACATGGATACTTGGAGGAAAAATTATCTTCACACTAACCGCATAGTAGCCTAGAATTGTGTTGTGCAAATTACTGGTTGGAAAAATATTACTTGTGTAAAATAAATGTATGAATKAATAACCTGTAATAACTCTGAACTATAAAAATAAAAGCATGAAAAGAGAGTTTAAAAGTAAGTATCTTGAAAGATATTCATCTGATTAAATGAGTAAAACGTTTAGATGCAATATTACGCTATAAACAGGAAATAATGCATTTATGGCAAAGATCAGAAGATATACTTCACCTAAGAAATCAGTGAAACTGAATACTCAGAACAGTATAATTCTTAGTTCTATGAAGTGTATCTGACAGTAAGATTTAAAAAAGATCTAAGTGTTTGACCTTTTTTTAATAAGTAGACTATTTCAAATGAGCACATCTGGTTTATGTTCCTAAACCTCTGGCCTTTAAAAAGTTCTGTTCCCAATTCACACAAAATACCATTCAGGATTGCTTGACATGGTGACCTTCCCTGTAGGTGGCTGGCTGAATAAGCCGATTAAACAGATTCAGGAATTTTGAATACATACAGCAAGTTAGCACTTGCATCCTGAATCATTAGTAAATTTTCTTCCTCTGTGTTGCATTGTTCTTCTACTGTGGATATACAATGGAACTGAGATTAAAATGAAGCATTTTTTCAGTGGAACTAAAATACATAAAGTATTAATTTTCATGTCAGAAAAGTTTTCATTATATTGCCACATTTTCTTAGATAMAAAGCCATATAAATTCAAGTAATTATCATATCAAATCATTAAGGTTTCCTACAGATTGAGATTAAAAAGTGTTGGAGAGGTGGGCAGGTTAAGTACATAAATTCAAATGGTCAGTAAATATTTAACAAATTCATTGTCGCCAGGTAATGTTAAAAATTAAATTGTGTATGGACTGGGAAGATTTCATTTTTTACCATTCCCATTAATAGAACATTCATTGTTATTTGTGTAGAGTTTAATTCTTTTTGACTTTGCTTTCCATTTGCCTTGAGGACAAGCCAGTTTAAAACTGTTCAGCTCACTGTACCATGCATAACAGGTAATCTGTCTAATTAAGGCCTGTAAGGATGTTCAAAGTAAAATATTGAAGAGCTTCTATAACCTCACTTTCACCCTCCCTATGTACCACAGCTTCTGAGACTCAGAGATACTCTAACCATTAACTCAAGTGTTTACACTCTGAGCTCAAATTCTACTTTGCCAGAATGGTTCATTTCACATTTTACAAGTCTGTTTTCTCATTTACAGGGAGAAAGCAATTTATCAAATTTTTATATTACATTTCTCAGCTTGTTCCAATATTGGATGATATAATATATGCCTGAAAATTCAAAATGCAAAAGCACACTGTGACTTTATCCAGGGACCTAATAAGATTTATATCCACATTCTTTTTTTTGTGTATTCATTTGGTGCATTTCAATGAATTATTAATTATGACCAACAATAAAATACTATTTTGCTCTGATGCACAGCAAAAGGAAAGATACCCAAGAGAAATGCAGCTGACAGCTAAGAGTAGACATGGTCAAAATATGCTCACAAGTTTCTCATCGAGTATTGTATGGCATGCATCTGCCCATCAAATGAACCAGACTGACTGAGTCTTTCTGAAGATATAGCTGCAATCTATGGGGAGGTAAAGTCAAGATTTATTACATATTGGGAGTCATTGATTTGATWTTTTTTGTAAGCATCCAAACCTCTCACAGTGTAATATCAAAAGATTTTGTTCCATTTTCCAGACCTTTTTTTAAAGATTGACACATGGGATGGAAATGTGTGGTAGGATACATGTTCTGAAGCTCAACAGTAGCTTAATACAAAGCAGCAGATCATCACTTATTACTTATTTGATTTAAATAATTCTCRAACTCAGCATTATGTTACTGCTATAAACATGTTATTATCCAGTGACAAATCACTTAGTTTTCATTTTACTATATCACACCTACTAACTGGCCTTAACTCTAGTACAAGTTTTGAGAATATTCTAACTACATATTTAAGTACTATGTAAGCTACATCTTGTCTTGTGACACAATGAAACAATCAATTATTCATATATTTTGTATACATAGCATTAGCTTTCTGTATTCATTACTTACTAACAAATACTGTATAAAAATGCCACAACTTTCTTAGTTGAAGTCCTACTTTCAAGGTCATTATAAAAAGAGGTCATTCAAGGTCATTTCTGGAGAGGGTCCAGAGAAGGGCAACCAGGATGATTAAGGGAATGGAACATCTCTCGTATGAAGAGAGGCTGAGTGAGCTGGGCCTGTTTTCTCTGGAGAAGAGACGGCTCAGAGGGGATATGATTAATATGTATAAGTTCAGGAAGGGAGAATGCAGGGAGGAAGGGGACAAGCTGTTCTCACTGGTGGCCAGCGATAGGACGAGGGGTAATGGCCACAAGCTGAAGCATAAGAAGTTCTGTCTCCAGGTGAGGAGCAACTTCTTCACTGTTAGGGTGACAGAGCAGTGGAASAGGCTGCCCAGGGAGGTTGWGGAGTCTCCTRCTCTGGAGGTCTTCAAAACCCTCCTGGATGCCACCCTGTGCCACATGCTGTAGGTGTGCCTGCTTGAGCAGGARGGTTGGACTAGATGATCTGTAGAGGTCCCTTCCAACCTTAAATATTCTGTGAATCTGTGATATTCTGTGAAAAAGTGTTTTTTAATTATAGTGAACAAATGTTAAAAACAAAKGAAATTTCCTTCCTTCCCTTACAGCTATCCATAAAGTAAAAAAAAAAAGTCTTGTAAGATATTCAAAAAACTATTTTTTGGAATAAAAATATTTTTGACCAAAAAAAAAAGTCATGTTAAAACACCTTGAGCCTAAAAACAAAGATGTAGGACTAAATATACTTCTGATTTTCTTTTAAATAGAGAATTCAGATTTGCTGTAGTCTTTGTCATGCCATAAAAAGCAAACTTATAAAAGATAACATGGTACCATATGCATACCTTAAAATGCATTTTCAGTAGCATTATTTGTTCTCTGTAAAATCTTCAATTTAACTTGAAGACTATCTGAAATATATGTAATGTGCTAAGTAGACCTAATCGAAGAGAATATACAGACATTTTACAAATTCCTGAAAAAATCACTTTTTATCATACAAGTAATAAAATATGTTTTATGCTTATAAAGGATTACTAAGAATGATAAGAAATCTGCTTCAAAAATCATACCAAAAGCTAGTTTAATGCTCATTTGACAGAAAACTGATTGCTAATGGATTTTGACAGGCTGATCATGCCTATAATAACATCAAGCATACCAAGTTCTTTTTCACACCACATAGYCCTCAAGGGAACATTAGCCTATAGATTAAGAGCCCCAACCTTTGAACTTCCTATAGTTAACTATCTATCAACTGATAGTTAGCCAGGCTGCCAATGGGCATGAGCCCCCTTCTTTGTTYATATTAACTCCAATTACTGATTTAGGGAAGACCAATTCACAATATTGATTCTGTAAGTTTTGATGCTTCCCTTATAATCTCTTTTTCAGGTACTAATGTGCATTAAAAAAAAAGACCTGATCTGAAATTCTCTCAATTCTCTCAGCTGTCAGGTCTTTACACTTGCCTCTTTATTGATTAACTTCCTTAACAAAAGAGAGGGCTACAACATCCCTTTTCTTCCTAGGCCTTTGGTCAGGCCACAGTGAAATACCTGCATCCATATGAAAGGCAACAGCAATTCCACTTTTCCACATTGTATGCTTTTTGCTTTAAGGGACTATTGCCTTTTAAGAAAACAAATGGATCCTCTGATGAGGTAGTTTGAGACATTGTGTGCTTGCGTACATTCTTCTTGTTTCTCTTGCAACTTGAATTATAATATTAAAAAATACCTTGGTCATAGATCATTTTTTTGTGTGTTTTATAGATAAAGTACTTGCTTTGGAGGGAAAGGAGCAACGTCCTGGAGTGTAGTCCTGGGTTTTCACCGTTGGCTGCTTCATTGTAAGGATGAAGCCCAATAGACCTTGAGCCCAGAGAGAATTTCTCCGCAGAAGTACCACTAGCTCTTGGTTTTGAGGGAGTTGTTTATGGCATTTCCCATGGGACAGGCCAGTACACACTCCACTTGAGGCTGATTTACTCTACTGTCCACTTGGGAGCCAGATAGTCTGCTGCTGGGGAGCAGACCACCTGAGGCTTGTGGTCCCCAAAGTATGTTCCTGTGCCACCATCTCCTCACCAGGAGGCTGCATGAGGCTGGACACTGAGGTGGGCTGAGAAAGGAAGCAACATGTCTCCACTATGCTCTTCACACGGATGATATAAAGGGAATAAAGATAGCGGCAAGAAGTAGGACATGGCACTAGGCAAGATTACATCCTCTGTGCCTCTCTCATGTGCCTGTGTTGAGTCAGGAACAATCCGCTTGACTCTTGGTGAGAATACATAGATTTTTCCATTTCAATGAGATTTGAAAAAAAAAAAGAAAATTACCCATCAACATCCAAATACTGTCAATGCATGCAGATCTGGCCCCACTGTGACACAGTGAGCAGAAACAGAAATGTAAAACTCTATCCCTGCTAACTACTCAGAAGCCAAGCTCAGCTTTTCCGTGCCCTGGTTTTCAAAGTGCGACAGTTTCCTATGTTTCTTCTCTCTGTTTCTCTCTCTCTCTCCTCAGAGAGAAAATGCTCAGAAGAAATGACCTTCTATTATGGTAAATTGAGATCTAGTGACTAATGGCTAATTGTTATTGCAATTCCTGACCTGATCTGTAGTGCTGGAAATCAAATCTCAGTCTCCAGAGTGTAACCAGATATAATGGGCAGCCCTTGAGTTTATACAGGCAGTGTATTAACAACTGAGCAACTCCAAAACTGTTACCTTAATGAACAGTCTTGGATCTAATAAATTCCAATGTTAAAACTAGGTGAACACACAATTGTTTTCATTTAAACTGACAGACCTGGAAATAAGACATTTCTCTTCTATTAGTTTATTCAGGGTATGAATAGCATTAGAAAAGTAGGGAAACTTTCTCATTGGCGTATTTTTTTCCAACAGCTTCAAGCTGTTAACAGATACATTGTCCCCAGGTATGGGGTGGTGCATGTTATGGCTAAATGATTAGTTTAGAGGCTCTTGACATACAGACTTTTTCTGTTCCCCAGTATCAACTGTGAAAATGTATTTCCAAGCAATTAAACCTCATCTCCTGCTGGCTTGGGAGCCAGGAACCTTCAAATTCCAATTGAAATTCTTCAACACCTTCTACCAGTGAAAAAACATATAACTCTGTTGATGAGAATCACAAAGAAATCTATTGATATATGTTTGAGTGTCATTTAAAGAGGAAAATAAAAGGTAGAAAAGAGATGTTGTTAACATTGTAGGTAAGGCAGATGACAAGAAAGTACACTGTTTTATTTCTGCAGGTTTGGAACTTGCAGTTGGCATGCCCATCAGCATGCACATCTTAAAGATATGTAACAGGAAAACAAAAACAGTAGGAAGTTAGAGATAATTTCTTATTCTTTTCTCTTCCGCCCTCCACCTCACCCTAGAAAAGACTTTCTGATTTTAATAGTTTTAAAGAGGGAACTGCTATTTGCAAACACTTGGTTAGTAGCTCGTATAGAAAGAACAGTGCTAACCATAAGCTCACAGCACTGCACAGGTAGGTCATAAAATAGTAACCTACATTGCAGCTTGCTTTGCCTATGGAGAGATAAGTGCCACACAGCTCTGAAGGAAGGAGGTACAAAATCGTTTTCTCCAGAGACTGCCAGGCCAGCTCCTTTATGTAAATGCTGGAGCATTGAATAGTCACAAGTTCACTTCTAACTCAATTTAACATTCATTAATGGCCCATTGCTGAGACAGCTTTTAGGAACATCAAGAAGAAGGAAATGCCAGTAGTAAGTGTATATCTTAGTCTCTCTACAACTGCATCTTTTGAATGATAACATGCTCTAAGTGTTTTAATTTTGGTGTGCTTTTCTTCTTTCTTATTTGTATTAGCGATACAAATAAACAGCAGAAAGAGAAAAAAAAATCTTGATTATGTTGGTTTTATATACTAAGGAGAAGAAAAGATGGGAGCTTTCTATCAGATATATTTCACAGTAAGGGTGAAATATTGGTTCTGGGCAGATGTAGTTGCTGCCTGTAATATTCTCTTTATTGTTGTGTATGACAAGCAGTTATGGTCTTCAGCTTGCATGAAGCATAATTGATCATGCTGACCAGTGTTAAGCCTGAGTGTTACATAATTTAGAGAAATAGAGATATACACACACACACACACACACACACACACACACACATATATATATATAAGGTCTTATTTATTCATGTATACTTTCTAAAGACTTATCCCAAACTAGATAGGTAGTGACTACAAAAGATGACACTCTGATGAGCTTGAAGGTTCAAGGATCTCTCCTTGATGATTTGTCTCCATTAGTGAGGAGGATACTCATCCTTCTTGTCGACTTTGTAACATGAAGAAGCTAAAGCGTCTGATTAATTGATATTTCTGCTTTCTTTCAAATCATCTCAAACTTGGACTTCCTACATGGAACTGATGTCATGCTTTAATTGCAATTAACRTATTATTACCACCTCGTGAGTTTTTAAACTATAATAATTTCCATATTCTATCATACTAATGAGCTGGCCAATGGTTTCCTGCAATATAATTGAATTGGATATTTCTAGTTAAAGACTACATTGTTTCTAATGAGTGTAACTTGATAAAATGTTATCATACTTATACTAGTGGAAGAATGATATTTTACTCTCAGACTCTTACTTATTCAGACTCTTTATTTTAATACTCTATATGATTTCCACAGAAGTCAAAAGTAAGAAATAATTGGAATTAGGTGAATACAGCAGAAGTATTTCTATGAATATTCTTTTGATTTTAAAGGAATTACCTTAAATTGTTTACACACTGCTTCTGTGATTACTTTCCCCAAATATCTTACTTAATGAATTTGTGGGAAGGCATATGCAGAGAATGAGCCACATATGCATATTGTGCAAATCATATTTTTAATTTAAAGCTTAAGTATTTGGTTCTGAAGTTAGGTAGATAGAGATATTTAACCAGAGAAGAGAAATATAAGGAATATACTTTATGTCCTCCATGAGAAGTATCACTGAGATAAGTCCATGCTAGCTGTTCCAAACACTTTTTTTTTTTTTTTTTTTTCTTTTTTCTTTTTTCAGGCAGTGGCTTAGAGCAATCTTCTGTGGATCTCAAGAAAAGGCATTATCCTTACCAATGCTTCCAGACTGTTATTCAATCACTTTGTTTAAGCTTCTTCCATTTATGCATATCTGCAGTTTTGTCGGGACAAAATGCATGGTTGTCTTTCTTGCCACTGCTTAGTTGCATTGTGTAACAACACTTACGACATATAGCATTCAGCCAGCAAAGTGAAAAACAACTTAAACAGTTCTATCATCTATCATAATAATGCATTATTACTAGTTCGGTTCTCAATAATTAAAATGAACGTCTAGGGAGCATGCTAATTACTTCCTTCAGGTATGTTTCTTATATTCAGTGTTCTATTTAAAAGGTAAGGGCTTTCCATTACTGATGGCACATCTTTGACAACTGTTGGACAACMTTTTTGTTTAATTCTATATCATTTTGTCATTTGGATGGATCTTAAATCAACCTCTACTGCATATCTTTATGATATTTTTTTGTTTGTCATGATAATTCTGGCCTTGAAGATTTTGGCCTAAATGTGTCACATTCTGTGGGAATTATTCCATCTATTTCTGTTTTTTTTCCAAGTTTTAGTGCCATAAAGGAAGACTTTATATGTTAATAAAGAAAATTTAGTATTTTAARTGAGGTATTTCTTGAAGAAGATTGAATAGCATAAAGATCATGTCAGGTTTTCACTCTTCTAGCTTGTATGTGACTCCTATTTTATTTATAATTCTTCCAAAATGCATAGAATATAAAACATTTTAAAATCTGTTCTAARCTCTGTACCTGGAATGGTTGATGATAAACAATCATTGGCCAGAAATTCCTAAAATTGACTCTCTCATGTATCTCTGAGACAGTCATGGGAACAATTTATCAACGGAAAATAGACAAGATTTAGTACAGAAGTAATAAATTCATATTTGATTTAAAAATGCCTGTGATCTACTAGTAACTTTATAGTCTTACTATAATATAGTTTATTTATTTATCTGGATGAAAGAGAATTAGATAAAGGATAGAGAATAAGAAATACTTGTAAAGAAAAACTTCAGAAATAATTATTTTAATTACATTTAATTGCAATTGAAAAAATACCTTTTTAAATGAGTATTTTTAAATACAGGCTGGGATGAGACATATTATTCTCATTGTTGAAAAATCTTATTGTCTGGAAATATGTGCTTATTGAGAGATAATTAAATTGGGTGAAATCTTCTCCAGCCAATTAGGCCTGCAGCTTTCATTCAAGCTGCTTTGTAAGAAAAAGGAAAAAAATCACAGCTAATTTATCTGATCAAAACTAGTGTTTAACGCCTACGTCTTGCACATATATCATTGTGTATGCAATGACCCATGATCTAGAAAACTGAACAGAAGTAGATGTTCAGGCTTACATTGTCAGCAGGAATGTAGGTAGTTACTGTACTTCGGATTTGACTGTGCACTTATTTATGGATCACTTGAAACCTAAGTAAATTACAGCCTATTGTAAAATTTCAGCTAGATGAAAATGAAAGATGCCTCTTCCAAACAGCAAGCATGCATCAAGCTCTATTATGGATACACTTAAATGTAGCAGCTTGATTTCTTGATCTTAATATTTCCATTTCATCCTCATTGTAGTAATATGGAGTCTTCATAAACTAAAATATTAACTTCCATAAGGAGGCCTCAGTACCAATATACAATTATGAAGAGGAGGATAAGTAGTGTAATAATTATTTCAAGGCTGTTTTTATAGTGAATTATAACAATGAAAGTTTGTGGCTTCATGACCCATACTGAGTGCTGCCTACTGTTTGAAAGGTCCTGTAAAGGAGCAGATTTTCATCAGCAAATATTACTCACACTGAGCAGTGCATTTCTCTTTGATTGGCCAAAAGGCCACAGCACTAAGAGTGCTTTCACGTGAAGTAACTAATTCTAACTCTAAACAGCCCAAGCAAGCTTAACTTCAGTTGTCAGTGCACAAAGTGAGTTATGCTGATTATCAAGCATACCATAAATTCACATTTTAGTGAACAAACTACATATTAACTCCCATACCGATAAAGCCCGAGATATTATCACATACCATGTAACGACCTGGCATCCCTCCGTAGCTTCTTTAGGGCTGTTTTTACTTTTTATCATGTAATATTTAACAATAATGTCTTACTCATTCTTAATTTCTTGATATGTATTGCAAGAACTTCAGTTCTGGTGGACTCAGTATCTGCAATTGAATTTCCACTATAATTTGGGATGAATTAACTGGCCCATTACTTGGAGACATTTACCTTTCAGTACTACTTTGTTATGTGGGACTTGTTCTCACAGCTCTTTCTTGAACTAAACTTAATGAACTTCTGAAGAATAAATTGGGTAGATGTTGTGTTCATATTGCTCCCTTTTAAGCCAAAAATGGCAGCAAGTGACCCGATGAGGCTTTGGAGCATGAATTCTGCAGCAATTATAAACGACTGCAGTTTCTGATGTCAGCTCCCCAAAGAGCCACCTSCTACCTGCAGACATGGCAGTCATCCGCAACGGAGCAAGAGGCTGGAGAAAAGTGTGGGCAAAGGGAAGACTAGTAGGGGAGGATTATTAATTGAGATGGCGAGCTCCTTTTCCCACAAAAGGAAAAGCTTCAGAGCACTTAAAATTCCACTATGTGCAAAAGAAGCAAGGTTATTAAGTAAGTAAAAGGTTACCAGTCAGTCTTTAAAATCTCCATGGGAGCAAAAACAAAACAAGATTAAAAATAAAAACAAAAAMCAGAAAACAGAAAGAGATCTACTTATTCAGAGAGTGTCTGATGACCTTCTTAACAGACTGGAAACTCACCACTATTGATTATAGCTTTTTTGTTTTTTAAGAAAAAAAAGTTGCCTTAAAAATCCTTTAATATTTTGGACTTTTGTTGTCCTGACCTGCATTAAAAATACTCTGAATTGATAGTGTTTTACACAAGAGTGTAATATTTTATTACTTTATACTGAGGTAGCTTTTTACCTTCTTAACAAAGTTATTTTAATCTGCATTTACAGTGTCAAGGCCTGTCTATTATTCAATAAAACAGCAAAGATTATAAGTGACTTTGTCATATTACCCGGATCTGCACCACATCATAGATCTTTATAAAGAGGTTTAATCTGATGAATTATTTTGSGGTTTATGTATAATGTAAGGAGATTTTTTTTCCCTTTTCCTCCAGTGACCTTTTTGCACACAGTAACTCATCCTCTAAATCAGTACACTGCATCCAGCTAACCTCTTCTTTCTTAAATAAGGCCCAATTTTAAGGTCCCTATTTTACTTGCCACTGACAAGGGCATTTTAGATTGGGTTAACAGGGCTAGACTAAAAGAATAATGAAGAGGCTTTCTAAAGACAAGACTTAAATATTCCCATATCCTAAGAAGAATGTAGACTATGCTAGTAATTTCTAACAAGTTGTATCTGCTCATACATATAAGTTTTGAGAGCAAAGGAAAGATCTCATTCTTCTGCTACAGAAAAGAAAATTTTCAGCTTTAAAACTTCTAAATAAATGCAGCTGACAAACCAACCAAAAAATGAAGATAGAATAAAATCTTAGCAAAATTCAGACATGATGCTGGTATTCCATTAGCAGATTTAAAAATATGGAGGCTTTAATATGTCCAAAGTAGGACTTTTTTGACTAAACAAAAAYGAGTTGGTCAGAATACCGCTTTCATTCAAAAAAGTCTGAACCAGATATTTCTGAGCAGACTTAAAAGGTATCGCCTTATCTCCACAAAGAGAGTATCTAATACCTCAGTGGATGCTTAGAAAATAAACTCTGAAGAGCACATGATTTTTGTTTTGAAACAAATCACAGTGAGATTTTATCTAGCTGTGAGTATATCTCATTCATTAAATAAATCTATTGTTACTACTGTTTTTTTTAGTGAAAAAAAAAACTTCATACTTCATTAATTTTATAGTTATTCTGGAGTGATACTGGAGTGATGTTATTGATATTTATGGAGAAGAAGTAGATGTAAGGCCAAACCTACATATTACCTGGTGCAGCTGTTTATTCCAACATTGTTCTGGAGATGACATATATTAATAACGTAAATTGATTCTGGGTGGGAAAATCTAGTCTCCCACATCAGATTTCTTTGTAAAGTCTTCATTAATCAAAGATCTGTCATATCAATAAAAGCATCATGGGTCTAKGGGTCTGCAGTACTATGCTAGTACTGTGACAATATGAGGAGTTTGTGCACAGCTTACACTTTACAAAGAATTCAGAAACTGCTGCATCACTGAGCGTATCAATGAACAGGGAGTCAGCTGGAGCTACTTATGTTTCTTCCTGACTAGAGATGGTGAAGGATTATTAAACTTTGATAATGCCTTCCCAGACAGGTACATCTCAGAGAACAGTATGGTCACATCTTATAAACTTTTTACAATTTCTCTGTTCAGCATAGGATGTTGAAAACTGGAAAAAAATCCTAACTAAAAGAAGAAAGAAGCCAGGTTTGAATGTTAGAACTTCAAATCCAGAGCCTGAGAAATTGAAGTCAAAGTGGAAAAAACAAAGTCATTGCAAAACTAGCAGAGACATTGGAACTCAGAGAGAGGAGCAGTTCTATCTTTACAGATAGATTCTCTTGGCCTGTGTGAGTGGCTGGAGAAAACCTGTATGTTCGTGACATGGTGATCAGGTCATAAAAGGACATCTGCAAGCAGCTAATCTTCAGAGCACTTTGGCATGAACTCTTAAAAGTGCTGAGAAAACTGCAGCAAAAAAATAAAAAAAAAATGCAGACTGGCATTTAGGCAGAATATTTTTGTTGCAGATTTCACTTATGAAAAGTATTACGGAGGACACAAGATGTTTCAAGTCCATTTTGAGGTGAGCTGCTCTGCACAAATTGTGAGTTTCCAACGAAAGTTGAGAAAAACAAGAATGAATAAATGACTGCTACTTAACTGAATAAAACAAGGAGTTTTACCTCAGTATGTGAGTCTGTTTCCCTAGTAATTGCAATCTTAATAAAATAGTTGAAATACATGAACAAAATCCAGCCATTAAAGAGCTAAGTATAATCAAGAAGTATGGACATAACAAAAATTAATTTGAGGCATATCTTTTATTTTATTTTATTTTATTTTATTTTATTTTATTTTATTTTATTTTATTTTATTTTATTTTATTTTATTTTATTTTATTTTATTTTAAACTTCTGGCTTTATTATTGAAATAAATGTTGTGTGTTTCATCAACAGAAAAAACATGTCATGCTGTGTCCATAAATCAAGTAGTGTGTTTAAGTTTTCTAAAAGCTCTAGCTAAGTGAGTACAGAGCTTGTGTGTTCTGCAGATGTATATGATCATAATATTTACTGGTCATATAAGCTTGGCTTTGATTCTTTACATTAACTTTATCAATGCAAGATAAGAAATGACTGAATGTAACTCAAAGCTCAGCTAGAAAGGCAACATTTTGGAGTATGTCTTCAGATTAACCTCGTAAACAAATCAGCAATTCTCCCTGGTTGGACCATTCTCCAAGGCCACTAATCATCACAAAAGAAATATTATACTTTCATTCCTTACTCAGAGAATCGATAAACTAAGCCACAAGTGATTCTCACACCATCAGTAGATACGATAGTAGTTTCAGGAATGTATTTTCTCTACCTGAGTGCCACATCATCCTGTGTGGCAATTTAGTATATCCAGCTGTACCAGTGGGAATGTGCTCATTAGTTAATATAGATTAGATCTCCTATTTTTGGAAGGAA
Source organism: Nothoprocta perdicaria (assembly GCF_003342845.1). Classification (NCBI taxonomy): domain Eukaryota; kingdom Metazoa; phylum Chordata; class Aves; order Tinamiformes; family Tinamidae; genus Nothoprocta; species Nothoprocta perdicaria. Next base: position 935,593 of record NW_020455205.1, on the reverse strand, counting down.
GATACAGATTTCTTTCTGCTTCTTTTTTAGTAGTCCCACAGGCATCTCTGCAGGAGATACTGATCAGCCTCGACACCACTGGGGCCGTGTTGACAGATAGCCCCAGAGTAGCAACAGACCTGGAGGCAGTACAAAGCCCTGTATTTTCAGTGCCAGAGTTGTCAGAAAAATGGTAGTTGGAGGGTGAATTTACTTTAGGGYATCTGGGTGACCACGGCTACCCCTCTTTAAGGCTAAATTCCACAAGGAAAACTTTAGAGTTTTTTCCTCTTCTCTTGAAGCCTCTTTGGCTGTGGTCCTATTCGGAAGGTGCCTTAGCATTTGGGGGCTGAAATTTATTGTATRGCTTGTTCATTTTAAAAGTTAAAAAAGGAAGAAGCAAAGAGTATCTGGTATCTTTGAGATTGCTCAGATTTTAAACAGGCTTAATCCTTTCAATAATCAATTAGGATAAATTTTAACAAGGCAGCAGGAAGGAGTTAAGCAAATTAGAAGTATTCCCAAGATTTTACTTCTACTCAGCTATAATTAAAATCAAACAATAGTGCAAGAATAGTTAGGGAATATCATACAGTGTAGCTCTGAAAAATCCCCGGAGGAAGTTACAAATGCTTCCAGCAAACAAAATAAAAAGAAACATTAGTCAGTTGCAAGCCTCATTTACTCAATGATGGGAGGTAACAATGCTATAAATCACTAGTTACCTTAAGTCAAATGATCTTTTGTGCCATGAGCCTTTTGATAATCTTTACATTTACCATCATGGGAATATTTGTTGAATAAATATTTACTAGACCAAACACACAATTTTGGTACAAGAACCATCTTTGTAAATAGCACTGAAAAATGACCTGAGCATGTTAGGGACTCTCAGCTGAGTATCATTTATTATCAGATTTACTGAATAATTCTTTAATAAATGATATATGAGGAAATGCCTCTACCTAGTCAGAGAGCACCATGTTCACTACAATGACTTAAAGCTCAGTTCGATACTTGAGATGGAAAAATACAGGATTTTCGTACAACCTGTGGTGTTTTATTGCGGAAATGACACAGAGCAGCACGCTGAACATACATCTGAGACAGCCGCTCATCTTACCTTGCACAAAGCTAGAGCACTTGGGTTTGAAAGCATGACAAGGTTTGGACAGAAACTGTGGATGCATTTTTTAACACCTGTGGTCAAGTTATTGGACTTTGATGCAAATATATCCATTAAAGTGATTGCGGTGTAACAGTAAGTAACTCCAGTGGATTTGGAATGGAAGGTGGTATCTTAAATCTCAAATAACTTGTCCAGTATGGATGAGTTTACTCTAAGCTATTATTTAAGGAAAAACAGTCACAAGAGAAATGTCAGGTTTATGTGAAAGTGAATAATTTTCACTTTCCAGTTAAAGGTGCAGAGCAAGTGTGAGAGTTTTATAAAAATGGAGGACATTTAGAAGTGGAGAACATAAAAACACTGCAAAACCAAACACAGCTAAAGCAAAACATTAATGAACATGAGAAAAACACTTGGTAAAGCCACTGTTCATGATTTGACAGAAAGTGGATAAAATCTATCAGAGATTAAAAGAGCCAGAGATGAAATACCAGATTGCCTGTGGCAAACTCTGAAAGCAGACTTGTTCACATGGAATGGGAATATAACATTAAAATATGACAGGCCATGTTTTATTGGTCCATTAATACATGCCTCAGGTATGTTTTCAGGCTATTAATTGAGATACTTTGCAATGGTTTGGCCCTGAAACACCAAAAACGATTCTGTGATCAATCACAGAAAATCAATCATCATACTTCATTTTAGCAAGAGATGACATAACCCAAAATAAAAAATAAATAAGAAGTAAGAAATGGACAGACAGGACTTTCTTCTTTCTTATATCTAAGGAATTAGAAAGGACTTGAACAAAGCAGGTATTCAAGAAGTGCAATAAACCATGCAGAAATTAAGTCTGATCATTAAGACACTGAAGATAAAAACATAGAATAGGTGAGAAATTTTTGTGATTATTCCCACAAGGCAATTATTAACTAAAAACTTTTAACTGGTTTGTTCAAATAATAACTGAAACATATAAAAATGCCTTTGTTAATAATCTCATTTAAATATTTTTATTTTTTTAACTCATCACCTATGGTTATCTCTTCCTGGAATGCCTTGTTTAATAATCAATTTAGCCGTATTGCTCTTTAGAAAATGGACATTAAAGGCTTATTGTAGAATAGTCTTCACTTTTAGCAAAAGGAGTACAGTAATTTTTTTTTTTTAAGCTAAATGAGATAAATTCTATGTCTTGATAGCACAATGCTAGACATAGAGTGACACAGGACTTTCTGGGTGGAATCAAAGATCTTGTTACTGAGATACATCTCTGCTCTGTTTTTCTGATTAGCATGACTACATATTACAGAATCAAAACAAAAAAAAAAGTCTATAATTCATTACAAGTGATGTGCAGTGATTTAACTCAGAAATACTAAAAGCAAATCTGAGATCAACATGAAATAAATAATAGCCACTCAGACAGAAGTCTCTTCACATTCCAGTAAAGGTAAGAACATATATGTAAGTTGTGAGGGACCTTGGACATAGCCATTTGAAAAAAAAAGTGTATATATATATATATATATATATACTTTAATAAATCCTTTATAATAAATCATTTTCTGTTAAATAGTTGTCCTTACTTGGCTTGTTGCATAATGAAATAATGAAGCTTCCTATTGCACACTGTTTAGTCAGTCCCAGGAACTATTGTATGCTTAATTTTAAGTATGTAAAGAGTTCCATCAAGCAGTTCTCTTGGGATTTCAAGCAACTTATGTGGATTGGAATGAGGTGTCAAAGTAAAACATTATACTACTTCAAAAATTTTTGGGCTTTGTTTTGTTTTGTTTTTTTTTTTAGGAAATCTTAGGTGGCAAGATTCTAGTGCTCACAAAAGATTTGTGTTCTTCAAAGTTTATTCTTGTCTGATTTAGTGGAAACCTATGTGAATAACAAAACTGGGTCAAAAAGAGAACTATACTGCCTACAAAAAGCTCTATACACACATGGATACAGATATATGGACATATATATATATATATAAGGACTAAAGGAAAATGGAATTACTCTAATTTTTCTAATTCTGGACTCCCTTCCATCCCAGAAATAGCACAGAAAATAAATGTTTAGGAAGGACAATCACCATAGAGCTCTTGTGTGACTCAGTCCAGCAGGATCAGGTGTTCTGAACCCAACAGTTTCGGTGTGTGTCCTTGGCAGACCGTGCACCACGCAGTGGGTGCTGGCTAATGGGAAGGATGGGACAAGCAGAATGGAGCAGAAGTGTTTAGAAATCTCTATGAAAAATCTGAGTATGAGGATATTGTTTCTGCTTAGTTTATAGCAAGGCAATATATAATTTAGATGGTGAGAGCTTTCCTGAACCAATCTACTACTTTTGGGTATCATAGTGACATAATTTAAGAAGTGAAAAATATTTATAAAAGCTATTCTGATTCCTAAATCATCTATAGCATAGGCAGGATCCTCTTGTCAATTGTTAGTTTTGAAGGAATCCTGTTTATTCTCCCATCAGAACATTTTAGCATACACATTACAGGAAATGATGCTTTTCCAAGATTCTGTATAACAAATTAAGTCATGTCTATCCATTTCTCTTCTGTACATCTAATGTGATCTATCTTTCTAATATTCTCTCTATACTTACTATTTCTTGCTTTGGATCATGGGCAAATTCCTTTTACATACTGCATTTTTCTCCTTCCAGATATCTCAGAAGAAGCTACTTAAGACTAGAAGCACCATCTATTTTTTGCAGTTCCAAACTAAGCACATCCTTCCAATTTGACATTTTTTTTCCATTATAATTCCTTGCTTAGTTCTTCAGCTCGTTTAAAATTCATGCAAATCTTTCAACCAGGCCAATTTAGAGTAATTTTGAGTGTAAGATTTTGTAAAACACTGCATTAAATGACTCACATTATATTTGCTACATTTCCTTCATTCACTAATCTGGAAATTTTATCTATTCCAGCAATCAAGTTTGCCTAGCAAGTACTTTTATTCCTGCAGTTTAGTGTAAGTTCATTTGTCCTGTAGCTCCTGTCTTTCCCACAAAGCCTTGTTCTGATTTCATTGCCTTCTTTTGACTAATGAGCTGGAGCATAAGGTGTACACCACATACTTGGTGGTGTATGAATTTCCTATGTAATTTGGTAACCATACTTGAGATAAAACATTTTTGGTTTCTATATTCCTTCAGTTCCAAACTGCCAATGCTTCTTTATTATAAATTTTGGTCTTGACTTCCTGAAATCTAGCTTAAAATACTTCATCATCACAGTCTGCACTGTTAAAGTGAAGCTCTCTGGCATTGTAAATAGCTTTGGTTCACAGCAACTCAGTTATAATTACAGAATTTGTTTGGTCAGAAAAATGTTAATATTGGACTTAAAGAAAAGTATATATGTTCAGTTTAGGAAAGATAAACATTTCGATTTAAACTAGTTATTTTCATTCATTTTTTGAAAGACAACATATTTTGCCAATGCATTTTTCAGCACTTTTGGAATGTGGTGGAATGCTTAGTTAATCATTAATTATAGTGCCACCACAATGTGTCATGTAAGAGTGTGAGCCCTATTTATTTCTTAAAATTAAACTGCTATTTTAGCACACTACTCTCCTTAAGTTCTTTATATTGAGAATATTCAGAATGTACCAATAATTGAAATTTGACACAATATTTCACATAAAATATTCTGAAAACGTGAGACAGAAATGCTAAAGTGAATAACAAAATTCTTATCAGTATATTTGCCAATCTGTAAAATTATGATGAATTCTATATGAAGTGTGTATGACAAGAAAATACATGACCAGCATGGCGGAATTCAATAAAGTAAAATCAAGGAAAAACATGATTAAAAAAATAGTTACCTTGTTTTTAAAGGTCTGCTGTCTTTACACCGGTGACCTGAGTTGCATTCTTAGTTGATGCATTTTAATTTTTCTTACACTTAAACTGATAGCTTACATAATATTCATTTTTAAGCAAAGACATTTTTTCACTGCATCTGCAGTGTTACTTCACTGGGGTACACCATTCTTTGTCTGTTTGCCTTGTTAAACAGCTTGCTAGTATCTATAAAATGGCAAAAAAGATAACTTAGGAAACAGATAAAATCAATTCACATCCTACAAAGAGGCAATCCTTGAAATAATTGCTAGAAAAATAACCATATAACACACTAKCTTCTGTAGCTCAATATGATCTTGAAGCAAGAAATTGATATAAAATCAACAGAAGTCCTCTACAGATCTTGCTAAGACTTTAACCAGGCTCTCTGTATTAAGTGACCACTGAATGTCTATTCTCTTTCTGCAAGACAACATTTGCCATTCAAAACATCAAAGCATGAATGTAATATGCTCATTGTTATCACTAAATACCAGAATTTATAAGCTCAAAGATGCACAACTTCCAGAATTCATTATTAGTGAAGTGCATTATAAAAGCATGACATTAGCATAAAATAAGACAGCTTTATGGATCTTAAAGAAGCTTTTCTACATTTTCCTAGAGTCATTAATTATATTGAAGTGTCAACTTTCAATATGAGTTATCTTGAAGCTTTCTAAGTGTCTTCCATTTTCACCTTGATTTTAGGCTAGTTTGTTTAGCATTTTAACATGTATAGGAGTATGTTGGTGGACAAGTTGTCAGCACAGATGTACTTTCTAAAAGTAAGAGCTGCAGTAGATTACTAAAGCACTTTTTAAGCCCTTGATCTAGCCAAAGTGATGTTCAACAGCTGTTAGATTGCAGATGTTCCATATACATTTCCTGGGCTGCAGATATGGAGATTGCTTTCCAATCCAAGCAAGAAACACCACCTTTCTAACACCTATTGCAGTAATGCTTATTGTGTCTCCATATTTCCTCAGATTAGTTCAAGGGCACATATTGAAGCAAACTGTATGATCCAGAAGATATAATTAAGGACAGCTTGGCAGCAGTTCATCTCCCAGAGGGTCGACTGAGAAATATCTGTGTTGTGAGAGGTTCCCAGCATTTAAAGAGCTTAATATTTACTCTCTTGTTCTGTTCCTTTTAGAGCAAAAAGGAGTCTGATCCTTTTTTTTTTAAACAGCGCATGGATACTTAGGAATCCTGAATCTTATTTAGTATTGGTCTAGCTGTCTAGGCCAGTGCAAAACTTTGTGCCAAATGTAACCAAAACAGAAAAGCAGCTTTTGTGTTGCAGGTTGGTACATCCTGTGGGGCAAGGGAGAATCTTTTTCTCCATCTCATAAGTACTAAGGCTATTTAGATGCAGAGACTAAAAAGAAAACTGCTATTTTTCTGGGCTACAGGCTGACTGCTCAGGGAGGCTGTGATAAACAGTACTTGCATATACTGTTAAATCCAGAAATGAAATAGAATCTCTTAGAAAAGAATATACTGGCTATAGGCTGTGAACAAAACAAAATTTTTATAGGGTAATTTTTCTTAAGTGTCAAACTTAAGACCACTGTGCTCCTGTAATCCTTAAGGTAAATAATGAAATGGACTGTTCATTTTGTACGATGTCAGACAGAAATCCAAAACATATATTTTCTTTCTTATGATTGTTATTGACCAGAATAGACTAGTTAAAGCAATGATATCTAATCACTTTCAATTAAATATGCTTACATGTTAAGCCAATAAAAATCAAACAGTTAAAAATAATTTGTTTAGCAATATATTTTCAGAACTTGCTTGCAGCCAGAACTGTAAATTAATAGCTCTGGACCACCCAAAAACCTTACTGATGCATGAGACAAATCTCACAGAGCTCTGGCAGGGTGCAGCAAAGGAGATAGCATGGAAGCACAAGCAAACTCCTCTTTAGTGCCTGATGCTGATGTGAGAGAGGCTTTCATAGGCAAAGAGAGTTCACCCGCAAGAATTCCAGAGGACAAYCTTAAAAAGATCCTTGAATAGAGATACTGTAGTTTCTGCTGGATGTTAACCAATGTAGTTCTCCCAGGTGAAATATCTCATTATACATAAAGATACTTAGCTCTAGTAGTATATCTATAAAATTACATCTAAAATTCTAGCCTTTTCTCTTATGCTCTTAGCCCTTATTGTTCACTTGTGTTTTTGGATGTTATGTGGTGTATCTATCTATTTTGATTCTTAAAAGACAAATACTTGAAGACTGGGGTGCAGCTCAAGCAACCTCTTATAAAACTTAAATTTACAAGGCAAGAATTATATTAAGTTTCTTAAATCCACTGCCAGCTTCCATACAACTATAATTCAATTCTATAATTTAATCGTATTTTAAGAACGAATTCCCATCTGACTCTAGTATTATCCAAAATGACACATGTATCATCAGTGAGAGTCACAGTAATTCAACATAGGTTTAAAATATGTTCTAACTATCAGAGGCTAAAGGATGCAGAAATAAAATGAGAATATTTAGTACTAGTATTCTTTCATTGTTTCACAATTTCCCACTAAAGTCTCTGACCACCAAATGCTATAATGCTGATCTATTATCACATAAATAATTCACTTATTAAAAAAAATAAAAAGGTCAATTCTCACTTCTGCAAGATTTTGCTAATACTAGTAAATGTATTTCAGTAGATAGGAAGATTACTGATCCTTAACAAATTTACCTAAACATATATGAGGCCTGTTGTTATAACTGACCATCATTAGTAACTCATGTAGTGCCAAACAGTGTGTATTTAAAAAATATTATTCAGCTAAAGCATACTATAATTCAGAAGGTTCTGAAATGTCATCTAATAAAGCTTGTCCAATTTATGCGTGAGGCTTTGATACTGGTCTTTCTCAAAAATCATTCAAATCCCACAAATAGTTCTAATTCAATGATACTCGAGGTTGTATACCTAATGCCTTTAATACAAAGGGCTATAATACTTAAATGATTTTGCTAGAAGATGTATGCCAGCATAAGTAAATTATCCTGGAATAGTATGAACTCTGTGGATAGTATTGTGAAGAGTACTAACCATAGGGCTACTATGGATATACTATAAAAACACTATAAACAGAATAATGATATAGCATAACAAATTTGCTCAGCAAATTAACCAGAGAATCCATACAGTAGCTTTCCTACCTTTAAACCATCCTCTGCTTAAAAAAATCCAGAAAAGCAAAACCTCCCTCAAAAAGCATCAAAACAAATTTTTCTATCTAGTTTTCTTATTACTATGAATACATAAAGCAATATAATTATTCCTTAACATAATATTGTAAAGACTGTAAAGCTAGTAAGAATTTCTTTGAAGAAGGCAATTTGCAAGTTTTGGTTCCTTTTAATATTGTTATTCAGTAATAACACCATCTAATTGTTTAAACTGTCCAATTTGCTGTTTTTAACTCTTCTAGTTGTAATATGTTTGAGTAATTATATTCAACAAAACCACAGTTATCTGAACATCAGAATGTGGCACTGCAAAGTGTCAATAATTCTCACCATTTCAGTTATTTTGAGGAAAAAAAAAATAGATGTATCTCTAGACTTCCGATTATTTTAAAGAAACTATGATTATGCAAGTGACACTAACTTTACTAATAATCGTCTTCAAACAATGTCCAAATAATATTTGAATACATAATAATTAGAAAAGTACTACATAACAACATTAAACAACTCATCCAATCTGGATGGGCAAAGCTGATTCAAGCCAAGGAACATAAAGCACTTATAACTATCTAAAAGAGAGAATTGATCAGCAGACCCAAACGCATTTCACATTTATCAATAACACATTGCTTTCTGAGAGTGAATGTTCTGGAAATGGAATAGTCATTTTATTAATTAGATCCAGTYCCTCTTCACGGCCATTGATTGTCCTCTACTTAGAAACAGAGAACACTGTGTAGTTACTAAAGAAATTCATCATGCAAATGTCTCAGTTTTATATATAATCAATTATTCTGCCTACTTTTTCTCTCAGACCTACCACTTAATCTTCTTTATGCTGTTCTAGTATTATGCTTTGTTCTCAGATACCGCATGCTCTATTTTCAGCATATATTTACCAACAAAGCTTTCTTTAATCAAATTTTTCATGAGCGTGAGTCCTCAGAAGATATTTCCAATAATAAATGCTGTTCTGCCAGTAAGATTAGTTTTGTACTGTAGGTAATAAACTGGGTTTACTGGGGCTAGAAAAGTAGTTTTACCAGRATTTTTTAGCTTGGATATCTTATCTCATCCATCAAACTCTTGTCAACAAAAGAAGGAGAGGGAAACATCAGGAAATCTCAAGGCATTTTCATTGTAACACATCTATGCCAATCAAGATAAGCCCCTAGATAAGCTGGACAATAAGAATGGACACAATTTCTTTGTTCACAACTAATATCCACATTTTAAAGAGTGGAACCTCAAAACGGATGATCCCGTGTTGATTTTTAAATCCTACCTGGAAGTCGTTTGATCCAAGCTCCCACAGGTACAGCATCATTGAATCCAGGCTTTCTACTTTTGTTTTTTGCATAGTTTGACTTTGATCTATCTTTTGAATAGCAGGAATCAACATCAGCGCAGTGAGCTGTGATTGTAAAAAACAAGTATGAAATATTATCAGTCCTGTACACACATATGTCTATGTGGTACAGCCCTTTTAAATGCTGAAGAACTATAATCTGGTATTATCAATTTAATTACAGAATAAATTTACACAATTAATTATCTTTCAATATTAAGAACTATTTTTATCTTAAGATTTTGTCATTGAAATTTGCAATTAAAAATGTATATAAGCCTCAATATATGCATTCATCCTAAACAGTATTCCATGTTCTCTTTTTAAAGTGATTGTGAGGTTTTTCAATGTTTTCATTGCACTGAAGCATGCTTTACTGCTAATACTGGTAAAATTAATTTAGATTCTTTTCCATAAAGAATGCTTTTTCTATTATTTGCCTGCAGTGACTTTTCCTAATCAGGATGAGCAGTTGAGGCACTCTGGGTGCAAACAATGAATTTAATGTCTGCATTGGGGAATCTCCTTCTCTGGAGATATTCAAGACCCGCCTGGATGCCACTSTGTGCCCTGTGTTCTAGGTGTCCCTGCTTGAGATGGACAAGATGATCTCCAATGGTCCCTTTCAAACTTAATGATTCTATGATTCTATGATTCTATAATTGATAATTATTAGTAGACTCAAATATGAATATTTTAACAAATAGAAAATAAAAAACAAAGAAGCTATGAAGTCGGAGACAAATATGTCCATAATAGTACTCCTGCCTCATTTAAACATTTTTCAATATATGAATTATAGGGCTGCTCAAATTCAAAATGTGATAAAAGATTGATGTGTCCCGGCCATAGTAAAAAAAAAATTTRCATCATCCAATCTAAAGGTTTGAACATAGGATCTTGCTTTTTTAAAAGATGTTTAACAAATTATTTTGTATTTTTAGTAAAATATATGACAAATATTATATTTACAGAAAAAAATCAATGATTACAGCAGTTTTAATAATTATGTAGCTAGACCTTGTGAGCTGAAAGTCAAACAATTTAAATTATGCCTCATTTGGGAATATTAAATATATGGGAAGATTGCTATCGGCTTTCCAATTCTTCAAGCATGGTTCTAAGAGTGAAATTGATGTAAAATCAGTTTGATGATTGACATTTGCTATAACATTGTTCCAAAGCATATAGTTGTCTTTTAACTTATTTGAGTGTTAAGGCTTAAAATAAGGCTATTAAAATATGGAAGATATTATTCAGTGACTACTGGTTCCATCAGTGGGAAAACAATAAATGAAAATATAATTACAGACATAAAGTAAGTAAAATTGCTTCACAACACAGTTAAATTAAATCATCCCGACTTTCTCTCCTAAGTCAATTTTAATGCAGTGTATTTCAATAATGATAGGGCATGAAAGTTCATAAAATGCTGTGATTTTAGTCCATACAGTCTGGTTGGTAAGAATCCATAAACTCAAACCAAAAAGAACCTTCATCTTTGTTAACAGTGTCAGAAAAAAAAAGCATTTATGGGGGAGGGAAAAAAAAAAAGAGAGAGAGAGAATGCAGTTTTACATTCTCTTAAAACCAACTTGAGACATTGAAATGTGTTTTGCTTCTTCCTGTATGGCTAATGTCCTTTGTAGCCAAGCAAAGATCATTGCATACAGTATAGCATCTTTCAGGATGATTTCATTTTATTTAAAAAAAAATAAAAAAGCAAACTGTATGATTAATGAAGTAGAGAATAAGTGCTTTAATGATGATTTACATTTTCCATGTACATTTTAGCTAGAATAATCCTGAAGTACTTTAAGCTATGCTTTTTAACATACTGGGATTTACACACTAATGCATTGATTATGATTCCTTAACTGAAGGCTAGAATTTATCCTCCTCTTTATGTATTAATTATACTATGTGTCATCCCTAATCTTACAGAATTTATTCTTAGGCTAAAGAATGAGACAATGTATTTAAAAATGGATTTTATGAACATCTTTGTGAACCTCAGCCAGACAGCACTGCTGTCATTAATAGGTAGTTTTAAAAATGTCACTTAAGCAAAGCTATGACAATTATTGGTGAACTTGTTACGATATTATTTAGGACAGCACACTTCTTCAAGGCATTTTAAGCACCTGATATCATGACATCAGACGGTGCTTTTCACTCTAACATCAAGCTGTAACACTAGTGGACTGTATTGAATCAACGCATGAAAGAATTCTGATTATTTAGGTACTTGATCACAAGACCACAATTAACAGAGCATTTACCACTTGGGAGTTTCTCCTAACTTCTTACTTAAATACTATTTGCTGTGGTTCAAGTTCATTAATTCTTGTCCTGCTTGATAGAAATGGAASCACTTATTCCCTTTTCTGTGCAGTAGCTTATCTTATGGTTGAAAGCTGTTATGTGTCTTTACTTTCATCACTTCAGCAAATTCTTTCAGTTGTTCATAAGAACCCTGTTTTTGTTGTTGTTTCTATCTCATKCAGTTTCATCAACTAGTCCATTTAGTTCCCAGGTAAGGTTCACTATTTGTGAGTACAGTTGGAGGATTACTTTAAGTATCCTACAGGTAATGTTCCAGCTAACAACTGTGCTGAAATTTTTGTTTGATTGATTTGGTTTGGTCTGGTTCAGTAGAAACATCTGTTAAATCTCTGACTGGTTCCAGCAGGCTGTTAGGATTGAAGATARGAAGCATAGAAAATGAGCAAGAGAAAAAGGCGTCATTATCTGAAAAATAAGAAGGCAAACTTGCACACAGCAGCAGCAAACAAGCTGTCTTCTGTTCTTACTCTCAAAACCAACACATATTCATTTGACATGCTCTCCTATTTTTTAKAAAACTATATAGTACTTTTATAAACTATAAGATGCAGTTCTTGATAGTGGCATGACACTGTGTCTCATGTTCTACTAGAGATAAACCATAAAGCTCAGGTCTTTTTTTTTTTTCCTGTGTAATTTCTTCCTAATTCTTTCCCCAGTCTTGTCTGAGTTTACGGCGTTGCACCTGTCCCTATAGCTCTTCTGTCTCATATTTTTCTATCCATTTTTTTCCAACTTATCTAAATCATTTTGAATTTGAAAACTCATGTTTTTTAATATCCTTCAACTGTTAGCTACTACTGGCAAATCTAATAAATATGTGTTCTGTTCTATCTCCAAGGTCTTAAGTGTAAAATCTTGAACAAAACTAGATTTCCACTTTGCAAGTTTGCCACTGATAACTGGTCCTACAATACATTTTTCCAGTCTTACAATAGTGAATAAAATCATATGAAAAAGGATTTGTTAAGCCACAGTCAATCTTTGGCTGCAAAATGTACGTTTGGCTTAACTTGTTAGTTAATTTCTGATATTTTTAATCAAATCTGTGGTGCATACACAAATTTAATTGCTATACAATATCATATTTTTACTTCAGAATAAGGGAATATTTTTATAGACAGCTTTTCCTGCAAGACAAGTCTTCTTTGTCCAAGGAAAGCAACACTATAGAGACAATTAAGAATGGGAGATGAAACAAAAAAAAAATCATATCTGAAGGAGACTGTAGCATCCTGAATGCTGTTGTCTGAAGTGATAGTGATAAACTTACTCTATTCCTTCTGTATACTTGTCACATTCATACATTACATGGTGTGTTCTGTTAATACAACCTGTAGAGCTGCAACATGCATTACGCCCTCATGGAAGTTTCTAAGAATGCAAGCTGGAGTGGTTGAAAATTACTTAAGACAAGAATCTTGTGATAATACCAGTGAAAATACTTTAATACGTCTTTTGTGAACAATAGAATTTTTACTGAATGTCAAAATGAATCCACYATCTGTGAGCTTCGCTTCTTTTAGAAAAACGTTATTTTCTATTGAGAAAATAGTTTTAGTAAGGACGGTAATGTTGATTACTTGAAAAATTATTAGCTGTCATCCAAAAATGTAACTACTTATCCCAATTATTATTTGAATTTGAACCATGATCCAGTGATTTTGTTTGGTTTTCATTATTAACATTCATTCTGCCTGGCTTTGTGTTGAATAATTAATTGTGTGTGACATTCCAATTAGTAAACAATAAATTCAATMCAAGGTTAAAAAGTAAATTATATTTTTCTGTACTATTCACTTTTCTTTCCAAGCAGACAATAGGTCATCACTTAAGACACTGCTCCAAAATAGAGGKTACAGGATGATAGACTACATATTTAATTTAACTGAGAAAAATTAAGTCACTTTTCTAACACATGGAATGCAGCTTTTGTTCAAAAATGCACATCTTAGAAATAATAATTTTAAAAATAAAACCAAATATGCACCTTTACAAATACTTCTTTCCAAAGAAGTATTCTCTGGAAGCACAAACACGGTTGTTCATCCTAATTCAGTTGAAATATGCAGAAAAATTGCAGATAAGTAGACCACAAAACCCAATAAATATGTTTAGAGTATTAAATCAGTTTACAACCTTCCCAGATTGTCCTGAATCTTTTTTTAAAAATGTATTTTTTATCAAAATAACACATTTTAGACAAGCTCTGTGAGCTAAAAAAAAAAAAAAAAGGAAAAAAAAAGGCATTCATCTAAGCAGCCTCTAGCGATTCCAGTTGCAAATAGCATAATTATCTGTCACATTTCAGTGTGTCTATAATGATAAGACTGATCCAAATGGGAACTAATGCACTACTGGGATGTCTTTCCAAAGGAGGCACAAGGAAGAAATCGAATGGACCATGTAGGAGGAACAGATCCCACCAGCCTCACAAATGAATGACATTTCTGCCTTCCAGCTCTCTTTCCTACCGCTCCTTGTTCCTCCAATCTCACTCATCTTTACTTTCATTTCATTTCGTCATTTCCCTGCCAGGGAAGCCTTAGGGGAAATAAATACTGCCTTTTTTCCTGCTCTCTCTTTGCAGTGGCCTCACTATCTTCGAGTATCAGGAGAGACAGCACTGAAAGCAGAGCACAAGACAACTCCCTTCGCTGAGCTTGAGAAAGCCTGTCTTCACCCATCACGTACAGACTGCTGTGCATGATGCCATTCTGACAACTTGAAGCACTGACCTGTGTTACAGTAGTCAAAGTACGTTTGGAAAGCAAAAATTATGTTTTCCTAGTCCAATGTAATAAAAATACCTCTGTATTTCTGGTGGATTTTTACTACTATCATTTTGCTATGGAAAGGAAAGGGAAAGGGAAAGGGAAAGGGAAAGGGAAAGGGAAAGGGAAAGGGAAAAGGAAAGGGAAAGGGAAAAGAAGAAAACTCTCTAGAGGTGCAGTTATAGATCTTTGGACCTTTGTTTTTAATTTCAGGGGAGAATCTATTTACCTGCATATTGATGGCAACCAAGTTGACAGAAAAGCTTGAACTACTGTACAACATCATGCAGCTGCACCATCCACTTGTCAGTAAAAACAGTGCTTTATGAATATATTTCTGTGCAGTAGCTTCTCAAACCAGACTGTAGTTTATTTATCTCCTTTTCAGTACAGTTTGGAGAAATTTAAGGAGTATGATTTGAAGATGACTAGTATTTTTGTTCTCATTCTCTCTGCCTTCATTTGCTAACACAAATTTATTTTATTGTTTTATTTTATAGAAGGTATTTCAGTCTTTTGTTACAGAAAATCTATAGAAAATTTCTGAAAATTGGCAGTTCTTGCTATCCTGGAGTCAGAGATACTGGACAGACAATAACTGATCCGTATGGTTGAGAGACACTCACTAACGYCAAGGTTTCTGGCCAAGCTGGCAACTATTACCATTAACATAGCCCCAGGAAGTGCTGCCTTCCTTTAAGCAATTCATTTTTGCTTAGCTTGAATTGAAACATCAGCTTCCCAGGAAGTTCTGGTTTGCTAGAGGCCTCTAAAGACATGAGTATGCTGAGCAGAAAGAAGAGACCTAGTTAGAATGTTTTCAATGCTAATCTGAATTTTCAATGTTAATCAGAAATTAAAAGGTAAAAATAATCTCTTAGGCAGTTATGACYGTGTGCATCCCTCATTCCCTCCATGTATTATGCCTTACTGAAGCACACAAAAATACTACAACTGAGAAGTTAGTAAAATAAAATATACAGAATAAGTACAAATTCATGGCCTCTTTAGTTAAACTTTATATGAACTAGTTTTATTTAAAAGTTGCCTTTTCATTTGTTTTTTCACATCATTTATTTTGGCATTTTAGCAAATTTCTTTTTAATGCAAATTAGGTGAAAAATGCTATCTGCTTTAACATTAAATCCCTTGACTCTGCTTGTCTTCATCATGACTTTATCCTGTTAAAAAGTGCTCTGCACACTACATTATTGCTTAATTATCCTACATTGCATTTTCATTGACCATCAAAAACTCAAAACTGCTGACACAAACTCCCTAATAAACACAAAACCTCTTCTATCTTTTATGAATGGAACAAAACTCAAATAATCAAGGCAGTATCTCTGGGACTCTCTGATCATATTTTAGTACGCTAGCCATGAACCATTCAGAATATTTATATTCATTTAACCTATAGTAGATATTATTTGTGAATATTTCTGACCTGTAAAACTTTTTTTTTTTGTAAATACTTTTCTTGTTTGGTTTGTATGGTTCTTCACTTAAGCTTTATTTTCTTTTGATATTCAGTCAGTGCATCCTAGTAGAAGCAGAAGAGTTTCTCCCACTAATAGTTAGAAGTTAGTCATTTCTTATGCTTTCCAAAAAAATTACATAGAACGTTTTCAAATATGGAACCCCAAACAAACTTTGGTTTAATCTCAAATCGCTGAGTGTAAAAATTTATGGATAATAACAGCAGCTAAAAGGCAGGCCTCTAAACAGGCCTAGACAGCATCTAAATGACAGGCCGCATACACCAATTCTTGGAAACACAGGATGTTAATGATTTTTAGGGCTCAGAAGGACAGGACAATAATATCAGAAACATGAACTTTGAGCAACAGTAGGTGAATGTATATTTTATATGTAGGTGTTTCTGGAATATATATATTTTAGTAAACATTTGTGTCTTACACTTTATAAGCATTCATAAATACACAATCAAGCTTTAGTCTGAGATGTTAACTATTTAGAAGAAGCATTTTTGACATGATTTTTAATTTTTGATAGTCATAAGAAGATTCTTCAAAAATAATACTCGTTACATTGAACTTTCTAATACAGTCCATTTACAGATCTGATATTTAAATTCAGAACAGCATCATTACATCATAATCATAATAAATTTAGTTAAAATTAAATGTGTTAATAGATGAGCTATTACCAAAAAGAGCATGCATTTTTCTCCTCACCTTCAAATTCAAAAACTAATAATAATTTAGTTAATGGATTAATCTTTTGAGTCTGCAGCAGTCTAATAGGGTGGCTGCAGGATGACCACAAGCATTAATGATACTCGTTACTGCAGTTACAATTTAGAAACATCATTCRGAGATCAGAAATGAACACATACTGTGTAGTAATGTTATATAGTCTATATGAAATAATTTTTCAATTTTTTTAATTCAAATTTCTTTTTAAAGCAAGCACCTGCAATATTGCCAATACAGCCATAGTGATATAGGAATTTTGAAATAATAGAACTTGTCATTGAAGTACTTTTGCTATTTGCACCTAATTAATAAGTAATAGATATGGAAGCAGCATCCTGACCTAGTTATAAATCTCCGTGGGGATACGTATATTTATAGAATGCCTCTTTAGGCTAGATCATTAGACAGCATGCAATAAATGAACTTTAAATGATTTAGCTGTGGTGGATTCTTGTCAGCTTTCACAAACACCTCTGCTGAACAGAAACATTTATAATATGGACACCTAAAAGTGAAGTACAACCATCCTATAACGCAGCCTGGTTTTAAATTTTACACACCTTATTGACATTTTGAACTTGCAGCTCAATATGCTAGCTAGTGAACTTTTACCTGTGATGAGACTACTATTGATCCACACAACATCTAAAGCTGTTCTGATCTTTAAAAAGTCTTTTTTTGTATTTACTTTTCCTACTTTAATACATACTAAATCCTTTCATACAGGCCGATGCACTAAACTCACCTAACTATAATACCAGTCTTAGGCTGGGTAATACTCTTCAGCTAGACTAACTGTCTAAATTTATGAGCACAGCTGGTGTTCCTCCCTTACTACTTTATGGCACTTTCTTGTGGATTTTTTTCTCAGTAATATCTCATCCATACATATCAGAAAGAAACCTGAACATTAATCACAAGAATACAAAGAAAGGTGCTTCTGTGTTAGAAGCCTGTGATTTTTTACAAAGGTAAATCTTTTTATCTGAACTGTGTATGTATGTGTATATCTATACAATATTCTCCTGTGAACACCTGCAAACAGTTGAGCTTAATTAAACTGCAGCTGTTGCTGACTGGGAACAGAGATTTACTGACAAATATGCTAACTTTACATTGTCTTTCACTGTGTTTTATTTATTCCCGGTTATCTGATAGAATTTTTTTTTAATGGTAGAAACATTTTGTTATAGTAGCTGTGTAATTAAGGACTAAAAATCAAAGTGCTCTCTAAAGCAGTGGGCATGCAAGGCAAATAACAGCGCTCCCTAGATGAGGACCTTGGAGAGCAGTGTGTATGCAAATAATGTCAGTTTACTGAGCACCTTGAAAGCCAAATTGCCCATCAGTAGACATTTGGGAGAAGGAAGAACATAGACAAAGTAATGCAAACCCCTGAGTTATAAACCATCTTGCAGTCAAATAAAGCAGCAATTAGGCCATTTGCTAATAAGAGGAAGGAAAAAAAAAAAAAAGCCATAGAAGCAATGCTGAGAATAAAAGTCAGATTGTCTCATTTGTCTGCATAAATGACAAAAGGAACTGAGGAAGGCACTATGAAATATTTTTAGTTGCAATAGTATAATTTATAGCATAAGTACCATTTTATTCTTTAATTTAATGAAACTTGGATAATATTACTCTCGTGTGAGCTTGGCTTTAAAAGAACAAAGTAATCCTAAAAAATTAACCAAGTTGCACTAGACAATAATGAGAAATTTGCTATCACAATGGTCAATGCACACTCTGAACAATTTTCTAAGACAATAGTGATGTTACAGAAAAATGTTGCAGAAGTTAGTTGTGGCTATGTTAGTTCATTATAAGGTCATATGTTATGCAAATGATAAGTTAAAAACATTTTATATTATCAATCAAGGATCACCAATAAATGTTTTGAGGTTCTTCCAGATATTGGTAGTCAAACTATGTGTGTTTTTTTGGGCAAGCCTTATTGGTACACCAAGGAATTTTCCATCAGCTGTTCTAATTGACATATTTGTCAACTGTTTGTTTCACAATAAAACATATTTGAAGCTATTACTCTCTATTAAAGCATAATTTGAGTGGATCATCCCACAAAAACAAGTGTAACTTTTTTTTGTATACCCATCTTTGATTCTGATTTCGGTACAGTACTGAAACTCCACTTTAAATCAACTATATTGCTTTTTGGATGTGGTACTAACATTTCCTGGTAATTTTTAATTTGAAAATTTGCTTTTTTTTCATATCATGCACTTAAAAACAACTAAAATAATATTTTAATTTATAAAGATAATTTAAAGTACCCAAATATCTAGACAAGTAGATATACAGCTATAATTCTATTATTTTACACTCCCATTTAACAATGATCTTAACACTGACTTTCATTTATTCTTATTCAGCAAACCCCTGAAGTCACACTGAACTCAGCAGAAGCTCTGCTTAGATATTTGGTGGAGTAGGTTTGTGATTATATACTTGCTAACTTTGCTTAGCAAAATTAAGGACTCCAAAAGATTATTTTCTTCAGAGTATAACGTTCAGTCTAGTGCTACTTGGTATGCTCAAGGAGATGAGACCTCACTGTTCCTACAAGCAGCTTGTCCTTTGAGTTTTTTTGAAGTTGTCAGTGATTTAGCTTTATAGTAAGGTGAGTTAGAGTACATACTGGGGTCTTTATTAGAATTTCCCTTCTCCTTATGACAGGGACTAACTCTAAAATGAGATTTTTTTTCTTTTTTTAACCTTAATACTTCAAATCAGGACTCTTCACTTTGTTTAAGCTTGATTTGAACAGCAAAGAAGAATTAAATTGGTTTCCACATAATGAGCCTGTTCTGCGGCGTATTGAGCCATCATACTGGGTTTTTATGTATGTTAATCCAATAGACTTTTTAGATGAAGTAATCTTTTATTTGCAAATTGTATTAACCAAATACTTTAATAAGGGTTGACCATGAAATAACATTAGAAAATGGATTGGCTGGTCACTCTCAGCTTTTGACACTTGGTTTTACCCTTTCCTTCTTTGATCTATTATAATTTATCTAATAAGCCATGCTCACACAGTATTTTTTTCAGAAATACTAGACATTTTGAGTTTTACATATTTTACATCTAGCTTTTGCTAGCTAGGGAGCTCATTAGCAGTTACTTCTTGTGGTGAATAAAATGCCACCTGAGAGTATAAGAACTCCCTAATTCACAAGTTCACATTCTTTTAAGAGGTCGCTTAACCTTTAAGTCAACTGCAGCATATTAAAATTAAGCTGTTTTCAGCAGATAACAGGTTATTCAGTATAGGAATTTCCAGGTTATACAGTTGCATTGAATGTAACTCTTTAAAATGTTAYGAGACATTAAATTCAAATAGTTAAAAGTCTGTGCAAAAGCTTCAAAATATAAGGGTTAAATTTTTTTAAAATAAGATGCAATCTTTGAAGGGAAATACCTCATCATTGTTTTGACTACTGTAATGCAAATAATCAGCATAATATCTGGAATTAATAATAGTATCCCAGACAGCAAAAGAAATGAGCAGGAATCGCTCTTGTTTTTAAATTCACAAATGTAATTTGTGGAGGGTGGTAGACTGACAAGCCTGGGAACATAATAGCAGAAAGGCTAATGGAACTACATGTTCCCTAAATCACTCCTTTTTCACTCTGTGAAAAATTTATTTGGAAGGGCAAAGATCCCAAGGTCTGAAGTGTGCCTGCAAGTTAGAAATGATTGATAATACTACTTCTGAGTTGTTCACAGAAATATTTGGCAAACTTTCCCCAAATATTTAATGCGCAAATTCCTGACTATAAAAAATAGGGTGTGTTGGATGCATGAATTAATTTGGGAAGCTCTGCATGATTTGAAAAGCTTCTTTTAGTTCTTCTGCTGGACTTTGATGTCCACATTGAGGACTATTCTATCTGATTTCTTAAAAATAGGGCTTGTACAGCTTAGCTGATTTCTCGCTAAGTACTTTGTATCCCTTTGCTAATGAAAAAGAGGTTACTATTCTGTTGCATTTGAAATTATTCAACTGATGCATTTTTTTTAAACAATATGGCTTATGTTCACTTAAGTATTTTAGAAAAATAAGTGCATGTTCAAAATCATTGGTTTTCTCACCACTGAAGTGAAATTACTATGCCTTAAAACACAACTCTAACTCAGATGTTAATTCATATGAAGATACATAAACCATCACATACAAGCACTTCTTGAGATTTAAATAAATCATCTAAGGATAAATATTTAGTTAGAAATCAGTGCACTGCAAAACAGCTTTACAATGACCAGTTCTACCATGAATTCTAAAACTATTTTCCAGTTTTCCATTTGATCACAACCATGCTAACTATGATAGTAATGTGTAACCTCACAAAAACCTGTCTTCTGAGCAGCTGTGTAGGTATCATGTCCTGTAGATGTCACAAGATTTGCAGAAAGGAGGGAATGAAGATCTCTGCCCTTTGGGAAACTTTCTTTCTTAGTGGGAAAAGTTACAGGGATTCCAGATTGAYCAGAGTCAAGCAGAAGATACTTGAGAAGTTTTGCACCAAAGAAACTTCTTATATTATTCTTCCTGTCTACTTCTGTTTAAAAGATCATATGTATTTTTCCCCACCAAATCATTCTTAGTATTTAGATATTGCTTTACAACATGCAARTGCTTGAAAGTGAGCAAAGTGGTGACATTGGTGTTATTTTAGGTAAAATAACTACTTTCAGAAGAGTTACAGCAGATTTACAGCATAGACATAAACACAAATTAGGTTCACTAGTAAATGCCTACAACCAGGACAAACTAGCATAGAGATTTTGAGATATTTTTTCTGTTAGGAGAGCCACATTTTATACAGTCAATGAAAGTACAATTCTGATGGCTTACACAGAACAGAAATAGGACATGTGTGAGAAAAGGAAGGTGTGGACCTGTGGATGCACATCTGTCTACCTATTCACTTGGCCTGATGATATTTGAAAATATTCCAGTTCACCAGGTGTTTTGGAAACCAGCAATCTGGCAGGCTTAGCTCTAGTTCTTTCTAAAATGTACTGCTTTAAAATGTATTGCAGTAAACCCAATGGGCTTTACTGATGAGAAGAAAACGGTTAATGCAAAGATGAGCAGAGCAGGCCTAGACAAGAAAGAATACTTACATTAAGACCACAACATCTATCTCCAGTCAAGAGGAAAGGCGAGAAGACGACTGCTTCCTCCTAGGGACACAAAAGGAAACAGGTGTTTGAGGGCACCTTAATGGGTGAAGGCTTTGGAGTAAACAGGCTGGGTCCCTTTTAGAGGAGAAAAGATGGAAAGATAGGAAAATGTGCTGTGCAGTCTCAGCTGTCATAGTCAACTGATAATGATGATCAGTCCAAAGAGCAGTCTAGGGCAAGGGCTAGTCCAAAGTTTATCCTCTGAAAGATGCCTAGTGAGGATGTCAGGTCCTCAATATGAAGCTGCTTTTTTTTCTAAAGAGTTGCTCCTGTTCCATTGCTCTGCATGGTAATGTGAAAATAGCCACAGAAGACATACAGAGGTAAAGTATAATCGARAGAAATGTGGTAGCATCAGAAGCATCTAAGTTTTAATGACACACCTACTGTTCTTGTCTGCAGGGCTAAAGGAGATGGTCTCTCACTTCACTGCCTTCTGCACACACAAAGTGAAACTCTCCTTCCTATAGTCTACAAGTGTCTGACACTTGTCACTGATGACACATGCAGCCACATAAGATCTAGGCTTTGCTTCATGTTCATTAAGGGCCCTTTATTAGCAGAAAACAAGTCAGACATGATAATACCAGCTGAGACAAGCTCTTTGCCACCGTTTTCTTAAGTACTGTGCATGCATCCTGTATTCACAAGGTGGGCCACAGAAAATGAGTCTATTTTTCTGAGCACCAGTTTGCCCTGAGTTCATAGTCACACATTCCTGTTGTCTGGTCACTGGCCATGTTTTTAATTCTTTTTACAGATTGTGTATAGAGCTAAATAATTTTTATGTTACTTCAGTATGGAAGCAATGTGTGTTTCAATAACCTGTCATGAACTATCATGACTTATTCTGAAAGCAAATCAAGATGTCAYGAAAATAGACATGTAAGAATATTTACAATATCAAAGCTGTTAAATTTCCCCAGTAGAGAGATTATTCTGCTAAAACATATAATATATGCAAATAAAGATTAGCACTGGCATTCAAGTAATACATCAAATATTACAGGACAGAAGGTAACATGTACAGCTTTAGAAAAGAAACTTCTTACCAAAGTTTAAGTAGTATTGAAGCGCAGAATTTTAAAAAGGAGACAGATCATGAAAAAGGAATGTCAAAAGCCAAGGTTTATGTCAAATCAATGTCCAAGTCAAGTTGATCTTTGCTATGTTTACGTTCTGCATTGATCTCATCCGGCAAATTCTTTGCAGATTTTAAGTGCCCAGAAAACAAGCATGGAGGTGAACTGGGTTAAAATAGTGCTTTCTAAGTCTGCCTTTTTCTTTCTTCTTCTCTCTCCCCTCAATTGAGATTTACCTAAGACAGACATGGACAGGAAAAAAAAAGAAAGAGAATATTTTTAGTGATAAGTGCATTTATGGATTTAAAGGGGAAGACAGCTATTTGATTATTTTCTCTACATTTAGCTGTAAGAGTCTCTCTTTGAAACTAACTAACTGAAGAATATTTGCAGCTTTGACCCCTCCTTGGACAGCTCTAACATTCAACTCCATAGCTCTTCATTTTTTAATATTTGTATGGCGTTAGAGAATATTCTGTTCTGATTACTAGGACTGAAAGTGATAACATGTATCCCAGTTTTCTCTTTCAGAGCACCAGAACATATTTTTGCTCAGAAAACCCATGTATCCATACAAAGTGCCTTCATTATCCCCATCCTCCCCTTTGCCCTCAGTGAGAAGGCACAGGATTTTGCAAGGGCATAACATATATATATTAGCTCTACCTTCTTGAGATACAAATTACAATATTCAAGGCATATGCAGTGTTTGCCCTTGCTGTAGGTATGCTGTAGGATCAGAGATGCTGTGGAGATGGGTCTAAAGAGACGATTCTTCCCCAATAAGGAAAGCTGACATAGCAGAGGGCTTTCCTGGGTGTTTCAGTATGCAGGTCAGGAGAGCAAAGAGCTGATTTTATCACATTTGTATTTCACCAACAAAGCTATTCAAAATGATTTTTAAAAGCTGCTTTTCAGGACGGGGCATTTAAATTCAGAAAAATMTTTGTACACCAGTTCACATTTCGTTAACTGAACTATAAACACGCCACTTTATTTTGTTAAAATACATTATTAACAGGAATTAGATTGCTTACATATGTCTTAATAACCTTGAAAAAAATCTTTACTTCTAAAATAGCTTAATTGATTTTTCACTTTTCACTGTTTCATCACAGTCTCAATAAATCTGCAATTACAAGTCAGTGATATACTGACTTGTGCATCATATTTTTGTTCTTCTCCCTCAGTTTCAGAAGTATTAATTACTGCTGACAYATTATTCAGGGCTACTTGTGAAAAACTCATTGAATTAAGTAGTCTTAATAAGTATATACTCAGTTACATGAATCCAGGACAATTGCTGAACACACGATATCAAATGACTTCCACTTGCACAGAATCAAATCTCATAAAAAACAGCTATGAACTTTGGAGGAGACTCATGTTTTTGACAAGACAGAACACCGTGAACTATGAAGTAGTGAATCTTGCTGTGAGTAAATTGAGCTTTTCAAGGCTGAGATGGAATTACAGGAGTGGCCAGGAATATGGGCATTTGGAAATCCGAGGATACTTTGGAGAGGCTGACAGCTCTTTCCTTAGCACCTCGCAGGGTCAAGCTGTAAGTATACTTGAGCATTATACTCTTAAACCCATTTACCTTTCAGATGGCCATATTTTCTCTTTTATTACTTCTGCAAATTACCACAGTTACTTGCTTTTGAAATAAAGCTTCTTGCCTTATATATCCTCCCTCACTTYTCTCCTGGAAACACAGCAAGAACTGGCTGCAGTGGGACACAGTACACACTTAGGTACTTGAATCATTGTCCAATTGCACAACATAGCCATTTATTTTGAATCATTGCTGTAGGAAGAGATCATGATGTCATAGCTTTCCTCACAAATATAATGAAAAGAGGGGCACTATACAGGGAGTTGCCCATCTCTTTCTCAGGACCTATGCAACTAAGTGAATTCTTGGGGGAGAAGTATGCTTCCATACAGTGGAAAAAAATGCCAAGCAGACATGCTAAAGAAATATTGCTTCCTGCTTRCTTAAAAAAATAAATAAAATAAAATAAAATAAATCCACTGATCTTGCACTGGAAGAATTAATACAAAACTACAAAAGTACAGTCATTGCTACCTGATCCAATGCAAGTGAATTTGGAGACAGACTGGTCTGCATGCACTTTGGACCAGGTCATGAGCTGGCATCCAGCACACACTCTTTGCATTAGTTGAGAGGGAGTACAGGGTGGGCATTAGCTGACATTGGTCATTTTCTGTGTGGACAAAATATATGCCATTTGAGGATTTTGGCTCACTGGTTTCTCTGACACCAACTTTCTAGTTGATTTTTGAAAACTGGAAAAAATTGAACATATCTGATTTTAGTTTACCTAGTTTCCAGTCTTTTTCTACCATTAACATTTAAAAAGCATTTTGAAATGCCTGGATGGAAAATGTATAAGGAGTACATAGTAACACATAATATTTCACTCAGGTGGGAATTGTGAGCTTGTACACTTACAGTCCTAATGTCAGCAGTTCATTTCTTCCCTCTGAAGAAAACGTTCTAAGAGCTTTTGATATATGAGTGTTTGACATTTAATATACATTTCTTCTTTGGTGAAAGAAGAATCTCTTCAGTTCCCTAGTTTAGTCCTTAGTTTTAAAAGACTAGGTTAGTACAGTAATGATATCTCCAGTATCCTTCCAAATAAGATACTCAAGCTAGTCCAATGATCACCTAAAAACAACAGTTAATTCTTCTTTTGTTTAATTTGTATTCATCAAGAACTTATGGTTTCTAGTTTTTTTTTTTTTTAATTTTAACATTTATTACAATTTACAACTCCAGTAAGTTCAGAAAAGTAGCCAAATTTATTTAAACATTTATATTTGAGGAGCAAGCTACACTCTTTTTGATGAAGTCAAAGGTACAAAATTTATGACCTTTGGACACTATCTTATGAATGGCAGTGTCCTGATTTTCAAGGAGCAAAAAGTAGCATTCTCATTTTTATATTCTTGAAATTCCCTATTCCATATGGGGAACTCTTAACTCATATGGGGAATTCCATATARGGAACAAACTTATCTGCATATGCTGCAAGGGAATACACTCTTCCAAGTATATTCCACCTCTCTGGGCAATCTCCTTTCATTCTATGTTCCTATTCTGTTTGCAGGAGGTTGAATACTCAACAAAAGGTAATCAGCAGTCACTTCTCCCCACTTTACAGTAAAACATCTTCAAATATTATTCCAGAGCATTACCTTGCCCCCAAAAACTTAAAAAAGAAAACAAATCAAAAAAACCCATTACTGTGGAAATTAGCCTGTTGCAAATCTAAATCACATAACCAAAGCTTGTCCTATTCTGCTGAACTGTATTTTTGAGGTATTTAGAGACATTCAAGAGTATAGGATATATCCAGGACACATCCACTTCACCACCAACAGATGTGAAGGTAAAGTACAGTATCTGAGATGGAGTACAAGATTATCGTCTTAAAATGTCAGCAAGGCAGATTTATACTATGATATTTAGTGGTGTTATAACAATCTTTGCTATGGTAATAATGTACTTTATTGTTCTCCTTATGACTTTAATCTTCAGAATGAGACACCATAGTTAAAGCTGGAAAATACTAGTAATGCTGGCCTGAGCAACATCACCATTTTTTAACACAGATTTAAATATATATATATAATGAGAAATATATATATATAATGAGAGCTTGCTAGACTTACCCTTAAACTGATTCCGCTACAGGTTACTGAGATTACATAAACATGAAATATTGTGAATGGAGTCGCGGACAGTGAATGAATTAGCCTGCAAAGTGTTTTGGAGGTTAGAGGAATGGCTGCTTATCTCAAGGACAGCCATTTCCTGAAGGGTCTGAGTGCCAGCACAGCTTACATTTATTTTTCTCAGAATACTTGATGCATAAAAATTCTCATGTCATATTTTTCTTTAAAAATAAATAAATAAATAGGGCAGTCGCCATGTGAGTAAAGGTCCCCCAAACTTGCCATTATGAATTACTGTAAAAATATTAGGTGACCCTATAATTTGGCCTCATGTGATAAGAGAGGGAAAGAGGTAGTGACCTCTTCAAAAATAAGCAGAGTACTATTAGGAAGGGGATGGTGAGGGCAGTTCTATGGAAGAGGCATCAGTACTTAGGCATATAAAGCATTTTTTTCTTAGACAAACACTGAAGTGCACACTAGGTTCTAAGAAGCAGCACCTGTCCTGCAATAATTTTACTTGATGTAAAAATTTATTGTTAAATTAAATAAAAGKGTAAGAAAATGTTCTCGTAAAATACTTTCAGCAGTACTTCAGACAGCACTGATTTCAGCCATCACTTTTCCAAGTCAGTCAGGTGTTGCATATCTCAGGATTGTATCAAAGCTACTAAGTAGGTTGTTCAGAATAAGAAAGAAGTTAAAACCCTTTTAGACCCCGTATTCACAAAAGGATTAAAAGATTACCGCCCTTTTAGTGACTAAGGACAAAATGTAAATCTTTATAGACCTTTTTTTGCCTCTTAATCATCTGCAAGAAATGAAATTCAACAACTGCACAAATTCCCAACATTTATCCTACCTCCAGTTTTATATCTCTGCCAATGCATGCAGTCAAGGATAGCTAGAAAGCACTGTTTTACAAACTAGGTATCATTAGCTAACCTTGAGCTGATTTATTCTTTTCTCTGCRCTAACACAGGTTCTAGACCTCTAAAACACTGGTCAAACTACCACATAATCTTCTTCTCCTTGTGTTCCCATTGGGTTGTGCAAAAAGGCTTAATAGATATATATGCATGTATAATATATAAATATAAATTAAAGCTTATCTTTTTCTGATGGCTTAATAGAAAGGAGAAAGTTTCTGCAGATCTGCATTYCCCTCTTTAGCTCAGACCTTATGAAGGGATTTAAGTCCAGTCTGTCACCCTCCCGAGAGCCTGCTGTAAGCATTAGGCTATAGCATTGTCTGAAGTAAATCTTTCACTCCCTCCAGCTGACACTATTCCATTTGATATAAATAATTAATTGAAGAGGGACGTGAATCTGACTTTCCCACATGATTACCCTAACCACCAGGCTATAGAGTCAATCTCTCTTACTTTCTTTTCCCCCTAGCTTAATTAATATTTAATTGTTTACACAAAGTGGAACATATTTAATAGGAGAGAAATTTTGAGAGATAGAATTCCCAGCAAGCCAGTACTTAGGTCACTTTCCTGGGAAGTGGAAGATATGTTATCAAATTCCGGTTTCAAGTCAAGAATCAAAACCTGCTTCTTGGGAAGGGCTGAAGCCCCTTCTAATTTTGTAAAATGAAGCATCACCCCTATTATTTTGNTTTTTTTTTTTTTTTTTTTTTTTTTTTTTTTTTTTTGGTAGTGTGGCTTAGCTATCCTCTGCAATCTGATGCCCAGCATTTGCAAATGTCAGCTGAAGGGACTGCAGGCTCGGAGGGTTCAGACCTGAATCTCACAAACATTTTTAGCATTTCCTCTTGTTTCTCTTCTATGGTTTCCTGCTCAGCTCTCCATCTCTGTCATACCTCAGTTCCAGGCACCTAAAGCAGCACGTGCTCATCAGGCATACACAAAATGAAGCCAGAGTTCCTGGCTCCATAGGGCAGGCCGACATTCACGGTGCACAGCAGTGGGGAATCCAAAACCATTTGTGATTATAGATCAATCTCTGATGTATTTGCACTGAAAACTCCTTTGAATTTTCATTCCTCAAAGCATTCCTCAAATTAGGTTTGAATTCTGGGGCTGAGGGCAATACCAGTGGGAAATAAGCTGTTTCATGGGATATTTTACAATTCAGATTGATCGTTCTGTGGGACACTTTCGTATAGCTGCTACTGTCAGCTGCTCAGGAGAGGATATTTTTGAGATGCGGAAAACAAACCTCTCCAAACTTGCAAACACTTTGTTGTTTGCCCCTTAGGCGCATCTGGCAGTGAGACTGCTGCCGCTGACATGAACTCTCAGGTCTGATCTCCCTGCTCCCAGGATGAAACAGTTAGGTAAATCTGATGTGAGGGATCAGGAGTCAGCTTGAAACACAAGGAGAAATTGTCTTTTTCTCTGAAATATTTCTATGAAGTGAGACCAGAAAAAGAAACTAAAAGAGGAACCAGCTGATATTTTTACAGTAGGGACCAGCGAACTGTCTTCCACTTCCCATCCCTTTCATCCTTTCTTTTTCTCTTTGACAAGGTCTGCAAATATGTCAACTAATCTCAAAATTGGTACACAGAGGACTGATTCAAAGAGGTCAAAAGGTCTATAGAAGTGTCTCATGTTAATATTATTCACATGTTTCATTTTCTTCAACCTATTTCCTAAATTCTCCTTTGAATCTTTCTTCTTGTTCCCCAATACAAAAAGGTATATCATAACTCAGRTATTCCAAAAATAAGAAAGATGCAAACTTATGCAATTAGGAAAGACTACTTGCCTATTCAAGAGATCTGCAATGCACAGGGGAAAAACAAAAGGACATGAATTGTGAGGCTCTAAATAATATTTTATCTTTTTTTCAAAGTTGGCCATCAGTTATTTCATATGCACATGATAGTCTGTAGGCAGTCCTGGTTAAGTGGTCCTAGGATGCCTTAACTTAAGCCATGTGGTTTCTTAACTTACATGTGGTCTCTGTCCAATTTCTCAAGAGCTTACATAAATATATGGTTGGTCCGGATCAATATTCAGATATAATACTAAAGTAAGCACATTATCCATAGTCAAGAAAAAGAAAAAAAAAATAAAAGAAAATACCATTTCTGTGTCAAACATTCTTGCTTGATTCTTTCAGTATTGTACTAAAAGAGACAATTTACTTTTTACATCAGCTTTGAGAAGTTTCTCAAAAAGCTTAAATCACCCTGGTCTTTTCCAGTGAATAATTCCTCATTTCAGATGTTTTGAGACCATGTCCTCAAAACTGATCTCAGTCCATCATAACATTTTGCCTACTAATCTTGACCAGAACTGATTAGAGAATCAAGATTTTCTGACTTTCATAGACAGGACTTTCAGAAGCACATGAAGGCTACTGACAGCTCACTCATTTCCCAAAATCTCCTACCTGAGAAATGATTCCTTAAATGTTTCTCTAAACTAATTCAACTTTCAGTGAAGTTTTCTAGCAATGTATGGACTAGAAAGCCCAGATTTTCTTCCTTAGAATGTGCCAAATGTTTCAATCTAATTTGTTTTTGCTATCTAGAAAATCCTTCTTATGAAGGAACTTATGAAGGCCTGCAGTGAAGCAAAAAGCTGAAATGTGAAACTCATATTAACCCCACAGACTGGAGGAAGATACTTATACCTCCTACAGATCTTGAATTTAGCTTTARGCTTTCTTTTAGGTATAAGTCTGTTGCACTTCACCTATTTTGTTTTCCCTACAAACTGGCTTTGGAAAGGATGAATCAAAAGTTATGCTACTCATATTTGATGTCTTGGAAACATCCTATTTTTCTTCTTCTGTTTAGCTGTAGGTGGGATGCACTTTATCAATGCATTTTCTGGATATCAGTGATTCTGGCAGATAGATCACAGCAGGTACTCCACTTTCTTGCTATTAAATCCAACATACTACTATCCCAGTAAGTTACACTCTTCCAAAACTTTCAGCATGAGTTTTCCCATTCTTTTTCAGCCTCTGCAACTCCACAGTGATGTTTGATTGGACCACAGCTCCTGGATTCAACAACTCAGCTCCTGAATGGACACTTCTGCTCCTGATAAAGTCTTCAGGAAGAATTTTAAGTCTGTCTTTCCTTTCTAAGCCATACTAGCATTGCTGGACATTATTTTTCCATTCTCCTCAGCACTGTTTCAACCATTATGTGTAAGACTAATTAGTCCCACGCAGCCTGTCAACACTTTCCTGATATAATATGCATATACATTGCTTACATGCATTGACAAAGCATATATTTGTGGAAATATTAGTTGGAAACGTTTTTTAAATCTAAAAATCTTTATTACATTTACTAGAATAAAACTATATATCTACGTATCTCCTAAAAAAAAAAAAAATAGTGAAATTTTGAAGGAGAAAAAGAGGAGTAATAAAAAAGAGTGAGTTAGTACAGAAAAGAGTGAATAACCCTGGGAATCCTCCATTGGCATTGAGGAAACAAAGAATAATTCTTTTCACAGTGCTTCTTCCCTCTCACGCTTTCCTGTATCCTCCTCTCCTCACCTCAGTCCTTGCATCAATCTCTTGCCTTTCAGCACTGTACACACACGCTATACATTCCTTCAGGGCAGTGCACAATTCCCTTACCTGTTTTGACAAGAAATGCACATTGAGTCACATGCCAGAGGCCATGGTTACACAAAAGTCACAGGTCAATAAAGATYACTTACATTTCCTATGAGCTTTTTCATCCTCCCTTTCCCCTCCGGGAGGCAGGGTCTCAGAAAGGAAAGAAAGATATATCAAGGGCTCCTTTGTCAAGTGCTTAAAAAATCCCCCAAATTCACTATTGGATGTCCCCCCCCAACCTCTTGTTACCTTGCCTTAAGGAAAGTGGTCTTTTTCTCTTGGCCTTGTTCACCTTGAAGGAGTTMCTCATCTCTTCAAGAAGTTGGTCACTGACTTATCTCCCTCCCTTGATGATCTACAAGAAAGAAGAGATTAGTCAGTACTCTTTTTAAATTGTCCYTTACAAGGAAGCCAATAAAATGATCTACATTGTATCACAGTTCAACATATCTGACATCTGTTCTGTAATAAAATTCGCTTCATACATATGCTTCTTCAAGCTCATACATATGCTCCCCACAAGCATCCCCCAGCTGCTCTTCTGAGGTCTTTCGGTAACATATATGTAGTATTACACTAGTTGTATTTAAATGGGTAGTCTCTTTCCTCACATTCGATCTAGTGACTACCTTGATCAATTCTGTTTGGTTGCTTGGTAAAGCCAGTTCCATATATTGTATTATGGCTGCTTAAATCTCATATTTTTTCTCTCTCAGTTCCTTTTTCTTTTCCTTCCTTTTCCTTCCTTTTCCTTCCTTCCTCTTCCTCTTCCTCTTCCTCTTCCTCTTCCTCTTCCTCTTCCTCTTCCTCTTCCTCTTCCTCTTCCTCTTCCTCTTCCCCTCTTCTCTTTCATTCTTTCTTTCAACTCATTTTCAGGGATTGTGTTGATTGTGTTATGTTGGTACTCACAATTCTGGAAGAATCAAATTCCACTCACACAAACACTCATGATAAATGCAATTATTGCTTGACATATTAAGTATGTGATTTCCAGAATCTTTCATTTTTAATACAACATCACTAAGAATTGAAATGAGTCAAAATAAGAATTTCACTCAATCTTCTGATGTGAGGACTATACATTTTGAGCCTAAGAAACCAGTAAGTCAAAGCATTGGAAAATGCACATAGTATTTGCTTTGTAGACACAAAGGGTGCATCTTCATTAGCATGTTAGCACAGGTGAGGAGTGAGCTTCTAATGCAGTCTTCACACGTGTCCTTGCCAACAGAGCTTTGGCTTCCCTTCTGAAGGTGTTTCAGAGCACATGAGCCAAATTCCTCCCAGAGGGAACTGAAACAGAAGATGCAAGATGCACTGCAGGAACATCCCCAAGGAACATAGAGGGAGTCTAAAGCAGAGAAAAAACAAAATATAGAGAGKGTAAATTACCCAAATTAGTATTTTTCTCTGTAGACCTGATCCTATTACTCCATGCTATTTGACAACAGAAATATCGTCAGTATTTGCTCTTAGAGAAACATTTTGGTCTCTAGCATGCGTGCAAGCACAAAACACACATGGAAGTCATGACATCTGAGGCACATCAAGAACTTGGATAAATATATGAAAAGTTAATTATTACCCAGGAAATACCTTCTTTTATTCATTATCCTTTATTTTTGGAGTAATGATCATGATAACTCTAAAGTAATTGGCAGAAGCCATCTCATTTTCTCATTTTAATTCACTGGAAGCACAGTATGTGTAGGTACCTCTTAGAAACAATGCTGGCTGTGCACTAGAAGTCTGAATTTCTGTAGTCCTTCCTCTGTAGCTTTGTTATATTTATTTTATGAGGCACATTAACCACACAAAGCAGGTGTCAGTTTTAAATCTTCTATCATCCTAATACTTAAATTCAGCACTTCTGGTTAGTTAAAAAAAAAAAAAAAAAAAAAAACAAAACCTATTCTGTAGTACTTGTGGTGGGAATGTCAGGTTACTACCATCAGAAATACCAGAAAATTACCTAATGATTGCATGCACTAATATTTGCCGAATAAAAATAGCCAGCAGCAGAGACCATTTGGTTCCTACCCTTGCCCCATACTTTAATTTCAGTAAGAAATGAGGAAAAATCATTAAAATCAAATTGAAAACATTTAAATGCTTTGTGCTGTGATACACAATATGTCATGTAAGTATTTAATAACAGTTGCTTCAAAATAACTCTACAAAAAATCAGATAGATTGTCCATCTCTATGACAGTAGGAATAAATGGCACAATCATGCCATGTCTGCTAGCAAGCATCTCTTCATTAGCTATCAGTCCACTTGTCGAGAGTGAGAGAAAAAAAAATTAATTTAATTTCCTAGTATTGAAATTCAGAAATATATAATATCATTATACTGAACTGATGTTTCAACCTTGAAGAGGGGTCTTCTGCTGTTCAGGATCTGAAAAAGGTGAAGACACAGAAACCTCTGATACCTCCCAATAGCTCTTGACAGCTTCTGTAGTACTAGCAGGCAATAGCAGCCTAAGGAGACACCAGTGGGAAGCCTGCTGAAGCATTCATCCAGAAAAAATAATTTCTTCCAGGAAAAATCTCCTTTTTTTTTTTTTTNTTTTTTTTTTTTTTTTTTTTTTGAGCATGTGTATTTTGCTGTCATTCCAGCTGTGATCTGATAATGCAACTAAAACTACGGACAGCTTTTTGCCGAGACGTATTCAAAATGAAGGAAGATATGAGAGAAGACAACCGTCATGGAAGCTGTCAGAAATAAGTGAGTGCCAGCAAGTCAGAACACATGGCTGGGACAGACCTGATGTTTATTTCCTAGAGACCAGGAAAAAAATCTTAATTGGACAAGATTAATTAAAGCAGTCATAATTTTTACAGAGTTGCCTTGATTTATGAGTACATCCTAGATGACCTCTATTGCATCTTACCAAATACAATAAAATAGCCGAAAAATTATCTGTCATCCAGAAAAAGAAAGAAAGGTCATTAATTGCACTGCAAACTTCCTCAGATAAGTGAAGTCTTGATTATGCTGAGGAGACACCATCTCATCATTGACATCAAAGCTGAGACACTTGAGAAAAGAAAAAAAATCATTGTACTCCTGGAAAAGTTAAGGTAAATTTTCTCCTCACTAGAAGTGCCTCTCTAGGAAAAGTTAAGGTAAATTTTCTCCTCACTAGAAGTGCCTCTCTAAGTACCTGGATTCAGCTGGGAACTATGTCCAGGACTCGATCATGTCCACCTCTGCAAACCAGTGTTTTTAATACAATGATAGACAAACTAAGATGGGTCTGTCCAGAAAATACTGGATCAAAAAGTTATGGAAAATAAAGACATGGTTTACTTTCACTAGTCTTAAATCTTGTTTAAATAAAGTTTTTGATAGTCACACTCTGACTAGTCACACTCTGACAGAGTAATTTTCTTATTTTGAAGAAAAAAGGAGAAAAAAAATCAGGGAATCATTACGATTGCAAAAGCCCYTTAAGTCCATCAATTCCAATCGCTAACTGTGCAACGTCATGCCTACTAAATTCAGACCCTGAGTGCCTCATCTTCATGTTTCTTCCATGAGCAGCCTATTACAGTGCTGACTCCTCCTAGATTATGAGGGGTTTATTCTCTACTCTATGGGTGTCTTCTACCTCAGCGGGACAACTACCTTGAGGATAACTGATCTGGGTGTTAAAGATGTGTTCCCTGTCACATCCAATAAAGGATGGAGATTCTCCTTGGCCCTCTTCTTCTGGTTAATGTATTTGTAGAAACATTTTTTGTTGTCTTTCACAGCAGTGACCAGACTGAGTTCCATAACTCCCTAAGAACTCCATAAGAAAGAAACCTTGAGGCATGAACTCATAATTTCTGCAAGGCTGCAGGTAAAAGCAGTTAACACTAGACCAGGCTCCAGTTCTCAAAACCTAGACAGATATGCATAACTCTATCAAATATACTCCCAGCTATATTTCCATAAATCCAGAGTAACTCAATCGATTTCAGCTGTAAGCTAGTGTAAGTGAGGTCAAAAATATGACCAATAGGTCTCTGAACAATCCTTTATTTGAAAGACAAAAGAATAATTTTGCAAACTGCATCCATTCAATTCTGGATCAATTGAACAAAGCCACTTAGTTGTGTTTATTTTTTTCATCAGGTAGGATAAAACTGCAATAATAAAACCTTTGCTGAGTTTGATATCGTTAAAGGCCTTAACACAATACTCCTGAAAACAGTGTCTCTAGTAACATCTACAGAATAAAATTTGTATAGTAGGTCTTCACAAAAAAAATTGGTTTTGATTGATTACACCATAATATTTATATCTTTCTCTTAGAAGATCTTGAAAATGAGTTATTTGTCCTATAAAAGTCCTTCTATCACTGATGCATAAGTCACACCACTACACAAAGTTTATGGCTCGTCTCTTTCAAGAGATGTGTGAAAAGGGGTCAGAGGGAAATGTGAGTGATATAGCATGTTATGATATTCCGTTTTTGTGATTTAAGAGCTGTCATTGATACACCGGAATTTTCAGTATCATCTTCAAATTTACATACTTAGAAATCTAAGTAGTACTTGCTAAGTCTAATTCATATAGCATAAACCTTAATAGAAACACTTAAACCCTGTATATGCCATCTAGATACAGAACTGGATTACTCATATAAAATTGACCAACCTAATTGCTCCCTGAGAGATTCACCTGTAAAGTTGCTCCTACTTACCACTCTTAGCATCATCTTCAAGGGTTTGAGAATCAAGGCTGATCGGAATAGACAAACTCCTGTTAAGAACCCAAAGGGTTATACATTGTTTTAAATCAGAAATGTGTCAAACACTTGTAATCCCTTGATCCTATCATTTTATACTTCATAGGGGATCCCTTTTGAGAAGGGTTTATGTGTCCCGACATATTTGGAAATATTCCTTGACAGGGTAAATTCTTTGAGGACATAAATCAAAACTACAGCTGCTCCCCTAAAAGCTGTCAGTGATAATAGCATCAGAAATTGGATTAAATAAGTCCTGTTGAGAGACAGTATGTCCATTTCTACATTCAAAACACACACGTACTACTGGAGAAACCTCTATTATCAGAGTGGGGAACAGACAATGAGGAATTATAATAATGTCTTTCAGCATATAAGAGACAAGCTTGGGAGCTTTCCCAGAGTAGAGTTCTGCTTGCTTCGTACAGGCAGTATAAACTTGCACATGCTTCTTTGAATAATGTAGGCATAAAGCGCCAACATATTCTAGAGTGGTATGAATAAAATCTAGCTGTGATTTCATGTGAGAATGGATAGGACAAACATGTTCATTTGCTTCAAAAACAGTAATCTGCTATATAGCAACAGAGCAGGAAGCATTTCATGCAAAACATGATAAATATGTAACTGGGATTTCCAGGTGACAGTTTGTTTTGGCTCCCTCGCGCTGTACTGTTTTTCTCTTTTCAGAAAAGGATTGCAAAAATACAGCAGTGATTTATACTTACTTACTTTGAAAACAAAAACAATGGAGCTCGACAATGCTCAACTATGGCTAAGTTTCTTTTCTTCTGTAGTAGAGATCATTGCTACATAAGTTTCAGCATGAATTGATTTTTCACCCATTTCTCAGGAGCATTAGCAATTACGCCACCACTGTCATTACTAACAAACGCTTGTTACCCATCAGTTCTGTTTTTAGTTTGTTTGATCCTGCTTATACAGGAAGCCGAGACTTGCAGTCAAATTCTGCTCTGAGTTATATCAATATGAATATGAAGAGATTATTTAATATGCTGAATTATCATCTTCCTTTATATTTCCATTTCTTTTACTAGAGTAGCATAAAGGATATTAAAAACGGTTATTATCACATAAAAATCTCAACATTCGAAACATCTATGACAGTTAAGGAATGCGGGTCCCACAGTCAGCGGGGCTACACATGGGACCACCAAATTTATAGTTATTTTAGGCTTTCTGCTTCCATGGAGGGGTTGGACTGGCTGAGCACGAGCCAGGCAACCACCCTGCATTGCCCATCAAATATAGCTTGGACATTTCCAGACATAAAGCAGCACAGCTTTGACCAGACTAACAGATGTCCAGTTACTCTGAAGAAAGATAACCAGACTTCAATAAATTCTTGAAGACAAAGCCAAATCTGTCTGAGAGAAGTGGATG
Source organism: Nothoprocta perdicaria (assembly GCF_003342845.1). Classification (NCBI taxonomy): domain Eukaryota; kingdom Metazoa; phylum Chordata; class Aves; order Tinamiformes; family Tinamidae; genus Nothoprocta; species Nothoprocta perdicaria. The sequence continues at coordinate 898,000 of NW_020455205.1, read as the reverse complement.
TACAGAGACTCTAAGTCCCATGATGGATGAAGGGGTGGATTTACTTGTCTTGTATGATAGGCTTCCATTTTTCTTAATCCTCTGGCATCTGAGTGTCCCTAAAGTGATTGGCCTTATTCCCTAGGTCACTGATACCGCTGAGCTCAGTGTCAAGGTGCAACATGATATGGAACTAAGCCCTCATTTTGTCCTCTCTGCCMGTCTCCCCCAGTTTCTGCTGGGCACAAAAGTGCCTTGACCTGTGTCATGTGCACCCGCTGCCCTGGCCTCGCTCCCTCCCATTTTGCTGCTCTTCCGGGAAGCATCCTGCCCAGGGCTGATTGCTGCTGCTCTAGCGGTAATTTTGCTTGTGTTAAGAAATGTGCTCTTCTAAGGTGTAAAAAAAAAAAAAAAAAAAAAAAAAAAGCAAAAATGCCCATGATCTGTGCAAAATTTACAGCATAGCCACCTTTTAGGAATTTTTTTATAAGTATTTCTTCAGATAAAAATATCCTTTATACCTTTATTTGTCTAGTAGTTATCAGCATATATGAAGTCAGAGGATGAAACAGATTGTTATCCCTAGCTATGATGTATGCTTTAGGCTCAAAATCAGCAAGTTGATAAAAGAGTCATTTTTAAATGCATGGACTATCTGAATTCTACCTTATATCTTCAGGGTCACAAACCAAATGCTCATTTGTTACCCAAATATAGATTGATTATTCCGACTGAAACAAACAGGATTACCTGTTTATCAATTCAAAAGTAATCTATTTTTTTATTTACCAATATATTACATTGCTGAGCAAAGAATTATCTTTCCATTGTTTATCCGCCTGACTATTTAAGAGGATTATTATTGTAGAATAATCATCTTGCTTTAATTACCAAGAGGAGAACCGCATCATTTTATTAATTTTAGGATTTATGCCAAGTTGGAAACAGCATATAAAACATGGAATCATTCAGTAGCTGACAGCAGCTTTGTTAACACTTCTGCGAAGTCTTTATCAAGAGGAAAAAAAATAAAGGCAGAGGATGAATATATTCTGTTTTTAAGTAATTCAAGCAGTTTTAGTGAACAGTATGAACACACATTCTTGGATAGCACATACCCCAGACATACGCTGCAGTGACAATATATTTTGATGGGTTGAAGGCCACATGGGCAGTGCTGGAGCAGGAACAGTCAGGGGTAAGTTTACRCTGATCAGCAGGGTCACCACAACATTTGTATGAACACAGAAACTCATCCTTCGCCTTATCTTGTGGTGGTCTCCTGCAGCAAGCAAGGGTTTCATCCTCCAGCTGGCTCAGCTCAGGAAGCTGCTGCTTCCTCTTGGTACATTGTCCTTTCTTGGCCCCATTATTTAATTTATATTAAGGCTTCCTTAACAGCTGGGAGATTGGTAAGGCATGCAGAATTCAGGACTGATRTCTCGCTTTCTGCTTTATGAAATGTGGATGGAGGCAACACATAGCATTGCAGTGGCTTACTAAATCCTACCAGTCCCAGTTCTGCCTGCTGACCGAGAGATGGAGGTGCTTGCACCTGAATTTGATTTTCAGGAAAAAAATCCCCCCAAAAATATAGTGTTTTTAATCTAGGTTTAAGGTCAACTGAATATTTTCTCCTTACATTGTATTATACACAAACAGGAAGATTATTTTATTGACAGAGAGGAAAAGGCCATATATGTATATATTTTCTTCTTTCTCATAAAAGCTCATATATATGAATCGTTGGCTTTACTCCAAGCCAGGTTAGTGTGAAAGAGTCAGTCAGTGGAGCTGGAGCATCCTRGGTTTAAAAGATTTGGTTGCCATTAGGTTGCATTTAGGTTTCTGTTTTTAAGCCATTTATATCTCCCCAGACCTTCAGTTCTCTTTTAAAACTCATGGTAAAGTAATTCAGAAGCAACAACTATGTTTCTATATGAAGAATTATTCTCTGAAATATGAGAAATAATGGTGTTGTGCAACCAAATCCCATAAGAATATCCAAATATCAAATGCTCTGACTCTTGCTAGTATGTGCTTTCAGCTAACCAGCTAAAATAGAGTTTACTTTCTGAAAATGCTAAAAGAAACTTTCAATTCTCAAACTCAAATACTAAGAACTAAAAAAAAAAATTAATAAAAAATACATTTTTATATTCCTATTCTTACTAAATTACTCAAGGTTAAATCTCTTTCTTTTTCTTAAAAGAYATTTTCTTCATCTAGTGTTTGTGCTCATTGATTTGTTGTTGTAGGACTGCCTATGATTTCTGACTTTTGGCATTGATTTATATATTTGATATATTAAAAAAGAGAAGAAAAAAGAACTGAAGTTTTTTTTTCCTGAAAACAATATATAAAAGATATTATGTGATCTTTGCAAAGAGATATAGGATTAAGAATTTGTAATTCAAGCCCTCCAAAATTTATGATACCAACTAAAGTCGACTTCGTACTCTCAATTCCATCACTGAAAATAACATATTCCAGAAAAGTCTGTTCAGTAGTAATCATGCAAGCCAAAGTCATAATGAAGAAAGCTGAAAAAATAATTCACAGCGAATAATTTACTCAAACCTTGTTTTGGGTTGTGGAGAGTCAGTGAGCAGATTTCTTGAATTTTAGTTGTTCAGAATTATATACGAACTCAGTATATATTATTTTTAACTGTACACTTAAAAAGGGAACTATTCATTAAATGTAATGGATTTTTATAGTAAAAGACTCATAGAATTAAACTTCAGTTAGTTACATAAACTGTATAGTATTTTTTTTTCTGATTCTGCAGTGAAACAACAAAATAGTGAAACCCTTTGTCATTAAGAGTGACATCAAAAATAATCTGCGGTTTTGAATAACTCATCTAGTATATATTGCTAAGGAGACTTAGGGGAAAACAAGAAGCAGTTTCCTTTTCAGGCAATGATAAGCTTACTCAAAAAACCAAGCAACAGTAAGATCTGCACCTCTGACACAAGGTTAACATTTAGTATTTCCTTGCCATACTTGCACCATGCAGGTGTCAATGCACTCGCTTGTTTAGATACCTGGTGTCATGAGAAGACACAAACAATTCAGTCTTCCAGTATATGTACAGCTATGGCTTTCACCATAGCTAGTTTTGGGCTAGCTGAAACACCATGTCCTGGTGTGACGTATTTATCTTTGCAGAGGGGGAGGGCTACCTTGTTTGCTTGTGCTCACATATAATAAATAAATAAATAAATAAATTAAATAAATAAATAAATAAATAAATAAATAAGTAGAAAGGTTTCAATGCTAAATCCGGCAATACATACTCCGGATAACAAACTGTATTTCCCTGATGTGCTTGGATTTATGCAAAGTTTCCTGACATTTAGATAGAGCTGCAGTGTTGTCAAAAGCATTGCCTCAGCTCGCAGGGGTATTAGTGTGCCCGAGCAAAGTGGCTGCCCCGGGTCCCCGGCCCGGGGGTTATGGTGCTCTTGGCGAGCAGCACAAAGCTGGGCCAGTTATGTGAGGAAATGAGCTCCACTCACCTGTTTAGCTGTTGCACAGGCAAGGCTATAAAAATTTTAAGTCCTGGATTTCTAACACCAAGAGGTATGAAACTAAGCCCTATAGTGTTTAAATGTGGTTCTAAAATAGTGATTATTAAAGATATGGTCACATTGTTCTCCTACTGAAAATTATATGGACTACTTAACTATAGAGAGATGATACTTTATGGAAATTGATGRATCTTTTCTTCAAGTGTCAAGTTGATATCCTGTGACAAGACACAGAGTTATGAATCAACATTTAACTTTTTGATGTGTGAAATATTTACAGGTAAGGCCCAAATTTGCCTGGGGTAGAAGATMTAAAGGGCAACCCCCTCTTCCTGCCATCCCCAATTCTACATAATAATTACGTATAAATGGTTTTGCTAGAAAAGCATGAAATGAAAATAGCAGCAATTCAGGTGACACCAATATATATACTTTTAGAAATTATATACTAGAGTAGTATTTTCAAATGATTGCACTGTTAACTCTATAGTCATAATACAATGGATATTAATGTTCATCTCTCCAAAATATTGAGTCCTACCCAATATAGAAAATGAAGAGATGAGATAAGATTTCTGTAGTTCTTGCTATGATTTTACCATTCTAACAGGAATGTTAGAATGATGTTCTAAATGATGTAGGAATGAAACTACCAACCATATGGAGCAGAAGTCACACAGAGAAACCTTTACAGTTATACTGCATTGTATTTAGATTATAATCGTTTGTTACAGATCCTTCCAAGCAAAATAGATAATAAAATGTAAAAAAAAAAAAAAAAAACACCCTACGTATTACATATTACATTGGCTTCATTAAGACTTCTTCTATCTAAAATTAAGGATTAAAGGTACATTTTTTCTTTAGAGGTCAGACTGAATTCTACTTTGAAAATTCATCTCATGATTTTTGATAACAATGTTGTTATTCAGCTCCAGAATAACTACTGTTCTACTAATCTTACCTTAAAGCATATAGTTAATAATGGTGTAATATGCCACCCATTTCCTGCTCTGTAGGTTTTCTGTAYAATCATTTATCCATTCAGGCCCAATTTGATTAAATGCGATATGGAAGCCTTCCTGTGGGATTCCATCAGCATAGCATTTTATTGATACATATAATATAAAGAAAAGAAGCACTGACCTCTGAAATATGTTGTAAACATTGATTAAATATTTTAAATTACTGCAGGACTCCTAAGATTTAAAATAGCATGGAAGTGATTTTAATATTTAATATGCACTATAAATTTTTTTTTTTTTTTTTCTCTTTCCTGATCACTTTACAGATAAGAAGTCCCCTCAGATGTTTGCAAAGGGCTCCAAAGTCCAAATAACAAAACAAGTAGTTGAATCTGTAGGAAAAGTAGRAAACATTGGAGATGCTCTTCTCTATATAATGTTGTTCTCTAAAGCACAAGAAAAATACATAAACCTTATTAGGTCTACAGGTACTGTATATTCCCTGTTACAGAAGAAGAGTCTATGGAAGTTAAAGAATAATCATTATTCAGGGACTGGTTTCTAAAGAAAGGTTGTTTTATAATCGGGGAAAATGATTTACATTTTATAAAAATAAAAAACAGTCAACTTTTCAGTAAAAAAAAATTCCCCTCCTGTTTCATACTGTCTATATGTTCTTAGAAACATACTGCTGCCCTCCTGATGAACCTGGTCGTCTTGTCTTTTCCCCAGAAATGTGCTTGTTGTTTGGACTGCCTGTCATCATACACCGTGAACTTTCTTTGGATAAAGGAGATGCAGTAAACAGTTTTTTTTCGTGCTTAGCCCAACTAATCAAAAAGATAGTTGCTAAACGCAACCTTTACCACATACAACTCATAATATTATTGCATTTTTTTCAGCACTTTAATTTTGCTTTCAGTATTCTTGGTGTCAATTGATTAAATTCTGCATGCTCTAGAAATATATTTTCACTGACCTAACTGTGGAGTGGGAGGTAAGGGAGTAGTTACAGAGTTAGACACTCCTAACCATACAAATATGTCTCTGTGTGTGTATATATATATATATATATATATATATATATAGTTAAGTAAAACTGACAGATCTCCAGGCAAGGCATTTCAAGGCTTATTTCTACAGTCCAGTACAGTAACTCCTCAATGACGGTTTACAGTATATTCATGCATGCAGGGGAAAACTGGTCAAAATAAAATATTGCTTTAAGCTGGAAAAAAAAAAAAAGGGTTTCCTAATATTTTGTACTAAAATGTGCTTCATGGAAGCATACTTGAAAATAACATGGTATTTTGTCAGGTTTGACTTCGTGTGTGCCGAATAACTGAGGTTAGAACCACATTGATTATAYTGTGTATAGGGAAAGAACTTATAACAAAGAAATAATTGAAAATTAGTTCTCTAATATACAGAGAACTTCTCTCTATTCTGTTCTGCTGCTTTTATGGCAGGGCAATTGCAGCGAAGTCAATGGGACCATGTAATATGGATAGTGTGGAAAGCCCAGTGTTTTCAAAGACATTTGCTACTTCCTTTCAGCTGAAGCTTTATCACTTCCTGAGTCTGCCACCAACAAAATCAGCTCAGCTGGTTTTTCTCTTCTTGGAGGCTGCAGAGAAAATCTTGTCTAACCCAGTACAGAGGAGCTGCTTTTGATACTTGGCATTGCTAAGGATGGACATGACAATGAGATAAAAAAGTAAAGCTTCACAATTTGGGTGAAACATTTGGGCACTTGTCTAATCAATGCCTTAGCAGAACTGAATCTCAAACCTCTGAGGACTTTCAGATGTATGGTTCTATTGTGCTTGAAAAGTCAAAGCAATATTTTCTACAAATGGAGCGCATAAAAAACAAGGCAACTTTTGCAGGAATTCATTTCTAATAGTATGTGTGTTGCTTTTTTCAACATGAACATTTGTTTTTTTTCATTTTGTTTTCAGATAGCAGAGGAAAGCCCAGCTGGGAGATAGGCAGGGAGTCAAACAGAGGAAAAGGGATCCCTGGAGGGTTAGTGATGTTCAAGCAGATGGGGGAGGAGGAAAGAGAGAGCAGCAGCAGATGGGAGGGGGAAAGACACCAGAAAGGAGCAGATGTGGGGGTGGGAGGGGGCTAATTTTGGTTAAACAGAAAGGAGGACAAATATGAATTTAATTTGTAATTGCACATTTGGAATCTTCTGTTTTTTTCATAAACAATTTTATAATTTTTTGTGTGTTCTATACTAGCAGTATGTTTGACTATTCTGCAAAACGTAAAAGGTAGAGTAAAAAATACCCATGTCACTTGCATAAGCATTTGGAATTGGAAGTTGTCTATAAGAGCTGCTCCACCATGAGGCTTTACCTCTAAAAAAGGTGCAAATTGAAAGATTCCACTTGCGCTGAACTCAACTGCACAAGGTACACACTGARAAGATATGGGCTAGGAAACAAACAAAGAGCAGATGTTCACATATAGACAGCAAATGGAKGTTTGAATTTCAAGAATTAAAGAAAAAATATTAATAAAATTTAAGTTACCAAGCCATGAGCTTAACACATAGGTCTTCTTCAAATAAATAATAAAATAGGCACTACCCATGTTCACATGCAGAATATTTCATTTTGTATGAAGCCATCCTCTATCTTCTGTCTCGTTATATATTTTAAAGTTACATTTTATTGCTGTGCTTCCTGGCAGGGTGTATAGGTTGTGAGCAGAGTCTGACTGAGATTTCTGCAGCTGAAAGTTAATTAGTGTGTTGGCAAGCTGTCAGCTAGACTTTTGTCTGTTTGCTTTTCGTACAGAAATGAATGAGAGTGGATTCCAGAGGTGTCTGAGTACAATTAAGTATCTCACTCTCTAAAATAAATATTTTATATTACTGCATGCTTTTAGGAATCAGCCAGAATGTATTTGTTGATGTTATTTTCCACTGACATCTTTAAATGTAAATATATGTAGGTAGGTAGAAAAGATGTAGTGTAATTGCATCTGTTTGTTGGAGGGCTAGGTTGTATGCTCAGATTAAACCTAGAATAATTTGGTTCAACCTGCAAACCTTCTCTCAATTTAAACAGAAATAACGGAGACCATATTCTGGCCCAGTGTAATTGGACCTAATTTAGTTGCTAGTTATATGGCAATAAAGTCTGTGTAAGCTGTTTAAAAGAAGATATTTCAATTTTGTGTTGAAAAACTGCTAAAAATCTTGGAATACGAAGCAGTCTAAAGTTAGTAATAAACCTTCACCTGCACTAATGGCTAGGTAATACATGTAACAGAAAGAAGGCCAGATTTCACTGCTCAAAATTAAGAGAGGACTGCAGCCACTTACAGTTGTAGCCCCAACGTTTGGCACGTGCTCAACAGCTGTCCTTGCAGTCTTATCTCTTATTTAGGGTTAAATACAGAAATACTTCAGAGCAGATTTTTCTTTATGGTATTTTTTTTTTCTTATTTCCATCATCCCATCTATGTAAACATACTCATTTCCACCACTTGATTAAATTCTGCACACTTCTTCCCATGATCCAAAAGTGGAGTGGTCCAATACCAGTCTGCTTCCTTCCATACAGAGATCATTACTATATGCCAGCACTGCTGTCAGCTTCCAGGTCTAAGGGCTCCGTGCAGAAATAAGACACAGCTTCAGTTCAAAGACTAGAACTATTCCTATCTTTCTTTGTCTCTAAGAGAGAATGAGAGAGCATCTTTTAGGGATGCTTCAATAATGCCACAAGAGCACACAAGTAACCGGTGGAATAGGAGATGACTATGAAAAGTAAAGGCGGCTCTGCAGCCCATAGTCCAGGCTCAGCATAGCTTGACTAGCAACTCAGCTTGTGGAAAAGCTAATGTCTCCAGTCACTTATGAGGCCCCAGAAGCTCATGCCTTTCCACTGTGGCAGCAAGAGGAGGTGATGGCCTCCACACAGCGGGCCTGTCGGTGTGAACAGAACTAGCTTCCCCTCAACCAGTTTACTCCTTCCTAAAGGAGCAGAACAGGTGACAAAAATCTGTATCACACCAGAATATTATCTTGAGGTGTCACAGGATACTGATTCCTGTGACAGGAAATTTGAATATCTCTTAGGCAAATTTCTGTAGCATACGGCCCTGGTGCTGCAGACTACACAACATATATGTCTGAAAAGAGAAACTTCCAAGTATTTAAGATGCCTAGTGCTCAGTATTAAAACTCATTTACTCATTTTCATATAATGAACTTATTTCTATAGTAAACTTGGCACTCTTCCTGAAACACTACAGCAAAGGAAGTCACTAAAACATCTAGGCCTGAAGAACCCATGTTCTCTTGGGGGCAGTTGTCTTCTCATGCCRTTTGCTTAGCTAGTATGTGCATTAGCACAGAGACCAGGGGTGATGCTGTTCTCYTTTAGAATCCCATCTCTGCTCTGTTTTGAAGTTCACTCCAAAAGTGCCAGCTCAGAGCCTTCCCACATTGTCACTGCCTCTTACCTGAAGAAGGAAGACTCCCTTGTGCTCTCATCAGTAAACGCATGTGTGAAGTTTAGTGTATTAGTTTATATATTTTATAAAAGATGTAAACTATTTGGAGTAGAAATGGTTCCCAAGTGTTCGTATATAACCCACAAAGATTCATATTCATCCCCAACCCACTAATCCTGCAGTTTTGATGGCTTAAAAGCCTGCTACTTTAGAATTCTTTGTGTCTATATCTCCAGCTGGCCCTTAATTGTTTCTCTTCTATATTTATTCATATTCCAGAACATGTGTTGGTATACAATGTCTTTATCACAAATTGATTTAAATCTGTCCGGCCTCAAGTCTCAGAATCCATCAGCATAAAGCAAAGCATTTATTTCCTGTCCATCATGCAATAGTGCTGAACCAGTCATGACTTCCAAGCTCCAAAACACATCAGCACATAAATTAGTAAGTGCAATTTATGAGAGCAGATTCATAACAAGTATATTTCTAATGGCATTGTATTAAACAGGAATGTTTAAGTCAAGGCAGCTTGTTCCTCCAGATTGTCAGTCATTTTCAATCATGGTAAGTAGGAGTGAAAGCAATTTTTGTGAGTACATGAGGTTTCTTTGTTTGAGACTTTTGTTTTAACAAATGTTGCCAGTTTGGAGCTGATGCCAACAGAGAACTGGGTAGGGTTTGCCAGTTTACCTCAGGTGACCTCAAACCATAAGCTTYTAAAGGCACCAAAATAAAGAGCAGGACTACTGTTAATGTTGCAGAGCTTTAGAGGGTGTCCTAAAGAGACCTTTGTTATCTTCCGTAAACACCAGGAAGGTCTAATCCAAGTGTCATGAGGGAAACAGGTTATCTTCATTACTGGGTTGAAGCAGAGAGCACACAACAGCCTGCAGGACTAATTCTGCTCAAAACACAAGATGCCATGTACTTTTGGAAGAAGCACCCTGTTAGAACATGCATTGCATCAAGTTTAAAGTCCATTAATTTCGTGAAGAACAAGAGAGCTGCATTTCCCATCCTATCGCTGGTGTGAAGCACCAACTGCTCAGCCAAGTAGTCACAACTTGCATCTAGCAGGAGATGTGTAACAGCGCAGCTATTGCTGACGGCTCTCGTTTGCTCCCCAGTAACTAACTTGGCAGGAGTTGTCAGTGTTTCTCTTTTCTCCTCTAACCTGCAGAGGCAGAGGAACCCTACTAAACAGTGYAGTGAAGGTTAATGATGATGTTTGCCCTTTAAGTGAGATAGGCTGCCTAGTAATAAGGTCACTTYATCAATGCACAGCTGAACACTTCTCTCTGGAGACTTCTCTGATCTCACCCCAGGCCTCAGGTCCCAGCTTGTCATGTTGAGCTAGAGCTTCATGCGCTGGCAAGGACCAGAGTTGAGCATGTGCATGTCCTGCCCTCCTCAACGCCCTCCCTAGCTCCTCCCTTCCTTGCTCTGCAGTTCTGGGATGACGAGGATGACACTGTAAATGGGATGCTTAAAAAAGTTAAAATCTTATTCCATGGTACCCCAGTGCATTCGGCTCTGCTGAATGAAACGCCTCTGAACGCGATCTCCCTGGTGGGCTTGGGAAAGCAAACCAAGCATTTCAGGTCAGGGCAACTCAGAGAAGGGAATCAATGCAAGGGGAGATGGAAAACATTCATCGATCCTGAACCTCACACAATAAAAGTTGTAATAGCTTGACCCAGGTGACCACACAAGCTTCGTGTACGACTTTTTTTCGTGTACGACGATTTTTTTCTCTCCTCTCCAATTACCTTTACAGCGATGCTGTTGGGAAAAAATGATAGATGGACAGATACCAAGAAATTAATTTTTTACGTATGCATAATCACAAATCACTAAAACAGTTATTTGTCAGTGCTGATGAACTTTGCTACTCTTATAAACAGAGGTACTTTTTCCCGAATCTTATATTGATTTCAAAGTAAGAACCTTTGTTTTGGGGTCTCATTCGGTCCTTTCCAACAAGTGCAGGTGAAAGCCCAAGTGTGGAATTAAGGAAAGCAAAACCTTCAGATTATCAAAGGGTAAACAAATATTCCTAACAGACGAGTGCCTTACGTAGCACATCTTTCATTCAGCAACTACATTTATTCAGATTATTTGCAGGGATTTACCTTCCTGCCAGATCAAATCAAAAACTCAGTAGTACGCAGTTAAAAAAAAAAAAAAAAAAAAAAAAAAAAGGAAGACATTTCATAGCCAAGGCCACTTTTCAATGATCCCCCCAATCTAGAGCAACAGGTGAGGTTTGTTAGGTTTACTCTACTACTCACAAACAAGATGTGAATGTGTACGATGAAATGAGTTTTCACTCTGCATACACACACTGGAATTCACTATATACTATAAAACTTGCAAAGTGTCAAAATCCTCACACATTTCTTCTCTATATACTTGTGTACAGGGATACATGAATTTTTCCAGGAAAACATCTTAAAAGTAGAATATTTGAATTGAAAAGTATATTCAAATCATAAATAAAGCAAGAGTCTTTTTGATCACTTACTTGAGAGAAATACATTTACATTTTCAAATGTAATGATTTATTAAAGGAGCATGTGTTAAGACATTGCCAAGGAGCTGGCTGCTTTCTAGAGTTCATTTTTCAGCTTCAAACACTCATGAATGAATCTTAGAATTTTGTTTTCATTGCTGCTCAACACTGTCAATCTTTTAATTCCTTGCAAAGTTCTAATTACTGGAAACACTTTTTGATGAATATTCTGAAGGCTTACAGTAAGTGAAAATCAGTATTTAGAAAATCAAGTGAATGCAATCATTCCATTAAGGCATGATGGAAAAGCAATGTTTTTCCTGTTTGTCTTTTGCTCTCAGTTTGCTTATTGTAATAGCTCTTTTATCTCTGTCTTTATTTTATACTGACTGTACTCTGTAGTGCTTTTGTACTCAATGGCATCAGATAAATCAATACTTTTGATGTTTGTTCTTGCCTTGATATGTATTCGCAAATCCTATTACCATACAGATTGGAGAGGAAAATACACACCAGAATTAGTCAAATTAATATTTTATTTCTTATATCTATGTCTCACGGTGACTGATTCCATTTGGTCTTTAGCATTTGTGATTGGTTAAGTCAGCTGATTTAAGAGTAGCCAGAACTTTAAGATTTTTTTCTACTGCAAATTTAAATGTACTATACACATATTTTCCCAATATCTGGCAAACTCTGTTATAGAAAAGATGCTAATATGATACACTGAAATGTGCACTTCCCTATGTGCACCAGCAAAGTGACACATTTTCAATGAAAATTCATCATATCTGCAGGAAGCAGAATAATCAAGGTTTCAGCACAGGCTTCCAGTGAGATGCATGCGGATGCATCTAGGCCCTCTCTTCCCTTCCAGCAGGCTCAGCTGGATCCCGCATGCAGCAGCCGCACACACCGCAGGTTGGCTCCATCCAAATTCTTCCTCTAAATCCTCTCATCTGGAACTAGTGGAGAATAAAGAGAATACACTGAAGATTAAAAAACATCAAACACCACTATTATGGCAAAGGGAAGTTGCTGATAGGAATTTATCATTATTCAGTGAAATTTAGGTGTAAARTGAGCATATACTTTGTAAAACAGAAGTTGCTCAAGGTCCTCCTCTCTCATAGAGCTATGGCTCAGGTATACATTTAGTCAAAACAACTTCGGGTTCTGTTTGTATAAAGGAATGAACAGATGACAGTGCCATGACTTACCCTGGAGACTGAAAGTTTTAGCCTTGTAATTTATGTTTAATAATTTAACACGTTAATAATATTTTAGATGTGGATTGTTGAACATAAGCATGGAGATTATTTAAATGAATATTTAATTTTTATTCACCTTGCCAGAAGACAGAACATGTATTTAATTGCCAACAATAAAAAGTAGAAAATTTATCAGTAAAGAAAGTAATTAAGAAAGTGTTCTTACAAATAAGAAATCAGGGGTTTTATCTTTCCCCAATTAGAATGATTACTGCAATATCCAAAAATTAATACGATTTTTTTTTGAGATTATAAAACAATATCACCATAGAAATTTGTGTTCTAAAAGCTGATATTTCCAGAATATAAGCAGGGTATTTAACAGAATCACCTTTGAAAACATGATGATTTTCATTGGCAGCTTTCCGACAATGTATCTGCATTAGCACGAAACAGAGATTATATTTCATACAAATAATTGTCATTACTTTTCTGTTTTCTGAAAGTATCTCAACCTTTACGCACTTTCGTTTCACAGAAAAAAAAAAAAAAAAAAGAAGAAGATTTTCTTGAGACCAGCTGAGACCAGCTTCTAGCTATTTGCTATGTGGTAAATATGTCATCTTGCATCTACTGCTTGGGGTAGTTTTGGAAAGTCTCTCAAGATTCTTTCACATATACTGTACTTTTGGTTTTTTAGTATGTATTTGTTCTCATATTATTGGAAAAGTGACTGCTTTGTGGGGATTTTCCTGAAGATTTTTTTCTATTATTCTTGTCCTTAGGATGCAATCAAATCAACCTTTGAAGAACAGTTGCTCATTTTTAATATTGCTTCTCTGAAGGTATTATTTGACTGAATTTCAACTCACCAATCTACCTTCCTTTAGAATTTAGAGAGACTTTAATTCCCACCTTTTGCCTTAAGCTGATACATTTTTAGCTTTACTTATTTTTACTTTCTATAATTCTTAGAAATTGAGAAACATTTTTCTTCTTCAAAAGGCTGAAACAATCTTCCAAAAGAAACTCCAGGATGAAACTTATCCTGAAAAGTTTTGCATCACTGTTTACAACTAATTACTGGTAAACTAAATAGCTCCTGACACAGTGTGCCAGAAATCATGCATATCTTTCGTGAGTATCCAATATGAGCCACATATGTGCAATTTTTGTTCGCGTTCCCTTCTGTCTAGCCAAATTATCAGATCATTATGGCTTGCTTGCCTGCTTGGGCTATGTTCCAAAGCATCCTGCACTTGTATCCCTTTTTTYCCCCTACTGGTCACTTACTCTGCTGGAGGCTATTTTTAGTATTGCTAACTCTTCCTCTTGTCTAACAGTTTTCAAGTATGCAAAAGTCTGCTGCAAAGAGCAAGGGAATAATCTCTTCTCCATATCCATGGCAGATAGGACAGAAAATAATGAGCTTAAATTATAGCAGTGAAGATTTAAATTAGATGATATGGAAACAGCCAAAGCCAGAGAAGAACAAAAAACCATTTCCAGCTAAAAGGAAGGTTAAGCATTAGGATAGATTGCTTGGGGAGGATGTGGGATCTCTGTCACAGAAGGTTTTAAAAAAGCAGGTTAGACAAACATCTGTCAGGAATGATTTAGGTACAGCTCATTCTGCCTTGGGGCAGAGGGAATGGACGAGATGACCTCTCAAGGTCCCTTCCAGTCTTATTTTCTATTTATTTCTACTTTTTTTGGCCTGGATTTGGAAGTGTTCTTCAATGCACTTTTCATTTGCAGTGGATGGTCAAATTTCTGTTTATAAAATACAGATGGAGTATTGCTGTGAAGAAAAGATTCACTCCAATAGAAATTAGTTAGGAAAATGTTGATTAAAAATATCATTTAAATTCAAAAGAGGGAAAAAAATTCAGCAAAGTTAATAAAATTAACAAGAAAAAAACACAGAAGGCAGCACTTGAAACCATTAATTATATAAGGGGCTTCAAACATTCATTAGACTATACTACTTGTCCTTGTTATAAGTGGTATTGACCCTTTAGAAATGAAGTTGATCCAATACTTTCTACTATAACTCCTCCTAGGGATTAGGAGATTTCAAGTATTTTCTCTTGTGATATTCAGTCCTTGATAGCTTAGAGCCAAAGTGAATTAATTCTTCCCACACAAAGAAACTATGAAATTCCAAGGAACACAGTTAAGTATATATAGTACAAGTATAACAGTCACAGAGTCAAGAAAATACCTTACTTGCTTAGCTGAAATCAGTTGGAGATGGGTAACCCTTTAACTCCTGGAGCACCAGTTTCAAAGGACTTATTTTTGTACCTGAAGCTACTGGTGTTAGTGTATAGAACAATCCTACTACTGAAGGACAGAGAAAGTAACTGTGACCTGCTGTTTTGAGAAGCCTGTGGCTAAACGTAGCCAAAGTGAGACTGGAAGTATCACGACAATGTTGTGCAGACCAGTTCTTCTCACAAAATGTGTGCTGAAGGGCATCCTCTCCAACTAAAGCAAGCTGTTCTCTCTCAAAATCACAGCATTCCCCACGGCGAGGAGCCACCAAATTAGCTTTTTTGGAGCTACAGGGTCCACTGCTCTATTCCGTTTTTGTTTTTAATACACTAGAGGCATAATTCATTCAATTCAAATATATTGCAAAAGATATTTTGGTAATGAGCTACAAAGTATTTCAGATTAAGAATTCCCAAAGCTCAGCATCATTTTCATCTCAGTCAGTGTCAGAGCTGTTGCTGACTTGTTCCTTATCTGTAAGGGCTTGTACCTGAGCTGTCCCTTTGTGCTAACATGGACTGCAAAGTGATGCTCTACACCATGGTGGACAGAAATGCTAGTAGCATGTGAAGTTCTCTGCAGTGCCTTCGCCAAATTATTATCAAATTCAGAGCTCACAAGAACATAGATTTTTCTTCTGAGAGCACAAAGGTTTTGCCTCTTAATTTAATAGCGTCTCAGAGACAAGAACAACATAAGGTTTCTCTGAATGCGTTGACTTAGTCACAGAATCATAGAATGGTTAAGGTTGGAAGGGTCCTTTAGAGATCATTTAGTCCAAGTCTTCTGCTCGAGCAAGGACACCTAAAGCATGTGGCACAGAGTGGCATCCAGGCAGGTTTTGAAAATCTCCAGAGAAGGACACTCCACAACCTGGGCAGCCTGTTCCACTGCTCTGTCACCCTCACAGGAAAGAAGTTCCTCCTCACATGGAGATGGAAGCCCTCACTGGGTTTAAACACTTTTCCTTGTCCTAGTACTGGCCACTACTGAGAAGAGTTTGGTCTCTTCCTCCCTACATTCCCCCTTCATGTACTTATACATATTAATCAGATCCCCTCTCAACCTTCTCTTCTCCAGGCTAAACAGGCSCAACTCACTCAGTCTTTCCTCGTATGACAAATGCTCCAGTCCCTTCATCATCCTTGTAGCTCTCAGCTGGACCCTCTCTAGAAGCTCCACATCCCTCTTGTACTGAGGAGCCAGAACTGCACCCTACTGATTTCCTACTGAAATTAACTTTAGCATTGAACTTTTAAGAGATTATGTGCAGCATCTAAGTATTTAGTTATCAGAATGCATGATAAAATATACCTTAAGGAGTTTACTTATAGTAAGTATATTTGATCATTACTAAACTTTCCATTTGAACTGCAGTTTGGCTGCAGTCACCTTAACAGTGTTACATTTAACAGTGATTATTATACCTCAACGTCTCGTTAGTGAATTCAGCTGAGGAAAGCATATTTCAAAAGGAATGACTCTAGCTTCAAAAGCTCCACGTGGACAGGTGAAAATATTGCACAGATGACAGAAGTATGAAGAATAAGTAACTAACCAAATTTGAAGAACTAATTTTGTCCCTGGGTTGATAAAATATATTACTGCTTTCTTAACATGGGGAATAGCCAGTCTCAGAGTTTTAAAAACAAAATAAGCAAACTTCCTTCTTCCTAAAAGATATTGCATATAGTGACTAAGTGAACAAAATAGGATATTCTACTCAAAATTAMTCAAAAATTTCTTGAAAGTAGACATTTCCAGTCCACTACAGTACTGTTAGATCAAGTAGGGTCAAGGCTTGCACTGAAAGGATTATGTAATTACATTAATCACATTATGTAATTACATTAATTGATTCCTCTGTTATAAACCACTCTTAATTGTTATTTACCCATTTTTCTATGTCACTGGGCAAGCTTTTAAGGAGGAATTGTAGTAACAGCTGGTGGCAGTTTGGCAAACAGATATTGTGAACATATTAACAGTGTCAGTAGTGGATAGCAAGGGTAGACTTTCAAGTGTTTTTCTTAAATGCTGTACCCTAAAAATGGTGAATCACTTGAAACGTCATAGAACAGCACCACCACAGATCCTCAGCTGTATCAGTAGAAGTTCTTCTCATGGAAGAGCAAAAGTATGTACTCTGGGGAAGTAGGAAGCAGTACTTATCAAATTAATTTGAAGTGAAGTTAGTAAAAATATGAAATGAAAATTGATTATTTTGAAAGAAAATTATGTTCTTATTCTCTTTGGAAAGTAACAGAAAATCTTATTAATTTGTACTTAGAGAGATTCTATAACACCTGGATATGTTTAGGGCATCAGAGGAAAAAATTAAGCAGGAGAGGAAATATATAGGATTTCAATATCACGAGCTCACTTATTTCAACTTAACACCTAGATGTAATGCATTCCAATTAATCTGTTTTTGAGTCTCTTTGGAAAGGATAAAAAAAGGGAATTATTTTGCATCACCTACACAATTCATTTTTCCAGTTGAACTGAGAGACAGACAGTCAAATAGACAGATATAGAGAAACGCCAGGATCACAAATCACTTTAAAGGCCTAAGGAGGTTTAGAAAGATGTTTCTTACTTACAAGCCCTCCTGTATCTCYAATATTCATGAACATGCAAAAAAATAGGAAAAAAAATAGCATTTTTTAAGAAATACACTCAAAGGCATTGCTAAAGATTTTCTAATTCCTGATGACTGTTTTTCTAAAAATGTGTAGATTTCTTCTCCCTCAGAGATTCATAAATGTTATTAAAAATGAATGGCAAGCTTGATTTAAATTAAAGTGTCAGATGATAGGTTTCCTACTAGTTAAAAATATAATGACTACTCCACATGAAGCAAGCTAAATGCAAAACAAAAAAAGAAAAGAATTGTTGTTACATAGGATGCAAATAAACTATAAGAATTGAAAACATATTATGCATATAAATGTGTATTTACACACATGTATGGATTTAATAATTCAACACTATGAAGGAACACGTTGATTAATTGTACAGCCTGTTTTGTTCATTAATCATACCCTGCCTTTTGCTTCATTGTTGCTGCTCCAGCATCACACCTCAAAGGGGAAGTATGTTAATTATACCAGCTCTGCTCCTGCCGCAGTCACTTAGCACACTGGGGGGTAGCAAGCACAAGATAGCACTCCCTTAAGACATCAGTTTGCTTCCCCACTGCTCCTGATAAGGGCAGGAATCAGGACTTCATGTTTTCGGATCTTTTTGGGCTGGCAGGGTCACAGCGCGGAGCCCCCTGAGGGCAGAACAGACCTCCTCCATATCCAGGTACCTTCACACTTTGAATATTTTTTCCAAGATGAACTTAGTTGTGTCCTTCTGTGTCTGAATTTGGCATTTTAATAAGCTGATAGGATCAGCAGTACTAATATGTTCTAAGGCAGAATTTTAAGCAGCTGGAATCCTTAAAATTTTGAGACCAATTTTACTGCTTTTGATATTAGATTGAAACTGTCACTAGAGCAGGAACTTGTTTTAGGGGAAAAAAAAAGTGACCTACAAAGCCTGACCTAACACTGCACATCCTAAAGCTCTTGAATATACAATTAAAAAAAAAAAAAAAAAGAGGGAAAAAAACCCCTTTTTTATTTTCAGTATTTCAAAGATGGACTGTTAATCTTTGCATCTGTATCATTCTGATGTTCTCTCACCAGTCATACACACCCTATTTATCTTTTAAAAATATTTTAAAAATCAGTAAGGAAGGCTTATTACTCAAGTATAAARAACACACATGGTGAAGTTTATAGCAAGAACAACCTTAAATAAATGATTTTCTACACAGAAACAAAAGTCTAACAGACACCAAGTAACACCTATATGATCTGAACATTCAATATTACCTTCCATACAGAAAGGAACAGAACTAAGTAGTAATGCTTATTATTAACCCAGCACTTAACATTATATTGATGCTTAAGATATAACAACTATCAGCTAAAGATAAGATGCTTCACTACCTTAATTAAAAAAAAATAAATTTCAGTAGAGAAGAATACAATCTAAGCAACATCATTAAGGCTAAAAAAGTAAAAATTGGAATTATCTGCTAACTCTGTGTACATCAAAAGATCTAGGCACAGTTCAACATAATTTTATAAAATATTCTAATGAGACTCATTGRAGGTGATGTAATAAAACGGCTTAGGTCTGTGCTCTGTTCATACTGAGAATGTAAAAATTCCTTTCTAGGTGCATGGGGGGAAGTAGGAAGGGAAGAAGGAAGAGAAGGAAGGAAAGGAAGAAGATGAGGAGTCAAGAGAAGTTATGGGTGGGAGGAGTGGGTGGCTGATAATGGTGACTTTCTCTTTTCTCCTCCCTTTTTTTCCTCTCCCTTTTTTTTAGGAAGCTATTTCTTTTTCTTTGTTTATTATAAGTATTTATGTAGTGTGACAATTCTGAGGCTCTTCTAGGGTTTATTCTTCTGTAATATGATCAATAGTTACTTCTTTTTGCTAAAAATGAATGCTTAGAGTATTATGGTTGTAGCTAGGGAATATGTAAGTTACTGTCTGCTGCAACCAGGTGCTCACATTCTGTCATGAGTTATAAATGACTAATTTTTCCATTTTCTTCGTGAGACTTGCAAGGTGAAAGTTCTCCTCTCTAGTTGATCATATTGTGCTTTGATGTTTCTTTGTGAGGGAAAGGACTACTTTAAAAAGACTCGGGTCTCCAGGTCTTTCCTCTGATCTCTTCTAGGTATAAATAAATACTTTTTTATTCTCCAAGTCTGACTTCACATTTTCATTGTAGAATTTGTAGCTTGGTAACAGATTAAATAAAATGTTCTGTTAAAAAACAGTACTGTAGGATCTAATAAAAGCTATTCTAAAGATTTTTATCCTCCTTTTATAAAAAACAATATTTTGAAAACTAAAGATTTATGAATGCCTCTTTGGCTAGTCAAGCTGAAAATGAACCTTTCTTTCTGAAGCCTTAATTTCTCAGTAGGTGTCTCATAATTGCATTGCGTTCTCAAGTTTTCAAGACTTGGACTACAAAACAATAGAAGGAGATACCTTTATGCTAAATAGTTTTGTAAATTGTTGTTCTCTGAATAGAAAACCTTGCCTGAGTTATCAACACWGTTTAAACTAGTGTCGTGCTGTGGAATTAGGCCAGAATAGCAGCTTGTCCTCAATAGGCAAGACAAAAAGATTGGAGAGACACCTGACATCAGCACAACGTTTAAAATTAAGCTGAGATTTAAATCTGAATTGATAGTGCTGGTCTTAATCATTTGGACCTTGAAAACAGAAAAACGGAATTATGTATAGGTAGCCTCTGTACTTTGCAACTCAGAGATGGAAGGGCAAATATTCATCTTCTAAAGTATCCTACTGCTGCAATACTTTATATTGTACCGAGGTATTCTGAAAAAACCTAAGCAAATGGAGTGGAAATTGCTTATGAATATAATGCAGGCTTGTGATATTTCAGGCCTGTTATTTACTGAGCATTTGCTGATATGGTTTGTTTCAAAGAACTGCATATTCAGGTTTATAATAGTGGTGGCACTCAGACCACATTCAGATTGCATCAGCATATCTAGTGGAAAAGTCTCTTAAGGGAAGAAATATATTATTTCACAGTAAAGAGTACAAATCTGCCTCTTGATACGTAAGTATTAATTTAGGATTGTGAACTTGCACTCTCTCTGAGGCCCGCAGTGGATAGCAGGCTCTGTGTAGTGGAACAAATTCTGTAATACCTCCACAAGACTCCTCTCCCTGAGGAGCATTGATAAGAGAGAGATGCACACCTTGCTTTTCAATTAGTGAAGCTGAAACAGGGTCTTTAGAAAGTGATGAACAAAAAAAAAAAAAAAGGACAGAACAGGGAAATCATTGCTGACCCAGCAGCAGAGCAGATTCAACTCTTAATTTCCAATTCTTTGGTGAAATAAAGCAAGGCAATTAACTTGAGGATGTGTCTTTACTTACATAGTATTAATATTTAGAGAAGTCTACTGTGCACACTACTTCCATTATCAAAGAGATAATATATACTTTTACACCTGATCAATTTAGCCTAAATTCTGTTTACTGTATTTGCATGAATGAGTTTGCTGATGCCAAAGAGTTAGGCAAGCAGAAAAGGAAGATCTGTATCTGTCTGTATTACAAAACATCCCAAGGCAGTAACAGTTTCCAGTTGTCCTATGTAATACCTTGAACTTTATAGCTAGTTTACTAATTAGCAAATATTCCTAGCCCCTTGGAGTTRTGATTTCTACTGAAGCATATTACATTCTTTTTCAACTAAACAATTCACCTGAAATGAAGCTATTTATTTTTCTTTATTAAAGAAAAAGTTTCTTGGATTTTTCTTGTCCTAATAGTGGAAGAGAATACATTTGTTACTCAGAGGTGTCAGGCTCTTTCATAAAATAATTCAAAAAGCCTGAATAAATAAAACATAATCTTATGAAGAGTAGTTTYCTTGGTTGCTGAGGGTGTGTTGATCCTATTCATTCATCAGGCCAGAACTACTGACAGCAACCATGGCCAAGTGGCCTCATRTGTTTCTTTTTTTAGTTTTCTTTGTGAACAAAATATTTAGATTGTTACCTGTCTTAAATAATAACTACAGCTATCACCCGTAGAAATACCAATACTGAATAAGATGTCTGTCTTTCATGTCTTGACATCTATCATTCCTTCTTTTTCTTTATGGGGTAGTAAGAAGAATCTAGTCCATTAAAATAATATTAGACAAATATAACAATATAAAAGTTATTTATATCATATTATTAATTTTCTTTGAGTGCTTTATTGATTTTCTGACCACCTGGGGAAAATTTTATATTGATGATTAACGGTGTTGGACCATATTTACCTTACATTCAAATAGTAACTTGGGCAGCAACATGTAAACAAATAGCCATTTGGTTAACTATGGGTTTTCAATGGATTTTCACAAAAATCCATAATTTATCGTATTTGCACCATGGATATTGGAAGCGGTGCAGCCATGCAGTAAGAAACCGTCGTCAAAAGTTTAGAATGTAAACAAAAGGAAAGAAAAGCTAGGAGAAGGAAAAGATTTTTATGTTTATCATACAGATAGCGAAGTGAAAAATACAGTTCTTATCAGTTGAACACCTGATCCGAAAGATTTCACTTCTCTTGTTGTCTCCCTTAGTGACCTCATTCATTTGCTGTAGAAATTGGACAGAATGCTCCTTGTCTCTGAGTGTCTCTTTTCCGCCAGCTTCACCACTTCTGATAGCTAGTTGGTCTTCGGTAAGTGAATTTTGGTCTCCAGGGGCCTGTGAAGAACAAAACAAACCACAACCATGACTGACATCCTGTCACCTGGTGGTAATTCTGCTTGATTTACAAAACAACTCCCTAAAACTGGCCTATATCTAGAAAGGGATTTTCTTCTTTCTTAATACTGCAGTGACTTTGTATATGAGCTCTTACCTCACAACTACATTTATCTTGAGGGGGAGTTCTGCACTGTCTCGTCAAGAAATAACCACTGGACTTTGGAACTATTTTCATCCATTGGTCTCTTTTGCTGTATAAAATAAGAAATTTATTAATTTCTGTGCATTTTTTAAAATAACTTCTCCTATCACACCATATTTATTTAAGTTTCCTGCCAAAAAAATGGCTTCCTGGGTGGGAACACTGATTAGTAGTTGTGATTGTTTTTTCTTTATGTCGTCTCAAACATCTTACTTTGGAATTTCAGAAGACATCTTCAGCAGAGTGGTTTTTTTTTTTTTTTTTTTTAAATAAGTATTCATAAGGCAGGACATTTATCCATGTTTTAAATATATACAGTCAAAATATGTGTCTATAGGGTACCATCACTAAAAAATAGGAGATGTATATTATTTCATGCCTAACATATTTAAGTTTCATTCTGTTTTAATCATTAATTGATATATTTATCTTGGTCAATATTTATTGATTTGCTTGATAGTGCTCTACAGAATTTATTTACAAGAAACTACAGGTGTACTCAGAAAAAGCCTCAAGTTTGTCATCAGATTTTTCTGTTTTGGTCATTCATTAATAAGCACTCAGAGTTTTACAGCACTTGCTTCTGCAACCTGCTAGTTATCTTGACATCTTCTCCCACACTATTTTCCTACAGTTCATCGTAATTCTCAGCTTCACTTTGGAGTTTTCGCCCTCTTTTCTTTTCAAGGAGATTAGGAGAGAATACATTATCYACTTCTGCTCACATTTGTATCTGCAACACATATCAAGAATTCCACTTACTCATTTTTTTTCTCTTGAGAGGAAAATAGTCTTTAGCCTTAAMAATAATCCTGACTGCTCCTTTATGCATCATAGCAATATATGCATTACTCCACATTCTCAGAATGGAAATTAGCATCAACTATGATTTTTCTAGCTCAGGTTTAAGCAGCATCTCTTACCTTCTCAGCTTCTAAACATTATTTGCAAACTTGTGACCACCTAGCCTCTCTCCCAATTACGGGCATGATTAAAATTTTAAGTCTGAAGCATTGGATGAAAGTAAAAGTAGCCTAAAAYAATAATTCTTCAAGCCATTCCAGGGGGAGCAGGTCAGAAATCTAAAAATGGCAACACTGCCAACATTATCTCCTGTGCCAAGTAGCCTGTCTGGTGTGTTTCTGCTTAAATGAGAAATGCTGCTCCTTGCCCCAGAAGCCAGGTAGGAAAGTTCTGACTTATAATTGCGTTGGAGGACATTCTTGTGCAGACTTCTGTGCCATTGCAGAAATCTTGTCAATATTTATGTATTTGTATAGAAACTTGATAGTTTTTGATGGCAGATATATGTCTAATAAATAGTTTTATTACTAAGGTATTAGTTGTGATTATTTTTCATCTCTATTGCAATAGTAACCTACTATAGTAAGTAGTAGTAATATACTATACTATACTAATAGTAACCTACTATAGTAACCTACTAGAGATGAAAAATAATCACAATTAATAATTACTTAAGTCCTACGTCAGTGAAACTGTTCATTCCCCCTGTCTCTTGAACAAATATATACTTGCATCTAGGCAAAGACTTGGTCCATGTGCTGTGGTGAAATCAAAGACATAATGAGAAGTATATCTTAGCTAAATGTTTAAATTCGTATTTCAGATTTGACTGATATACCCTGTAAAAGAGAGATCCAACTTTGTTTTTACCAAATAGTTTTGAATTATAATACTATGATTACAAGTATGGTAGGTAGAGACAAATGTCTCTGTTTACAAAAGAAAATATARATTGTGTTTAGATGGGCATTTAACTTTAACTTCACAAAGACCAGATTTTGCACAGGAAACCTGATTTATTCAGAATACTTTCATACTGTCACAAACAGCTTGTGGAGTACCAGGTTGGTGGTTCAAGATTTTAGAATACTAAAATTGTCATTTCAATTTTTCTGCATTTCTATTGAAATTCTTTTTAATAGAGTGGTTGCACTGGCCACAGCATAAATAACAAAACAGGATTTGCATTTAGAATGCTGTAAAATACTATATTCCTTTGGGTATACTTATGAAGGTATGGTATACCCATTCATATAAATCAAGATAAGAATAGTGGAAGCAAGGCAATTTGATTAGGTACTAAATTCAAAATGTTACAAGACTGTGGTCTAACAGCCACCAGGAACTTAAGTCAAGCTACTTATAAGGCACTGTCTAGAGTGGAAAATTAAAATGACAGGTTTAAGAGATAAAGAAAATCTTGTTCTTATTCAGCTTCAGGGTTCCTGCCAGTTTCTCTGTTATGAGGTGTAATGTAATATTACATACACATCTACTATAAACAGTGAGACTTTTATAGATATGTCAAAAGGATACTATTTGATGTGAAATAAAATGAATTACAATCTTGTAAAAGTTCTATAATTTACTCTCTTATAGGCATGCCCCCTGAGAGGCATGGAGCAAAAAGTAAAGCCTATATATTTTACCTTGCATATAATCAAAGTCATAAAATACAGTTTTCAATTATGAGAGATAAAAATGCTGCCCTTAGCTAAACTAATAAACAATGACATTAAATTTTATGCAATTTTAATTAAAGAATATCTAAAGTTTTCAGAGCATTTCATTTCTGGTTAATAGGTCTCAATGACTTACACATGCAACTCTTCTCTTCCTCTTTTCTTCTATCTTTTATGAATCCCTTGCTCTTTATCTCTTTCTCTCGTCTGACTCGGTCATTGCTAGACATGCTTACAATTTTCAAGAAATTCCACTTGAGGCTACAATAGATGTTTGCAGATTTCTTAGATCTGTCTTCCTTTAAAACAATACAGCCTCCTCCCATCTCCTTCTGGTAACAACATCAAAAAAAAAAAAAAAAAAACTTTATGGTTTAGAGATACTTGGCAAGTAACTAAATTATTTTTCTATCACGTTTTACAGCATTTATACAGCCAGCATAGCCCATTTAAACTCATACTCATACTACACAGGTTTTGGTGGTATTTTCCTGCATACCTTCTTATAATTAGGAACTAGGCCCCTGAGGGCCCAATTAGCCAACATGTGAATGTAATTATAACCCTTGAAATGTTTTTTCCATGTGTGCCTGTGATATGACTTTGACCATGCATAATGTGAACCTACTTACAAGGAAAGTTAATCCCCTAATCATTTGTATAGAGAGCTTTTCTCAGATTTGCAGAAAGAATATAAATGGTTATAGAACGATCATACTCCAGACAGTTTCTTAAGTGCATAGTGCTCCTGTGGTAGTATTGAAGAAAGTGTACTAATCCAGGTTTGGGAGTTGTTTCCTATTTCCATCGAAGTGAAAGTTCTATGACCCTGTTAATGTTTCAATAATACCTGGATTTATTTTACTTCTAGGATTTTAAAACTTTATTTAAATATTTGAGATTTAACTTCTATATTATTTCAATGCTTCTCTGAGACCAGGAAGAAACTTCCATTTGCAGGCTTTAGATYGTGGGGAAAATAAAAAGACAGAGCATTCTCTAAATGCTATTTCAAGTATTTCTAGGGCACAAAGTCACGAGYCCACTAAAAAGAAGGGAAATAACATTGTTTTTGAAAAGGCGTTTACTTYTAAACATACATATTGTACAAAATATTTATGGAAAATCAAAAAGACTACAGTAATAAGAAWACTTCCAAGCTGACTATCTTGCTTTGACAGCTTAATTATCAAAATGACCTATTATTTGGTCTTTCATGCCTGTAGTTTTGGCAGCCTGCAAATAGGTGCTGTTTAAATTCCCTCCTCTGAGATGCAGCAGAACTGCCATTCTGGAAGAAATCTGGCATATCAAAACTACTTGTGGTTGGCACCTTTAATTTTCATTATAAATGAGGCACTACAGCASATAGGCTTCAAAGATATTTTTAAGATTTACTTGCCAGCCCATGGGTGGGCTCCAGTGCAAAAGCTCCTTTAAAGAGAGGAAGAGATGCAAGGTCAGCGAGGGGACTGGGCAGCCTGGCTGTCACACATTAAGAAGTTTCCATGCATTTCATGCTGTTAAATTCTGCCTGTACAAATAAGTCATTTCAGTAGGGGAAACTACACCTCAGTTCTTCATCCCATACTAAAAGCAGAGTTTAAAGAAAAAGTGAACTGTACAAAGTAAAGGTTTTCTTTATCATGTTGCGTCTTGGCTGCAAGTGGCATGTTTGCCACTTGGAGGATTAATTTCTCATTTTGGTKCTAGCCTGAAACCACTAAGCAGAATGGGAACTTTTTCTTTGACTTCATCTGGTATGAAAAAACCTGTCTTCTTAGTATTGGTATCCCACCTTTTTTGGGGGGAGAGAGGAGAGAACAATCTAACAGTCCATGCAGTGATATCTAAATATTAAAAAAAAAAAAAAAAAAGGAAATATTTAGTAAAGTAATGATAAATTGTTTCTAAAACTACATGGGAAAGATGTAGGCCCTATYTTTAACCAAAAGATTTTCCTTTCATTTACCTTATTAACCAGAGATGGGGCTTCTTTCCTTGATTCATGCGAACTAAAGATTTGCATCATCTATCATCTAACTATTTGGAGACCTAGTAGCTTTCTAGAAGCCTTGTCAGCAAGGTTGGATTATGCAGAAATATCGAACTGTTCTGACTCTGTCTCATCATTGCATTAATTCCAAGCAARTTCCCTAATTTATCACGGGTATCAACGCCACTAATGATAGCAGAGGTTGTGCTGTTGGAAATGTCTATTAAGAAAACAATGGAAGTCAGTACCACGTAGTATCTTTCTGGTTGTTAGAATTTTGTAATGTTAGGCTTCCTTCTAAACAGGATTCTCTATCTCTGGTTTAAATAATACATTTTCAGGGTCTTCAGATGATCAGAAAGAGCATTTGTAGCTTGACACAACTAGAACTAGAGGAAAAATGTTTATCTGCTCTTCTTTTTGTTAATGTTCATCTATCTTGTTTTTACTTTGTGCTCAGGGTATTTTAGGATAGCCTGTTCATTAAACAGAGSCACATGTTAAGTACTGTAAAACAACTGCAGAAAGCTGGAGGCTTTACAAAAGACTTGCAATCCAAGTATGTCTGGGAATCACTTAATGGAAAATAATAGCAATATTCAAGACAGTTTGGCTCTAACAGAGTGATCATTTGTGCTACCAACCTCAATTGCCTCTGAGMCAGTGACGCCAACAAAGTGGGGATTCTACCTCAACTTTTTTTTAAGGCATATGCCTATTTCAATTAACTTCAAAAAATTATGGCCCTCAGAAACATAAGATCCAGAATGAAATCCTACAGGGCTCCTTTATTCTGAGGTGGTCAGTGATTTGGATGGGCAGCGTGTTGGTATTGTAGAGCTTCCTCATATACCTAGAGGGAGCAAAATGAATCTGATGCTGCTTTTTCCTTATTAGAATACATGTATTTGTCTCTTTATGCAAAAAGTCACATTTTCTCCATGCAAAGATATATGTATAAGGTTTGAGTAATAACCTTTTTGCATGAGGTTTCACTAATTTTAGGAAATAAATTGTTAATCCTGTGGTGCTGAACCTTAAGTACCTTACATAAGAAGCAGAGAAAAGAAATATCCTGAGTGCACCGGATCACTGGCAAGGGAAGCTGTTCTGTGGTCTTTAGCTATGTGGAGATTTTCAGTGTCTCTGTTAGATGTTATTAACAATAGCAGATGCAAGTGTCCCCCTCGCATTAATGAAGGCCTAGCTGTGCATGCAAGGACAAATTTTATGAGTGAAAACTATACCAACTATGCACATATTATTCAGTAAGAAAGAGGCTCAGTATGTTAAATTCTAGGGTATTGTAAGAAAAAAAAAAAAAAGAAAAAAAAAGAAAAATGTTAATACAGATGAAAAATCTACAACATTGAATTTATACAGGAAAACTGACATTTTAATTGAGGTTTCAGTTGCACAAAAGGTGGAACGGTAAGGAACAAAGTCTCTGAAGATTTACTTTTAATCACAGAAGACATGTATTACTAAGGCTAAATCATAGCAAGTCCAGGAACAGGCAAATGGGCTCTTCCATGTGAACTTAAGTAAAGAATGCTCCCTTAGACAGCTAGATAGCAAAAGTCCTATAAATACAGAAGGAAGAAATAAATAGCAGCCTCAGTTGAAGAACTTGACTGGAAAAGAGAAACCCCTGCTGAGATTCATGCTGCTGTTATTGGCTCAGGTATCTCTGTACTACATTGCAACTGCTACAGAGCCCTCCTTAGTTCATCTGAGTTTGCCTTTTTCTGACACGTTGCATTTCTTTGTTCTTATTTTAAATAAAGAAGAGTTTYTATATTCTGAGTCGATTTTGACTTAGAACATGGCCAATTCGTATTGCTCCCAAAGGACTGCATTGTTTGCCTAGGGGTTTTATTTCTACTCTGAAAATTCATACGAACACAAAATCCACAACTATTTGCATCTACAAACATATTGTGGAAAGCTCTCTTCCGAGATTCCCACAGACCTACTTGTGGTTCGGACCAAAAATACTGAGCTTAATTGGAAACCAAGAATCCAGCCACTGTCCCTTCTGCTGAGAATCATTTTATAGCACATTGATTACAGGATGTGTATGCACATTAGCAGTATCATTATTTGAATTTGTTATAGCATTTGCAATAACATTGTAATTACTGATGAATGCCTGTGTTCTATAAATATTTATTGAATGAGATTCATGTTTTTTCAGTATTCTGGCAACTCACTGTGTCTCCACTTGACCAGAGGGACCTAGAGAGCAAGTGTTTCCCATGTGTAAATATTATCCTTGTACTACATGTCTGTCACATGTCCTCTCTCTTCTAGATATGCATTTGAATCAAAGACAAATTAYCTCAAACAGAAAGTTCTGGAAAAATAATTTAAAATTATTTCTGAAGCAAAAGAATCATATCTGATAAATCATACCAGCTTCCTTAATATTTTCTGTTGAATTTAAAATGAAACAATTTATCATTCTCCTAACTGTATGAATCACTAAGTATTTTCTGTGATCCTATTTATGCACTTTTCAAAAAATGACATTTCAAAAGATTTTCATCTATATGTTGTATAAAATAAATATTTGAAACAACAAGCTCAATGTTGCTTGATGCTCAATGTTGTACAATGTTCTCATAAGTTATAATACCTGTGAATTTGAGAGGTTTTAGTTGTTAGAAGTGTGTGAAATAAGGAACATTATTCATAAATAATGAAAAGGTAATGAACACTGATCAGTTGTCCTTTTTGTCTGGTCAGATATTAATGATACTGAAATTAGTTTACAGCAAATTTAGAACTGATTTTTTTACAGAAAATATAATTACTCTGTAGATGTAGTATCTCTTTAGCTAGTGCTGGAGAATTTAAAAGTGGGTTGAAGTTGATGTTGTTGTTGTTGTTTTTCTTTCACATGCCTGTGAAGATGACATCAGCATTCACTGACTTCAGTAATGTACAGCTGTACTTGTCTATATTTGCAATTACAAATTGGAGTCCACACGTACTAGCTTTTCATACAAAATTGTTTTCAAGTACATATTTGTATATTTTGCATACAAATACTATTTTATACCGTTCGTAGATTTTTTTAAAAAAAATGTTAAAAATGCTAAGGCTCCTGTGCCTACAATCCTTAGAAAATGGAAAATTATACGGCACTTCAGAACTACATTTCTACTGTGATTCCAGCTATGAGCATGTATAAACAGTGATAGGGACTATCACAATCACTTTTAGCATCATAGCTATTCCTCTTCTGCCCCCTTTCTCTTTCAATTAACTGCTTCATGCAAAGCATGAATTAAATCAAATGTTGAAATCTGCCCACTGTTAAGATCAAACATTCCTTTTTTTTTTTTTTTAAATGTGTATACTAGAAAAAAGCCTAAAACCTGTTCTTTACGACACAGGGACCAGATCCATAAAAAGCTCCTGTTTGCCCTAAATAGTTCTTGAATTATACCATAGGCATATAAGTGGGCTGAGTGAAATGAAATGGATTATTATGAGCAATCACGTTTCATACAGCAGTGTCCAAGTAGCAGCTATTGCACTAGATGAGGCACAAAGGCAGAGGGGCAAATGCTTTTCCTAAGCTGCTTATAATCTAAATGGATGAGATGGGAAATATGAGTGAGGGAAAAGGGTTAGCACAAATGAGTGAAGACAGGAATGACAGGAGGTGGGTGCAATTTGGCAAATGTTCTTATATGGGGAAAAAAAATTACAGATTTATTAGGAAGGCACCATCTGAAGAGAGCATGTGAGAATAGCACAGAGGCAGCAAAGCAGAAGAGATGTAAGGCAGAGGCAGGGTGGTGGGGACCTGACGTGAGGAGACTATCATGGGACTGTTGGGAGACAGGGCTCTTGCTCTTATTCCTGTTTGCTTGGGTCTGTCTGGGTAATTTTTCTCCTTTTGGCTTTTTTTTTAAAGCTGTATAGAGAAAGGGGGAAAAGATGCAGTGAACGAGGTAGGTATCACTCTGGCTATAGTCGAAAGGGGATTTTTTGTCATTCAGGTCAGCCACAGGCTGTGCGAAAGAGTCTTGATACATCTCAGATTTATGCATTTTGTAAGGATTTGTGTTCCTTAAGTGGTCTGCATACAGAATCAATAAATGGGACTTGCCTGTATCTTTCCAGAATAGCACACTCGCATCTCATTGGGGAAGCTTAAGTGGTTGCAAAATATACGCCTCAGAAATTTTGGAAATCTCCCAGCTAAAGCCCAATAATGTTCTACTTTCAGAAGCTAAAAAAGAAACATAAATAAGAAATAATATAGTGATCTATCCAGGGGTATTTGACTAGAAAGTAGATTAAAATCTTAAAATACTCCTGAAGATATCAGGGCAAAAAAGAGTCAAATGTAAGGGCTGAAACCAATCAAAGCTTTCAGTGTCAGGTGGCAGTATTTTCTGCAGAGCTAATCTATGCGTGTAGCATTTATCATCTAAACAGTTCTAGTCCTATAAGCAGTGATGATATTATATCGCCAAAAGAAAGGGGAGGAGGGGAATCTTAGAGATGATCATTTATCTGGCTTCTCCCTCTCCTCTTCTTCTTGAAATGTCATTTGCATTTAGCTCAAATATTAAAAGAAAGGGAAAACAAAAGGGGACAAGGTCCAAAATTTGACATCAATCTTTCTCTCCTCTCTTCTTTTTCTTTTTCTGTTTTCCGCAACACTGTTTTAATTTTAGAAAGAAATTCTAAACTGACATTTAAATGGTGGCAGGGCAATTCTCATTCTCTGCCTTGTGAAACGGTCTCTGAAATGTACAATTATGCTGTCATCTTTAGCACTCCACATTGGACAGAGTTTAATTATTAATGTGTTTCCCTCGGAGAATGACTCGATCATGTCACAACTCTAGACAAATACAGCTAATGCAAAATCATAAAATATTCACTTGAATACTGCTGAACTGACAGGAAATTAATTCTATGAACACTTTTGATATTACCAGAAAATTAGTTTCAAACGCATAAGACTGAAATAAATGTGTTCATAATTTGCTCAAGGGTAACGCTCATCTTGCAATCAGTTGGTGTCTTTTTATAAATGTTACAAGTATTCAACATGGCTTTATGATAAAGAGGACAGCTAATGTAATGTATTATTTGTAGACAGTATTTCCCTTGTAAACAGCAGGGAGTGAAGAATTGTTCTCTCAGAAATATTTAAACTCTAGAAATATTCTACAATTCATCATTTTGAGGTACCAAAAATATACCTACTTTTGAGTAGTCCTGGAAGGGAATAGGAGTTCAGGAATTGTATAATAATGACATGATAGTCTTTCACATCTAAATTACTGGGTTGAGTTTTATTAGCCAGACTGGAAGTGACTGAAAGTCATTACCACTCTGAAAGTTGTAACAAACAGAGTCAGTGGAAAAGGATCGGGCTCTCCTTATAGGCAAATGTCCTTGTTGCAAACATCACTATTATAGTGTGATGCTGGATGAATAAAAATGAAAATGAATTGTGACAATCTGCAAGTTCTGTTGCTGTTCCTCATAGCATAACATTTGCCAGAACTTGGAGGGCCTGAAGCCTAAAGTATTGCTAAAGAGAATAATGATGGCCTAAAATTTCAGTAGGGAAGTGTACTACATACTTGTACCATTTCTTATTTATCTGTTTTTAAATGTTTGTTTCAGCTCCAGCTTCCTCTTTGATTAACCAGCCTGACTGATGGCATATGAGAAATCACACACACCATATACTCAGCAGGAGGGGACAAATGCTCGAGTGAACTACTTGTCACTAAAGTAGGGGCTGAGATTTGATCTCTTAGGCTACTTGGCAGATAATCCTGAAGAACAACAGGGCTTGGCTCAGGAGTTATTTTCTACCAGGAAAAGGTATTTGGAATAAATATTATGCACAATGAATAATTTAACAGCTCTTGTGGGCACCTTTAGAAAGTTTCCTCAGAGAGGCCTAGGATTAAATCACCATGGAGACTAAATTGTTTTTCAGGGCTAATCCTGCATTCCTTTTTGCAGCACGATCCTAGGCTATGCGAAATGTGGGGGATGAAGATAGGGAGCCCCAGGAGCTGGGAAAGCCTCAAGCTAAGGGCAGTGCAAGGGCCACATTGGTAAAATCGGTGGCGCTCTGTGGTCTGGGTGACGTACCTGAAAAGCTCGAGGGGAGACGATGAACAGAGGCGCTAAAGAWGCTGCTCAAGTCAGTTGCTTCACTGTCAAATGGAGGGAGGCACAGAGTCTATGTTCCTGTACGCAGATCTACTGAAACCAGGTGCTGGGAGGGCTGGTTCACAGACACATCATGTTCTGCAAAAATAAAGCCCAATTTATCCATGTTTCTGGAAGACCTTTCAACCTAGGAAGAGAGAACTTCAGTTTCCCAATGCTGTTCATCTGGAAATCCCCCAAACACCACCTCTCTGTAAGGAAAAGCTCTTTTTACATCTTGGCTGCAGTTTTTGAAACTGGAGACTGAAAAAATATCCTCAGAACATTTTTTCTGCTCTGTCTGCATGGCTGCATAATAAATACACCATTAAAATATGCAGTGTCATTAATGAACACCAGTGGATTGCACAGTTTAACTGCTTAAGCTTTTTATTAAAAATTACAGGAAATGAGAGTATTCATTATGCTATAATGCTGCTTCCTATCATGACAGATAGACTTAGTCCTTAGAATTAAGATGTCTGTATAACAGGGGAAGTACAGTACTGAGGATATTTGCAGTATGTGAGAAGAAAAAATCCAGCAGATTACACGATAATAAAGAAAGCAGATGAGACAATAACTATCTGCAGCTGTAATTTGTTTTACTAGGTGTTTCAGTTGTTGTGGTCAAAAAGTGATATTTTAAATCCATGCGTCACATGAAAACTTGAAGCTTACATGCTAAAAACAGACTCTAAGCAAATACTAACATCTCTTGAGCTTGTTTTTGCTATTACCAGGTAAGTGCCTTTGCTTAATACAGTGTCTGGCACTCAGTTAGCAACTCCCAATCAGATACAAATGAAAAGGAACTCGGATGTTGGTCTGCTCTTATTTCACAGTAGTAGTAAATTATTAAACATCAGTTAGTCTGTCAGTAAGGCAGACTGGCTATATAGTAACACTGGAAGTAACTACACACAATTAATTCCCTGGAATTTTTCAATTAAGGAAAGAAAGGATAAAAATGCTTTATTTAAAAAATCTTTTTTTGTTTGTTTGTTTTATATTGAAAACAAAGCCTCCACAAAAGGGAAAAAGAAGATAACATCTCAGAGTGAGTATACTAGGTGAAAGGCAACTAAGGAATAAGCTGCTATGCACTAGACTAGAAGAACAGCCTCCTGTTAAGCTCAGAAAACACTGACTCAGATACCAAATCTTGCAGCCAAACGAGTGTGGATTTTTAGGCCAAGGACTGCAAAGGTGGAACAGATATTCCAATATTCATGTTCTTCAGGCTGCTCACGTTATTCCCCAGCTATTTCTCCGATAGTTCTCCAAACTATTCCCCAGATGTTTCAGGGACTTATTTCTAACAATTGGCTTTCACTAAAATGCGAGGAAAACTTCCAGTTTGTGATTTGATAAAGTTCTGGGTGGAGATTTTACCCATCAGACAGTATCTAATTTTCAATGAGTAAACTCAGTATTATAAAACATATGAGTTCAAGAGATTAAATTTGAAAATTATACGTTATATTCAGCATACACTTTCAGTGATGGAAATGCCTAAAGTAGTTTTAAGCTGTTCTTTTGTTTCCATGTCATCAGAGTTTATGAAATTAAATGCATATCACAGTTCTGCTAAAAAAATTCCATCATTTTGAAAATGTCCTTCAATACATGTACAATGAACAATAGTGTATTGAAAGCACAGAGTTTTTCAAATAATTACATGAGGTGAAAGAATTTTTTTTTTTTAAATCATTGCTTAGGATTGTATTTAGCTGTTTTTAAGTAGATAAAAGCCTCAAGTGGGATGAACTGTCAGACTGCCATCTACTTCAGGCTGACTGCTCCTGGTAGAGAGTATTTCTACTTTCATTTTACTAGAAGTATTTAATGTTCGTTCTGTAATTCCTGAAGCTCTTACTTTTGTAGGGAGAAAGTATTATGGCATATRAAAAATTCTTCTGGATCACGATAGGAAGACATGTAGCTACTTGAATGCAGTATCTCCCAATCAAAACTAGGTTTTATGTCTTTGCATGCATAAATGTATAAGTAATGTGTAGGTAACCAAAGTCTCAGGATTCAAAGCTTGGAAGGAATACTTTCATGTTTTTTCTACCCTGCTTTGAGAGTGCTGCTTTCAAACACATATGTTCTTATGGACTTAGGGTTTTTTTTAACCTCTGTTGGATGTCATTGAGGGTAAACTTACTGAAACACATTACAACAAGGAAAGTAGCATTTTGGGCAAATCATATTCAATGTCTAGGATAAAAGAAAATATGTGTGTGGTGTCAGAAAGTAGAGAATAGCATATCATAAAACCATACCCCCAAAAGTAGTTTAAAATTGAATTATGAATTGAACTGGGAACCTCATATAAACCAATAACTTAGATAGATGAGCATGAGATTACAAGGAGGTTAATTTAGCAGATTCCTAYAGCTATAGGAATTTATCCATATTCATTTGCTAACATCACTTCTCTCTGATAGGAAATACGTAAACATCCTTTCAGATGAAGTTCTTAATGACTTCTGTCTGCTCGAACTCAACAGACTCTGCTACAAAATCAGATGAAAGGGGCTGGTATTAGTGATGGGCTGAGGATGGGTCTGGGAATATGGAATGACATTGGCCCTTCTCAAACTTGGCTGGGGTGAGATGCTGCAGTGCTGAGCGTGACGGGCTGTGCAGCTGCTCCCCCATCCCCTCACAGTGCCGCAGAGATGCCAGCTTTCCTATCCTTCTCCCTCAATAAATCCACCTAGAAATGAAGCCTAAATTGGCCACTGAGCCAATATTACACTGAGAGTTGCAGAGCCAAAAAGRATGCTCTATGGAAAGAGGCTTTAATTCCTTAGTCCAATTCTGTTTACCCATTTTCCTACTATCTTCTGTCATCTCCTGGCAATTTTCTCTCTTACAGTAGTGTGACACCGCGGTCTGCTCATCAATTTCCCTGCACAGTTTAAAAATCCATGAAGCAAAAAAAAAAAAGAAAAATCTTTACAGACTAGAGAGGAAAAATGCCAGTCTCTGTGGGAGCCCTCGCAAACCTCTAGCAGAGGGGACTTCAGCGTCACGGTTTCAGTAGGGGACCCAGGAAGGCATCTAGATAGCAGGACATGGGCAGCATTAGCGGAACAGTCATTACCAAGTTTGTATCTATGTCAGTGACATTGGCCTGCAGCTGTCACAACTGCTAAATCCTACCAAACTGTGGGATGTTAAAAAATCAAATGAGGATTTTTGCCTGTTATGTTCACATCGTTAAGGAAAAATCTCACTGAATTTATTGATATTTTTTTCCACCGGATTCCCATCATAAAAACCTATACGGATTTGCAGATTACTGTGGTCACAGTAGTAGTATTTATTTGTACCACGAGAGGTTACTTTGAAGTGCATTCTTATAATTTAAGGCTTACGATGTTGTGGACAAAGACATGACAAAGAGACGTTAGCCATTCTCCTCCAGTAAGGTTGGCTCTAAACAGCCTAAAATGCTTCTAATGCAGTTTTTAGGGGTTTATTTCTGGTGTAACTCAAACTGATGGCTTGCGAATGTAAGGAGAACAAGGATCTACATAGAAAACTATATTATATTGTATATCTATCTATCCATCTCTCTCTCTCTCTCTATATATATATATGATTATTGTTACTGTATCTGAACAAGAAAGACCTGTCTTCATTTGGTAGAAATCTCTATTGTTTTATTATAGAGGCCACTTGGGAATATTTTGACAGAATATTTTATCAAAGATTAGAAAATGCCAGTGCATCCAAGCCAAATGTTTTACAGTAACCTGACACATTCAACAATTTTATTTTAGGAAGAAAAAGACATTCTGTTAAGGTCAGAAAAATTTGTTTTGACACTTTCAAAGTGAAATGTTTGGCAAGTTTTTTTAATGATTTTTTATTTAAAATTTTGTTTTCTATTAAAGAAGTTGAGCTTTCAAATATGAAAAAAAAGAAGAAAATGAAAAAGCTGTTTTATGGTAAGTTTTGAAAGAATCAACAGTGCTGAATTTGCTAAGTGATAAAAATGCTTAAATTCTAGACAGGCATTTGCCTTTTGGGGAATCTCAAATCAACTAAAAATTCCTGTATTAATACTGCCCAGGGTTTGATGCTGTTATGGTTAACTTTGCATCAAAGACAGATTTTTCTATATTACCAGGGTCAGTAAAAAGGTAACAGTCAGAACAGATACTAATTAATGCATGCTGCAAAAAGCAGTGTACAAATGTGTGTGTGTGCATACATGTATGGATATACGTAATTTTACAGCAGATTAACACTTTTTGTTGAACTTTTAGGGAAAATTGCATTAGTCCTGGGGAAATGTGGATCTTCTGGCTACAAGTTGAACCAACTATTGGGAAGAATGATTTGATCTCATTGATTTGTTAAAGCTTCCTTTCTATGAGGGTGGAAGGTTATGCTAAAGTCTCAGTTTTAATGGGTTATTAATATTGTCAGTGCTGTGTGACTCAGAGAGCAAACTGCTGGGAGTGCTCCATGCAGGGAGAGCAGCACAGTTAACGCTGTCACAGAAGGGTACAGAAAAAGAGAAGTTATTTAGAGCAGTGTTCCACAATTTTCAGGGCTGTAGCAGGCTGTAATGTTGTATGCGTTTTAAATACTTCCCTCTCTGCTCTTCCTGCCCAAAAAGCCTTTGCAATGAATGTGTTGAGAAGGAAATGAGCTGAGTATCGCAACAAATGCAGGATGGAACTGATAAAAGCAGAAAGCATGGTTTGTATTAAGAAATGAAACACTATAAATTCCATTCATGCATGTTATCTGAAAAGGCAATTTTGCAAGCAGTAAAAATCCAGCA
Organism: Nothoprocta perdicaria; assembly: GCF_003342845.1. NCBI lineage: Eukaryota > Metazoa > Chordata > Aves > Tinamiformes > Tinamidae > Nothoprocta > Nothoprocta perdicaria. The sequence continues at coordinate 860,031 of NW_020455205.1, read as the reverse complement.
CCAAGTATTAAAATATGTCTCTGTGATATGATGCTCCTTTCCCTGGACTACTCCATCGCTCTTTTCTTTCTACAGTTTCCCCTTCCCTTTGAAAGAACTGAGGGGATGAGGGTCATTTTTTCTTTTTTCTTTCTTTCTTTCTTTCTTTCTTTCTTTCTTTCTTTCTTTCTTTCTTTCTTTCTTTCTTTCTTTCTTTCTTTCTTTCTTTCTTTCTTTCTCTTTCTTTCTTTCTTTCTCTTTCTTTCTTTCTTTCTTTCTTTCTTTCTTTCTTTCTTTCTTTCTTTCTTTCTTTCTTTCTTTCTTTCTTTCTTTCTTTCTTTCTTTCTTTCTTTNTCTTTCTTTCTTTCTTTCTTTCTTTCTTTCTTTCTTTTTCTTTCTTTTTTTTTTTTTTTTCAGAACGTGTAGCTTTTGCTTCCTTTATACAGATTTCCAGACTACACTTTCTGATCCTCCATCACCTTTTACCTCAAGCCTCCCTTTCACTTTTTCACCCCAGTCTGCCACTTTTCTTGGTGTATGGGGCCTGGCTCTTTTCTTTCACTCCTCACAGATCTTCCTTTTTTTTTTTTTTTTTCTTTTTCTTTTTCCCAGTGTCACCACCTCTCTATCTCCAAATGCTTTCCCACCTCTTTTAATGCAAACATGCCTGATTTTGATGCACTTGCCATCACTCCTATCCTCCACACTAGTGATGTATGTGTAAAGGTCAGCTCTTAATAAATACCATTCATAATGAAAACTCAGTTATATAAAACACCACTTATTTGAAACCTAGTGGACCATTTTTCCTGGTAGAATGATGGCAATCCCTAGTAAATGGGACAAGAATTGCATCATTCTTTTCACAGCTGGCATGAAAATCAGGGAAAAGTCCCAACTTGATTAGAAGACAGTATTTTTTCCACACAGATACCTCCTATGTTCCCTAGATTTTGACAACTAAATTCCTCATAATAGGCAATTCTCTTTCCATGAATCTCCTAAACTGAAAAGGGATGAACACAGTTACCTGAAGTAGCACTATAGACTATTATTTCCCTACTTTCTCCTCTCTAAAGGTTATATCAGCCACGTAGACATTTAGAAAAAGCATTAAAGATCTGTCYTGAATATATAGGGACTGCAAATGAAACCCAGTATCCACTTTCCAATATCCATATTCCATATCCATTAAGACTATCAAATTCCATGAATAATCCATAGATGAACAGCACATTTGGGAGGAGCTATTAACACTTTTYACCATAAAAATATGTATTGTTGTAAAAAGATGCTGGTCTTCACATGTTATTAGAATGATTGAGATTGCAATGAATAGTCCTTTAACTATGGTCTTTGGAGAGTTGAGGATGCTGCAGCAAATTAATAGAGCATTTTCCCTATTCAAGTATCACTAGTGAAGTCATTATCCAAAGGCTCAAAGTTCCATTGTGTTTGAAATTAAGCAAACTGCAGCTGCTTTGGGAATGAAATTACAGTAGCTGTTTTGAAGTATGCAGTCTTTAGGACAGGAGATGATTTATTTTGAAGCTACCTTCATTACAGCTAGAACATTAGGACTGAGACACTAGAGCTGTTTCTTGTTTAATGACTCTAAGTAGTTTTATACTTCGTTATATGTCTAATCTAAACCATTTCAATAAATTAAGGGAAGTAGGTATGTCACTGAAACAAAACTTTATTTGAGAAAGTATTTGTGAGTTAATTATTAACTAATGCAATAGCTATAGTCACTACTGCAGTATATGTCAGTGCTGCATGAAGATTATCTCCTGTTGGCACACATACACRACTCAATATAGTGCTAACCTTTTGGGATTTATATGTATATAAATATGATAATATGATTAATATTAAACATATTAATACATATTAATACATATTAATAMATATTAAATGATTAATATGTATAAGTTCAGGAAGGGAGAATGCAGGGAGGAAGGGGACAGGCTGTTCTCACTGGTGGCCAGCGATAGGACGAGGGGTAATGGCCACAAACTGAAGCATAAGAAGTTCCGTCTCCAGGTGAGGAGCAACTTCTTTACTGTTAGGGTAACAGAGCAGTGGAACAGGCTGCCCAGGGAGGTTGTGGAGTCTCCTACTCTGGAGGTCTTCAAAACCCGCCTGGATGCCGCCCTGTGCCACATGCTCTAGGTGTGCCTGCTTGAGCAGGAAGGTTGGACTAGATGATCTGTAGAGGTCCCTTCCAACCTTAAATATTCTGAAATATTCTGAAATATTCTGAAATATTTACCCCCAGCTCTGGATTATTGAACTCTCTCTTTCACTATGGTAAAATAAGAGTTAATACGATGTTTAATCTCAAATGAAAAGACGACATCGTAAGTTTCCTATAGATAGTTGTTAAAGAAAATAGTTCATCATTATGTGGCAGATTAAGGTAGCTCTGCCTCTGAAATAGAGCATTTTTACTCTACTGTCTGTCCTTCTACTTGGCTCAGCTCGTGGCCTCAGCCTCATTGTGGAGGAAGTTGTTCCAACTCTTTGGTGCTAGACTCAGCACCTATAAATAGCTGCCTCTGTCTTCCCAGGGGAGGAAAACTCTGAAGTAATTTGAGAACCCAACCGTTTTCCAGCCCAAGCATAATTATGAAAGAAAAAGTAGCTAGGCGAAAGGAAACAGATTAATATACTAGTTCATGGACCAAAATCATAATTACTAGATAAGAAATAACCAGGTTTTCATTGTTCTGTTTTATCCACTAATTTACGATTACTCCAGACAGTATTAGAGAGAATAGCAAATTAAATTGAGAAACAGTGCCTAATGGGTAAAGCAAAGAAACGTGAGTTATGATATCTAGGATCTTGGCTAGGTTCTGTCATCTCCTTCCTGTGTGACCTTCAGCTAATTGTTCAGCATGCATCGACCTGCAGAGTGGACGGTATCCATTAGATTTTGTGAAGCAAATATTCTCCTATGAAAGTCACTCTATACAGGCAAATGATTCTTTTTATATAATAACGGCACACTAYATATAATAGTATATTTATCTGCATATAATGCTTTATATAGTAGTGTATTACATTCCTCTGACATTAATGAAACAAGTTTTCACATGTATATRTGAACAAACTCTAAAAGGTGCTGTTAATGAGATAGATATATGAATTTACTCAGAGGAAAAATAGGTGAACTATTAACTGTGTTTGGAGATAAGTAACTCCCCCAAAAGGGTTTATTAGGCTGGATTATGGCTCTTACTACGTTAACAGAAAACTCTACTCAGCTTATTAATGCCCTGAAATAACTGATGACTGGGATACTTGTGAGAAATAATTGTGTTAAATTAGTGTGTAAGGAGGTTATAACTGGAAGAAAATCTTAAAGTGTTTGGATAAAACAAGCTGAGACAGCTATATTTGCTTTGATTAGAGTATAAAGGAGGATGATTAGTGAATCATAGTGCATAGCTGCACAGAGTGGCTCAACATTTTGAAACTACCATGCAGTTAAGTCTGTAATTGAGTAGTTTCACCTAACATCAGTTTGGCTAGATTAGCTCCTCATATTGCAGTAAAATGACAACATTCATTGGACATAGGTTTGGAGACATTTTTGATATTGAAAAAAAGTGATGTTTGGTTGACATACTTACACAAATGTCCAAAAAATAAAAGCCTGTTATAGCTCCAGAGGTAATGCATGTACATCTCACTGAGCAGGCTCCACATTCCCGTGAGGTCCATGMCCAAGGAGGCGAGAGGCAGCCTTTGGGGGAGGCCAGCACTGGGGTTTGCAGCTGCTCCATGAAGGCAACAGTGGGAATGATCAGGGCTCCCAGGGCTCTGCAGATGAGCAGGTCTTTGTATCACCATGTAGAGACACTGGTTTAGAAACACTGGTGCTGCTACTACATATTAAGGACTCATCAATCCATAGAGGCTGCTGAAAGCACCTTCTGCCTTTTCACAATCTGCCCTGCTGTGTCAAGCAAACCCAAACTAGGTCAGAATTTGCTATTTGCACCATATTCTAGACTTAAAATAGGATGCAAAGAAATCAGCTCATTTTTCCATGCCCATCCCAGCAGTCTGACAAATTCCCTAAATTATCTGGAAAGATGCTTATTTATGAAGTTTCTAATCAACTTCTCATTTATTGTATTTTGCTTAGTTTTTGTTCTCTCTCTTTTTTTTTTTTAGCTGTTTTAACATGCATCTTCCACTTAATCTGCTACTTCTTTTTTGTGTTGTCTTTCAATGGCTAAAATTTCCACATTTTCTCTTACCAGCGGAAATTAATTAACATCCTTTAAATTGACAGCATATATTCCCAGGATACCAATAAGTATAACGTATTGGTCCTCTTTCTTCTCAGTGATATCACTCACTCACTATCTCAATAATCTTTTATAAGATCCATATTTTCAAGATAACCTGCCATAATCAGAATAATATTTGGACAGTGTTAATGGAAAGTCTGAAAGGGTCCACCAGAGCACAGGTACATTAGATCTCTGTTTATTCTCTCTCTTGTCTCTTTTCAATATTCAAGGAATATTTGGACCTTAGAATCAGGAGCAGCTTAGGAGACATGGTATCATTGGTTTATTAAGAGATGACAAAATTGCAATTTCTTTGTCATGAGCTAKCAGGCAATCAGGCCAAAATTTCTTCTGTTATTTTTAAACTCATGACTGGGGCAAAGAGAAAACCTTAAGAGCAAAGTTGAGAACAGCCACATTCTTTGCCTTACTTTTTTTCATATTAAGCCAAAAGAATTTTTAAATAAATGGGAGCTTGGGAACTGAAACATGAAGCAAGATAAGGACATGCATGTTCCAAGTTTGTTTTTTCTTCTCTTGTCTACCTTTGCAGAACTATCCAGTTCCCCTTGCTAAAAGCCTTGCTACTATACATTAAAGCTACTTTAAACAGAGCATATTCAAGTTACTACATAAAATTTTACAACTTATGCATTCCTATTTTTATCTAAAATTGATTTCCTTCRGGCTGAATGCACTGAACCTCTTGATACTTTTTACAAGGAATATCAACTTTGGTATCAAGTATACGACCTTATGATAGGGTCAAAGATAAAAATACTGAAAACAGAAGAGTATGTCATATGTACTCAGTTAATGATCTTAAACAAAATATTAAGAGATTCTGTGTGAGGAAAAGGCAAGGGAATAGCATGTTTGGAAGACTGTTCTTTGTGATAAACTGTAGCTATTTTTTGCATGGCATTCTGTGTCCTCTAACCAAGGTCATTCCCGAAAAAAAACCATCAAAAGCACCCTAGTGCTTCTAAGCACACTAAAACATGCTGGCAGAGGCAGGGTCCTTGAAATTACTGTGCTTTCTGATCCACTTCTGGAATGTAAGTCTCCTGTATTGGTTGCCAGTGTTGTACTTCTCATACTGCTCTGTTCTCATAGTATACCAGATAACTTTGTCTTTATAATAGATTCCTTGAGTCGCACATCAAAAATGCTACTCACACTGTGACTTGGAGCCTGAAGAAGTCTCTCTGGTAAAGTTTGAGTAAGAATTCCGTGGTAAAAGGCATGTCTTCAGAGTCCTTATTTTATTATAGGATGATGCTTAACTCCACATCATCCACCTGGACAAACTAGATTGCCTATAACATCATTCAGAAAAAAAAAAAAAAAAAAAGAAAGAGATGATATTATACTTCGGAGCTATAATTTGGTCTCATAGGAAAGGCATTCATGTCTGGTCTGTAGTAACTCCCTGCTGGCATTTTATATAGAACAGATAGAAAACAGACTATTGACTACATAGGGGGAAAAAAAAAAAAAAAAAGAAAAAAAACCACACAAAACATGTGCAAGATTATAAGTACAGTGTTTTTCAGAGGGAGTGGAATGCAAGATGGCCTTCATGGCCTTGGGGAGCCAATGTTGTTTCTAATAATTTTTAGCTCTTTCACCTAGGCAGCTAGATGGACAATTTATGAGAAGATTTTAAGGGATTCTTACAGATGAGATGGGTTGTGAATATCTGGTAGAATCAAATAAGAAAGACTTTTTTTTCTAAATTTGTACCAGAAAATTTAACAGAAATGCCTTAGCTTCATATCTTCTCATTCATTGACTTCATTATTTGTATTCTCAGCTGGGTAAACCACGTGTGCAAGATTTTGCAGGACTGGATTAATTTACAGTATGTTTGCATGCTCACTTATTTTGGATCTCTCATCCTATCATACCTGCCATAAATAAAAGATTTCTATTACACATAGAGCAGCATATTTGTAAAACTCAGGTCTAATGGATACCTTCTGAAAAACTGGTCCTTCTCTGTCACCATATTGTGTTATGTCTCTGTTATGGGTTAGACCACTTAGGAGTTTACCGCTGCAATGGGAACACCTGCTAGCAAAACAGTTTAACTGTAACCTTTCCTATTGCTCAGTTCAGCTAACAAGCTGCTTCAAATCGCCTTCAGACAGCTCTGTAACACTAGTGTGTGTGTTTTTTTTCTGTTCCTCCTCTTGGGACACATAGTGGAGAGTTATTCATCAGTTATTAGGAGCTCGCCCTGTTGAAGCCTGCTGTGAAAGCTAGAGGAACTTAAGAGTAATGTGTCTTATGAATTCTTTTTTTAAGGAAATTTCAATACAAGTATCAGAGATTTATATCCACTGAGAAATAACTAATGAGCTGCCATGTCATAAATCTCAATCTTAACTCCTGAGTTTGTCAGATTTCAGTGTTAATATCATGTAGATTTTTACAGCATACAGTAATTCAGGATATTGAAGTTAACCAGTCTTCATAATGAAACGCTTAATTATAAAGAATAAAGTGCATAATTTTTACTGATAATTTTTAATCTTTGTGAAGTTCATTGTGAAATGCTTCAAATTATTCTGCAATTTTTTAAAACACTGACTATACAAACAGAATATACAAATGTTGAAGTCAGTAATAAACTACTTGTTTACAAAGAAATTCTGAAAGGTAAACTGCATTTCTGAACTTTAATATCTCTAAAATGACTCCACTTAGACATGGGTAAGTGTGATTCATGCTTCAAGACTGCTCACCTCACAAATAGTGATGTACTGTCACTATTTCATTCATTCTAAACGCAGCACCCATAAGGATTTAAAGAGTAGACATCACCATAAATCAATGTTATTGGACTATATTTTCAAACAAAACATTTTACAGACATAGACAGCTTGCATTCCATACTGATCATGAAACACTTGCATGAAGGTCAGCTAAAGTCAGCAACAACTTATGGATTAATTTTCCATAGAATAAAAGATGTCTATGTGTTGTTTTGTTGTTGTTGTTGTCTTTTTTTTTTTTTTTTTTAGTACACTACAGTAGCTTAAATCTATGCAAGATTTCAATGTAGAATTTCTAATAGTTGTAATAGCTTTGTAAGAGCTGTAAAACAAATGACATTAAGAAGATATACAAGCACTGGAGATGATCTTTTCCTGTGAAGCTCAGGGGAACTCAGGAAGCTTAGGGACAGCAGAGGGAAGGGGGATTTGTCCTTATGATACTGGACTAGACAGTGACATTTTGTTTACTTGGTCACTTTAGGAAAAAAAAAAGCAGGAATCAAAAAGAACTGAACAAACTGATAGGAGCTTGGCCTTTTCTGATAAAGTTACTTAGTCACTCAGAGCACAACTAGCATTTTTATTTTTATTCCTTTCTGTTCTTTCTAAAGTCTGACAGCTCCTATCTTGGTCTTTATCAAGGAATGAACTGGAACTTCTGTTCTCTCTGTACTAAGCTAAAAATTTGTTGGACTTAAATCCAGTTGTTTTTCCAGCCTTATGGGTGAATTGGCCTGAATTTCCCCATTGGAGTATTCTGAAGATTGCTTTGAAGTTGTTAAAGTAGAGTCAACAAGGTCATTATACTAAGTACTTCTTAATGTACTCAGATACACCTAGGGAAATTCTAGAGCAGTAAGTGTGCCTTTTCAAAATTTTGAACTAAATAACCTACCGCTATGGCTAGTATTGGTCCTGTCATTACAGGCTGCAGGAAAGTTATACAATGAATAGACTTCATAACCCTTTGGGCTTGTATGCGATAAGTAAGGGAAGACATATTATTATAAAGGGCAGGGATTCACCCATTTGTAAAAATATCGTGATGTGTATGGAAGCTAGTAATACAGGCAATTTTAAAAACATGCTGACCAGGATATTTTTTTAAAGTGGCACCTCAAAGGACAGTTCAAAAATGAGCTTCCTTCCATGCAGAAAGCCTTTGAAAGTAGTAAAGTATTATAGCATTAAACTACACTGTTAGGGATCACATCTTGCCAGGTCAGTAAATATGCTGTTTAAAGAATTTTTAATATGTATTTATTTCGTATTTTAATTGATGCACAGTATGAAAAAGGCTGCAAAATAGAGCTCCTGCTTCTCTTCTACAAAAGAACTTTAATTCATCTATAAAGCGTTGAGGACAGATATTTATGCCAGAACAGATCTGAGCAGCAACCTTGGGCTAAAAAGCCACTGCAGTGGGAGAATTCTCAGCTGTCTAGTTAATTTGGTCTTTCTAGAGCGGGGGTCAAGATCTGTCCTTTATAATTAGGCAAAAAAGACATGTCTACTTATGTATAACAACTCATAGTAAAACATCTTGAAAAGATCTCAGGTCAGACAATCATCTTTCAGCCATGAGAACATGAAAAGCCTAATATCTTTTCTATCTTTGCATTTTTTAACCCAAAATTATTTGCTATGATATCTAGTGATATTAAGAAAAAAAAAAGCAATTTACTGTATTATAATAATAATAAAAAGAATCATTTACAATAAGATGGAAAGATTCTACTGCATAATGAAATGCATAAACTGTAATTTAATGAATGTTCTGACTAGCATAATACATTATTTTTGTAAAGAATATTACAGTACACTGGAGGTACAGAAATTTATCATATACTGGAATTTATATGTTACATAGTGATGAAATCCATCTGTTAGGTGCTCACTTACAGCACATAATGTAGTGAAAGCAGCCATCATCAATCACACATTACTCTAATCCTACCTCCATATTCTACTACTCCTGGGTCATTCAAGAATGGCAGTGGTAATGATCAGACCTGTAATTACAGAGCAAAGTAAGTATACTGAGTTCCAGTGAGGATAATGATGTTTACTTTTCATCTCAAGATAAATTTGGTGCAATCAAAATGCTAATAATGAAGTGCCAGCTACAGAATATCTACTATGGAGGACAACACTGCTATATCTAGGTATTGCAATTATTCTGAAAACACAGTCAACATCATTTTGTGAAGTGCTACTCTTAAGGGAAGTTAGAAGCAGGCATCAAAGAAAAGAGTTTTCTGAAGAGCAGAGGCTACTTCTGACACTTGTRCTACCTAAAGTAATTACACCAGAATTAGAGAAGTTACACAGATATAAAAGCAATGTATATTTTAGGGGAATATAAGCTACAATCTGACATATTAAAATAAATGTGTTTCAACACTGTGATCATTTTGACAATTTAATACTTGTATCTGTATATCTGTACATTGGCAGGATGAATTCAAGTAAAAGAATGCAATACTAGCACTACATAGAGTTAAAAAAATAAAGACTGCAAAATCAAGAAATTCAACCCAAATAGTGAAAAGATATTCCCTGATGAAACTGAAAAAGAAAATTTCTAGGATGCAATGAAATGGAGAAAAAGTCTGTGACTCATTTTAGGTGAGTTTTGATTTTTTTTTTTTCCTCATGCTTAATACTCTGTTTTTTACTCCTTTAAAGCTTTTATTTTTAAATTTGTATTAATTTATAAACAAAGTTGTTATTAACAGTAAATGATGAAGTGAAGTGGCTTCTGTTTTAAGTCTTTTTTCCTCTTACTCTTTTTGTGGAGGGAGGTGGCAAAAATATTATTTGAATGGAAATTAATGTCCCTTCTGAAACTTGATTTATTATGAAGCAAAGGAATTTGCCCGGGACTTGTTCCTATTGAGAGACATTTGTATCATGTCCTAGGTGGTGTTATAAAATCAATTGGTTCTCATTGAGGGTTCTCTGTGCAAAACAGTGATAATGAACATATGCTTGAAAAAGCATGCAGTGATAATTGTCTTGGCCTCAGCCGTTAGCAATAATCCGGACTTTGAGACCAGCAGTGTGATCAGAAAACAGTCTTGAAAGGAAAACACAGGAAACCAGGTGGAAGAAAAAATAAAAATTGTAGCATCAACATTAATCAGTGGTTGTGCAAAATGAATCATTTCTGTCCAGCATGTGGTACAGAGGTGATGTACTGAAAAGCTTTCAGCATATGTACAGGTTGTATAGTACAGAAATAGAGACTTGAGAAAAGATCTCAAAACACGATATGCATCTTGTAGATTTTTTTCATCCTCATGATGTTGAGAAAGTAGCAGGAGTGGGAAAGTGGATGGCATTTGAGGCAGGAATCCTCAGGAGGAGAGGAATCAGGAGTGAATGACATTTCTCATCTGAGGCCTTCTGGTGGACTTGACTTCCTTCCACAACCCTCTGGCTCCTGGATAGACTAGAAGAGGTTATCTTGACCAGAAGAAGTGGCCTGGACTAGAAAAGATGTTGCTGAGATGTAGTGAGACAGACTTACCACTGATGTGAATTGTTTTAATTTTCTGCACTACCTACATCTACCTTTCCCACAGAACCTGCATCCCATATTCACTGAAATTCTCAGCAGAAAACAAAAAAAAGCCTCATAAACATATAAAGACAAATTTTCAAACTAAGAGAGGATGGAAGTGAAAGGAAGAGAAAGAAAGGTACATGGAGGAAAGAATTAAACTAACATAGAGAACATTCTCATCTCAGGGATGTGTGACAGAATGCCTGCCAAAAGGTCTTGCAGGGAGCTCATGGCAGATGCACTGGAGTTCCAAGGAAGCGGAGGGAGTGCTCTGCTCCTCCTGGGTATGCCCACAGGACATTCCTGGAGACCGCATCTGCCATCTGTACAGACCATGGGCCTACGTCTGGTAGAATCCAGGAGCACCCAGTCTCCTGCACCAGCAGGCCTGCCAGGCTATAGCAGCCTAAACACCATCATGTTTTGATCGATGTTCCACGATGTGTGGAAGAGGCTGTACCCAACTGCCAGCTTTATTAACAGATCCTGGGAGTCTGGAGGCAGGACTGGAAGCCACCACAAACAGGCTGCTTTGCGAGAGTCCCTGTACTTCCTCTTCATCCAAGTGGGAAAACACTGTGAGAACAGGCTTTGGATGATTATTTGTGCTTCCCGGCCTTATGTAGGCCACAATCCAAAAACACAGAGGCATGCACATAAGTTACCAGAGAGCTCTGTAACCTTGAGAGAAGTTCAGCCCAAGTTCAGTTCTAAAAATACAGGAATGAGCAGCGGGGGGTTATTATTCTATAGGAGCCATTTTTCCTCATCCTGTGAAAAGATTCTTCACTGTTGCATTAGTTTTACATTTGTGTAACTCCACTCATTGAAAGGCAATTACTCATGCTTAATATGAGGGTAAATGTGAGCACGCTCAAGCTTTTAGTCTCTCAGCATTATGTGGATTTATTGGCAGTAGGCCCAAACCTCGCAGACCCTCTGCGGTTCAAACCCTGCTCACCTCTGCGAGCAGCTCTGCCTGACAGGGGACCATATGCTGTGGCGGTATCAAGGTTGCATGTTGTTGTGAAAAGTTTAATCTCATCTTTCCTGCAGTTTGCAGCTTCCTTAAAAATACTCCCATACTGATAAACCTTGCAAAATGCGACCCCTCCTCCGAGCTGTTCTGTCAACTGGGTTGGGGAAAGTCTGTTTTTATTTAACGGGTTTAGAATGGAAAAGTAGTAGATAGATAGACTAAAAAGGCAAAACTAAATGCTGCTTTAGCTCTTGAGATTTTAAAGATGTGTGAAATTCCTCAGATTTTTAAATTTCTATATGAGGGTGCTGTTATTGCTGTGATATTGCTTATAATATTTAATTCTCAGTTAGAGGCTGACCTCACTGAAGTTGCCTAATTTGAAACACAAGAAATCTATTTCAGCCTTTACTTTGTTATTTGGCAAAAAGACAATACGATTTACATCCAGCTCTGTTTTCTGAGATGTTTCAGTAAAAATCTCTCAGTAAATGGAACATCTGTAAAAAGCGTGGAACTTGAATATTCATTATAATAGTATATTATGCTGAACAAAGTATTTAAAAGCTGCCCTTGTTTTGTCAGTAAATTCCAGGTAGTTAATTTCTATGTCCAACAAGATGCACAGATGTGCTGACATAATATTCGCCATTTCCAGCTCTTTGCAAATATTACTGTTCTTATTACTTGTGTGTGTTCAGTATTTGCTCCTAGGAAAGATTAAGAGCCTCACGTTGCTTTGGTATAAATCCAAGGTAATGATAGTGAAATCGTGGTGGTTGCATTGTGCAGAATTGGTATGAAAGCAATTAGCTTTCATAGCTCATGATTTGTGACCTCAATCTACTTTGTGGCATTGTGCAAAACTGAATTGGCTGTAAAACCGCTTGGTGCATCCTCTGCTTGTATTCCTACCAGAAATCACCTGCATCGTTTCATAAATGCACAAAAGTTTTGTGTTAAAATTGCCTGTTGAATTGCTGCAGTCTAACCTCAGTGCAGATCCCAACAGTTTATATTTGGCAAATTTGTACCTGATCATGTCAGCCTAATGAACCAACCAGGCATCAGCCCTGACAGGCTGCCTGACATCGTACAAGATGGAAATAAAAGACTGGGGGCAAAACTGTGACCCCGTACAAGTCAATGGCGAAGCTCCTCTTGCCTTTAATGGGTCCAGGATTTCATCCTTGGCTCCCTGCCTCATCTCTCACATGAGGAGACACACAATGTGCTGCATGGCAGGGACTACAGACAATATATTTCCTCCAGTGTATAATGAGGCATTAATGGAGGGAAGTCAGAACTCCTGGATCTCACCAGAGAAGTGTTTTTGCAGAAGAGGGTGAGTGAAGAAAAGATAAACACAGAACTGACTGGAAGGAAAAAGTCACTCCTGCATATCCCAGGGCAAAATGAGAGATTTCTTAGGTTTTCTTTTCATTTGCTGTTTTTCCTCTTTTCTGAAGTCACCTGGCAACCTGCTGGGAAAGACTCACTGATGCTCATCAGAGAAACACGGAGTAATGCAATGGTTGAGAAATGCTTCTGCCGGCAAACCTCCCAGCACCAGAACTCGGAAATGTCCTAACTTAGAAGGATTTACACCGGGTCCCTGCAGGCATCTCCTCTCCAGTAGGTGACAATAGCTTCATTCCAGTCTAACACATTTTTAATTATGGAAACTTAGAGGGCAAAGGCAGGTTAGTTGCTTGCTTTATTTTATGGGACATGAGCATTTCCTTGGTACAAGTATTCCCTCCTGACTCATGACTCTGTCTAGGATTTGGATGTACAAGTTGACCATCTCTTCCTGCGAGGAGTATCCTGAGCTGAGCTGGCTCTCAGATCTCCCACAATATGGAGCTGGGTCCTAGCGCTGTGCAGCCAGACCATCAACACGTTCCATGAGCATGGAATAACTAGCATCAATAGCTAGCACTGAAATGTATTTTTGGAAGTAGAGGCTGTGGAAATAGTTGCCAGAATAGCTCAGTGGGTCACTGGTCATGTTATATCAGCTGTGGGTCTGGTCCCAAGTCTTTTATTCCTGGAATAAAAATATTTGACTAATGTTGAATGAGAAGTGATTTCTTTCCCTCTGATGTGGATTAGGCAGTCAACGAGGAAATGTTTTAGAAACTGAAACTGAGAACTAGATAAGGGCAGAAATGAGGGTATAGTTTCTGACAGTATAGTACCTAGGCCTTTTCCAAAAGAGCAGTTTGACTTCCAAGACTCCTATATTCACAGATATTTAAAATACTGAAACATATGGTCTTAGCAGAAGCACAAAAGACTTCTTTTTAACTTCACGTCATATCCCATCACATTATGAAGGACTGGGCTGCATAATGTAATGAGATGCACATTTTAACACATAGACTCTTTCTTGTGATATCAAGCAGGAGAGAATTTTACAGAGCAAATTGGGTCTTTCACTGCTGAAGAACTGGTCAGCAAACCGATGTAATGACTATTTTCAAGTTTGCTCTTAAATTTGCCACTTTCCTGCCTCCCATTAAATCAGGCAGAAAATAGAGCTGTGTCAAAAATTAGGTACTTCCTAAGAAATTGTTCCCCCTTTTGTTCATTTTTCTTTGGCACTCATCACAGGGAAAAGAAAAAAAATGTCCTTTTACCTAGGATAGTTTCACCACTTTGACCGTAAGTGAAAAGCAGCTTTTGTCAGCAAAGTGCTTTTTGCTTCCTGATGGGTAATGTAATGTGTGAGTCAGTGTGGAAAAGGAGTTGAAGGTCAAAGCTGTAAGAGTACTTGCTGTGTCACTTGGTCTCCTGATCTGAATGTTACGCATGTCATTTCCAGAGCTCACTGTCAACGAAGGGAAACCATGTCATGGTGGGGAGTTTGCAACCAAGAAAAATGATTCCCTCAAAATTTCCCAATAACAGGGAAAGCAGGAATTACTTGACTCTTTTTCAAAAACTGCATGTGAATTTGCACCTTGTCTTCCGTGTTACCCATCTTTTCCATTTGTGAAAGCACACAACCAAATATGAAAGGTTGTGAGTTTCACAGCCAACTGTGAAAGGCTGTGGCAAAACTTACGAGTTTTGCCACAGCCTTTGTAAGGCCTGGGATTTATCCAGAAAGAGTTACTCTCCAGTAGGGAGGCTTCCAAAGGGAAGGCTTGTAAGGGAGCAACAGAAAGATTAAAGCAGTTGAAAGATCCCTAAGTATTCTTTTAATAAACATTGTCATTAAGCCTGTATTTTCAGCTGAAACTCTCCTTCAGCAGAAAATGTTGCTGAAAATGCCCTGCTTGTTGTGATGCAACATTAACCTTTTAAAATCTCACATTCTAAAATGAAATGTGCATGTGCACACTGACTTCCTTGTTTTCAGCAGGACCTTTTACTATGCGGCTCTTTTTTTTTAACATCAAAAAATAGAATGAATGTTTCCTTTAAAGAACCATGCCTTATTTACTGGTGCAACTGGACCTTAGTAACTTTGCCCCACTCTTTTCAGTGACTGTTCCTAGGTTTTGTAGCTTGGGTTTAAAATATTGTTTTTGACATTTAAAGCCCTTAATTGACTAGTCTCAGTGAAGTACCTCGCTGAGCTTCTGGCACTCTGCATACCACTTCCTCTTGTGGGGTCAAAAGGGGCAAAGCTCTTGTATTTGAAGGCCTGCAGAAGTAGAAAGGGCACTGTTAACATTTCTGCATGCTCAGTTAAAGACCACAGAACAGACTTCTATTTGACTTTTCCCAGGATCGTGTATTTCTGTTTTAAGGAGGAATTATAATCCCTTTTAGTTCAGAGGACTTTGAGAGGACTGATTAACTGGGATCCCAAAATCATGTAATGATTTGCTGTGATAAATTATGAAGATTTTTACATTTTAAATTATGGAATCTGAAAAACTGTGATAAAAAGAAAACATACATTTATCTTGGCTCCCTGTGGCTTGATGGAGTCCATGGTTCCTAAATGCTTTTCCTCAGAAATGAATCCAGACCCATTTTTTTTCAGGCTTCCTCTCTTGTATGGYTTTCCTCATTTGGGATTTGCCCTCACAAATGTCTCAGCATGTGGCTAACTCTACTGAATTTCTTGTGTATAAACTCATCATGCTCTTAAAGCTAAATTTGCAGATCCCACAACCACTTATGTGGCTCATTTTATAGGCTAGTGATATAAACTGGAGAACTAAAAAAAATTATTTTCAATGACCTTATTTAGGAGCGAGTTAGAGCTGTGCTTTAGAAAGTGTTTTTACTATTCTCATTTGCATTTTGTTTCTGTCTTAAAATTTCAGTTCATTTGGTTATTAATACTTCATGATTTTGGGTTTCAGTGAAAAGTCAGACTGGTACTAGTAAAGAATCATTTACGTTATACTGATAGTAACCAGTCTTGCAACTGAGATCAGGGTTATAAATCAAGAGACGTCTTTCCTCATAGTTTATCAAGTCTTTCACAATTCAGTGACACCAATAAAGAAGTTTAATTTAAGTACCATAGAAAAAGACTGAAGTTAGGTTTATGGGTATCTAGTGAAAATGTTTCATAAACTCAAGTTGAAATAAACTGTGTTTATACAGACTGTGTAAGCAGCTTTAGTAGATACCCATTTGAGAAGCACAATTTCTATCAGCGATGCTACTTGTTGCATTTCATAGCACAGTTGCATTGTGTCATTTTATTTTAATGCTGCTTAGTGAAGGAGACATAATAATAACTGTAGTCTTCAAGATCCCTCTAGATGTTATAATTAAGGTAATTACTATGTTACGTCTCGGATATATGCTGAAAACAAACTTCCTAATTCTGCACTGTCTTGCCACAGGGAGCAGATCTGAAATCCATCCATGCAGGTATAGACTGTGCAGTATAACTTAAGAAGAAAATTCCTCTAACCTCTATTAATAGGTCAAAGCATTCATAATGGCTCTGCTTATGTCAGCATATATTGAAGCATCATAGCAGTAGATATACAGAGCAGAACAGCTGGTGCTGAATCGTGATGTCTGCATTTGGGAGGGGAGGGATAGTTCATATTAGTTCTTGGCTGTTCCTGTGAATTGAACGCCCATTAGCAGCTGGAGTGCTTTGGGTTTGCTCTTGGAGCATAGCTTCTGCTTTATTTTCACTTGAAGGAAACCAGCTCATGAGTGCCAAGACCCCTTGGCAATGTGATTCAAAACTTAGGAAGCAGAAATAAATGAGATATTTACTTTATACTCCTGCACTCCTGATCCAAATGTTAATGTACTTTCACCCATTTAGTATATATTTAGTTAATGTTTAGTAGACAAATATGGAAATTCAGATGCTTTGATGTCACAGACATATTCTCCAGAAGAAGTAAGGATATATATATATATACACATATTCTTTTTGATGATGATTCCAAACCATTCTGCTGCTCTRTGCTCTCCAACACTTGTTCCAGCAGTCCAGAAAAAATATATATAATACATATATATATCTCAAAAGCCTACAAAAATACATTTTTTTTTCAAATACAGCGTGCCATGTACCTCTGTGGGAATGCTATTTAAACCATGTGACTGTTAATTTCTAAGGGTTATTCAATATTTATTAAATAGAAGAGTAACCATTTACTGAAGGCTTGGAGTAATTCTTCAGTACACCATGCTGGTCCTATCCAATGTATTGTAACATACAGAGAGCTTCTCTGCTTCAAAAAGCATATGTTTTTTATACAACTGGAATTCTGTTTATTTTATAAATAGAAAGTGCTTCTATCTTCCCAATGCCAAATTTCATCTTACCTGAATCAACTTCTAGTTTCCTGAGGGAAACAGCTTCAAACTGTGTAAGTCTATGTAGTTCAGCAGAAGATCTGGCCCATTGTTTCTTCAGTCTATTTGAAAGAGCCATAACTCTGGTAACRATAATAAAAAGAATCTATTACTTTTCCAACTTGATAGTTCCATCAGTTTTGATAGATTACAATGAATTAATCATATAGGATTTTGATAACATATTTTATTATGTTGATTGAAAGGCTTCACTTGAGATGACAGCTAACATGGTGCAATAGCCAAAAGCCTCTTAACACAACTAGAGGTCTATTCACTGCAGCTGCCATCCTTGAATTAAGCAAAAGAAGGGACCAGAGTGAACAATGTTATCATGGTGATCCATTTCACTGCACAGCTATGTAACATACTAATAATTGCAATTAAGCAAGCACAGGTTCAGAAGAAAAAACCAAATGTGTTTAATTTGAGACTTAACCCCCTCAAAAAATCTGCCAGACTGAAGAATATACAGTAGCTGAATTTCTTTCAGTTATACTTTATTTAATTGCTCTATGTGAAGTAACCCTTTGCTCTTGGCTGGAGCTCAGCTAGAGATCTGCAGCTGCAATACTGAAGCCAGCTTTATGCAGTACACTTCATAAAAGAGGTGGACCAATTACAGCTAGTCAGAGAATTATAACAAGAAGTCATTGGTATTTATACAACTTGACCTTGGACAACACAGTGAATGAACTCTGTTGCTTAACCTAAAGAGGAACAGACTGAGTATGACAAGATAACAGTCTCCAGATACATATAGAGCCACTGTAAAGAGGCTGGGAATAATCTGTTGTCCATGTTTGTGACAGATAGGAAAAGAAATAAGGGATTTAAATTGCAGTAGAGGAAGATTCAGGTCAGATATTAGGAAGAACTTTTGAACAGTAAAGATAGTGAAGAGAAATGTTAGGATATATTGCCCGGGGAGGAATGTCCATCACTGAATGTCTTCAAGAAAAAGTTAGACAAACATCTGTCACGACTGACATAGATATAATCAATCCTACTTTGACATGGAAAGAGGTCTGTGCTATGCTTTAAAAATTCCATGTTACTAGTCATTACAGTTGTATGTGATTTAGAGTATATTTTGCATACATTTTTCATTCTATCTCTTCCTTGAATGACTATGCAACAGAATTAAGGCTAGTTGTTTAGACCTTATTTATTCCCTGCTYTCCACCCCGCCTCGTATACTTGCTCTATGATGTATTCTTTAATTATCCCGTTATATATTGCTTTATTCTCACAACCTTCTATCTCATTAGTCCACTGGATGAACTCTACTCAGTGAAAGCACAGTATTTTGCATATYGTTTACATTTTGTGGCTATCTATATGTTTTGTTACTGCACAATGTTCAGCCTTGCTCTGAAGACAAAGTTAAAGTATTTTTAGGAAGATTTCTAGATCTGTCTTTATTGCAGTATTTGAGTGATGCATTAACATTAGTTTACCTCTCAGCACTTTTCTGACATCTGTATCGCCGTTTGGGAGTCATTCTGACACTGATCTTTCAGTGCAGTCACTATTACACAGTACCCCACATGTTCAGAAGAGAACTCTAATGCAAATTGTGTTAGGCTTAATATGTCACTTCTTAACTTTTCAGTGGTAATTTCACTGTCTCATTGTTCTTCACAACAGCTTCTTTATATATGGTGAGCTGTGACGTTTTGTTTTTAACAGCAAATAAACTCCATCATGCAGTATCAGCTTGACAACTTGCAGGGTTCCTCAGTGAGGCTAAAACTTTTGGATTCACTACACTTGCAGAAATTGACTGATTTATAGCAATAGTAGATTATCATTCTCTATGTGTATCATCCTTAGGCTGGGAGGAGATGCATAGGTTGTGTTTTAGGTTTCACATACATTTATTACAGCAGACTACTGGAATCCTACTCTCCAATCTTGGCTTAGCAAGAAACTGTGTGCTAATGGTCATAGGCAAGAGTAGGCTATCAAACTGTAACATCTTTCACTGCTAAGATCCCTTATGACAAAATGGGGCTCCTCAAACATAACCAGAAAATAGAAACAATAATAAACAGGTCTGAGCTTATCTAGAAGCAGGAAGGAAATGGAAGGAGTGACAGGATATTGATTTTAGAGTAGAAGAGAAGATAATAGGGTACTACTGAGAGGAGATGATCCTCTGTAAGAAAGTTCTGTCTTATTTTTGTTAAATTTCTTGTCCTTTAAGCTGTGAAAGACTGATCAGCCTTGAATCAGACCTTTTCATCCCTCAAATTTTGATGCTTTCTGTTCTACTTGCTGATGGGATCAACTCTTATACTTGACTTCCTTTTCCAGTTTTCCCAAACTAATGTCAAACTGGCAGCCTAACTCTAGTTTCTTTTTCAAAGCTGTTCATAGGTTTTGGACTCCTCATATGTCCTCCTGCTTCATGAATGTACAGTTCCCTGACCAACCATGTCACTTGTTCTCCTTCAACAGCTCCTTATCAGATACCAACCTTTTCCTACCTGCCTTCCTGTTCATGTGCTACATTTTCCTGAGGAATACATCTAATATAAATGTGTTTTGCATAAGTATTTGAAGTTTAGTTGTTATAAATAAATGATATCACAATTTCTTTAACTGTAGGCAGCACTGTAAGTCTCACCTAAAGTGCGCAGTGTTTACAAAATTTGGGATAGTCATCATTTTTACATGACTAAACTGCTCCTGGCATTACATTACCACTCATTTAATCTTAAAGACAGTCCATATTTGATGGGCGAGCTAAAAAGTTAACAACAAAATTGCTGAAGTTCTGCTGAGTTCTGCTGATGTGCCAGATGGATGGCAGAAAAGTGACAGTGAGATTTTGAGTGCTCTCCCCAGCAATAATGGGAAGAAGAAGAAAGTCCTGTGGAAGCAGAACGATCTGACTTCACTAACATCTGCAAAGAAAGATCCAATTCACTAAAGACCTGATACACTTGCAAAGCAGCTGACAATGGCCCAAACTCACCTGAAGATATTGGAAGGAGCATCATGTCAGTTAATAGTGGATGTTGTTATTGAAAATATCTTGCACTGGTGAATAAAAGCAACTAGCTAAACCCCCTCTGGGTTATTTACATATTTTACTTTAATGGCAGATAGTCCAACAGTAAAAGTTGGGGGAGTTGGCAGTATTGCTTCTCTGTGTCAGTGGGTAGACAAAAATATTTTCAATTAGCCTTGGAGGGTCAAGCTTTTGTGTATCTGTGGTCGCGATCCTGAAAATGTTATCCAAGTAGTCTACATGTTAAAAAATCAGCTGAGCTGTTCAGACTTTTTGCAGTTATCAATGTTCATTGCTTTCTCAGAGCAAATTCTCTGAATAATCGTGTTGTATGCCTTTTCTTGTCTACCACTGAAATGTTTTACTTATATAAAATATTCTGTATGTCTGCATTACCCCCCTTTTATTTTCTTAATACATCATACTCAATTTTATATGTTCTAGACCTGCATATGCAAGCCTGATTTGTATACTTAATGGTCCTTCATGAAACAAGCATTTAAACTCTTAGCCTAATAGTTACAAGCTGATTTATTAAACGATATATGAGCTGACTGCAATATGGAAAAATATATATATGTACTCAAGCACTGTGGTTTTGCGATAGTAAAATTGCAAGCAATTTTCTTGTATGTAATTTAAAGAAAATATAGCAAATAAAAATGAATAATAGGCCTTTTTTGTAGTTGTAAACATATGACGTACAGGTAAATGTGAGGTGTCATTAATTCAGTATTTATGAACATGAAAGTCATGCAGGACTTAATGCGAATGATAAATTTTTGTTTGGTCTGAGTCATGTTTACTCTTTATCTTCATGTTCTGATAGCAGAAGGCAATCTCTTTTTTAAGTCCCTGGATAAATAATCAGTTTCAAAATATTTTTCTCAGAAGACCTTGATTTAGGATTAAATGTGAATACTTATTGCAATCTTCTTTTTGCTCAGAGTTTTGTTGTCCTCTCAGTGCGTAAAGGAAACATTAATATAGGAGCTGGAGCAACTCTTCAGCCTTCCCACTAGATAACCATCATGTACCATTAACTACAAAATGCTAAAGAGGTGGAGAAATCTGTACTTTAAGATAGATATAGATGGATGGTTTTCTTTGCCTATCTCTTGATGTGTCATATATTTTTCCCTAGAACACATAATATATTGTACACATTTAAAAGTAGTGAGGTACAGATTAACTACATTCAGGAGGCCAACATTCATGACTATTAGGAGCATTGTGAACCGACTTTTCTGCTATTTATTCAAAATATGGTTTTACAGGTTTGTTTTKTTTTCTGTTTGAGCAGCTGTGAAAAGGAGAACTGTTCTGACAGAAATATTTTTAAGCTCTCAGCTGCTAGAAGGTAACTGACAATTTGTCATATCAAGTGGATAGCATCGCAACCTGTTAGTTACCCCCAGATATTTAGTGGTGCCATTTGTGGTTAAAATGACTTCTTTAGTTGACAAAAGAGATCACAAAAGGAAATTCTTAGCAAGAAAATGGTAAAAGCATTACCTTGAAAGTGGCTTCTTTCATGCTGCAGAACCACTCATCATTCAAGTGTATATTTATTAGAAATGCCATAGGTTAGAGAAAGAATAGAAAAAATAAAAAGGAGAAAATGACCCACACCAGGACTTGGATATGAAACTTTAAGTGGAAAGTGAAATGAAGGTACCAAGTTTTACGTACAGGCCAGCTTCTACGTAAAGGATAGGAACCAGTGAATAATGCAGCACAAATGCAAGATAGAAAATATTGGTCTTGGGAATTGTCACACACACACACACACACACAAATCCAGAAATATGAAGAGTTTTCTGATGATTTGCTGTAGTTGTTATTCTGCTCACGTTTTCTTTGTCCATAAAAGGTTCAAAAACTTCTTTCTCTTTTTAGGACGCAAGTGAATTGTGATGGAGATAGAAAACTAGAAATGCATGATATGCATTAGTCATCATAAAGCAAGTAGCCTCATTTACATCAAACTGTAAGAAATCTCAGCTCCCCAAACACATTAGCAGCATCTCTTTCTCCCACTATTTTTCTATTTTTAAATATGGGCAATGGTAAAAAAAAAATCCATTGTTGTAATGATAATCTTTAATATAAAAATACTAAATGTTTGAAAGATTTTTTCCCTTTTATCTCATTCAGGAAAAGAAAGGGAAGAGAGAGATATTTAAGTATGGTTTGTGTTCTTTGTGGGAGTGCTCACTGGTTGCAAGTGCTGTAATTCAAATGAAACCCTAAAGGAATGTTTTGTATGGGCTTTTGAAAACTATTCTGTATTGGCCAAAATCTTCTCACTTTGAAATAAATAACAAAAACTTTCAGAGTTTCAGTAAAAAAATGAGTTAACCTGTCATAAGGACTGTCTAAAATCCCTCCCATATTAATGAGAAAAAATAGAATTTGTGCATGTATAACTCAATTCTACAGGTCTGCATGTATTATTAAAGACTAAAGACAAGTGGTTTTGTATGTTGCATAAAGATCTACGAATATTCTGCTGCCATAATTAAAAATGGGTGCAAGTATGTCAACATTTAGGAAATGTTGTCTTCTGAGATCACAGCAACAGAAAAGGCTTTAGTTTTAACAGTCTCAATCTTCCTCACTCTGTGTTTTGCTTAGAGCTATRTATCTTCTAAGACCCTAAATGCCCAATGGGTAAGTAGTACCTCTATGGCAGATTGCACTTGCATATGGTATATTGCACTTTTTCCATTCTGAAGTTTAATGTCAGGTCTTTGTACAGTCTCCCCCAAAGGATCTGAATGCAATTGTGTTTTGGACACCATTATTTAGTAGCTCAGTCATACTTCTTCAAATAACTCTCTGTGTGTTACTTAGGGCCATAACCTCTCCCCTTATGTGCTCTAGAACGAGCTGTTCCAAGAAAAAAAAAATGCTTAAAATGTCATAAAATTGCTTCCTAACCCTTGTCCCAATATGACATATGACTAGTTTATGTGCTGACAGTTGTAGTCCCCTATTACTACTGTTTTATTAGATTTAGTTGCCTCACTGCTCTTAGTTTTCCACTTCAGTACTGTTTTCCTGGTCTGCAAGTGAGTAGTTACAAGTATGTGTGTTCTCTTAAACAAACTGGAATTAAGATGATATGTACAGAGAGTAGCACAAAATTATTCATCATTTAATTCCATGTGTCCTTCCTTCTAAGGAAGAAGTGGAACACGAGCTCTGTGTAGCTTTTTTTACAGACATTCTGAACAAATGTGTACTTTAATACGTGTGGATATATAAAACCATATTATAAAACATGCTTGTATTTCAGTGACTAATTTTGGGTGATTTTAATRCATTAATTATATTTTAAGCCTTTCATTTTCCTGAGGCTAATCTACTGTTGAGCTATTGAGCTTTGCCAAACTTAGGACAGAGACTAAATCTAATATTACAGATTTATAAATGCCAATATGAGCCCTTTCCAAAGCAAACATACTTCTGTCCCTTCAATTTTCTGCTTCTGCAGCTTGGATAAAGAAGAGAGATATTGCATCCCTGTAGTGTTACACTGGAGTTTTACAATCGTAGGAATACAGTACCCCATTCATCATATTAGAAATAATCGTTTAGGTCACAAATTAATTGTTGTCCAGCTCACTGAAATGTCTTACTGGATTAACTATTAAGAATTATGAAATTTACAGCAAGCTCTCAGGAAAGTAAATCTTTCAGCCCTTATCCAGAAATCTCAGTAGTACCAGTATAATTTTGTTTAAGTGAAAAATCAAAACTCAGACACCTCTCTTCAGATGTGAATAAAAATCAGGCACCTATAAAGACAGCCTTTAAATTAAATAGACTTTAAAATGATGATCCTAGCAGGCAARGACAAGCATGGAGCATGGCAGATTTGGGAAAATAACCAAGACTTGAGATTGTCATGTTGAAAACTCTTGCTAGTGCCAAAGCGGCAGATTTCTACCCCCATCTCCTGAATTTCAGACTTGTCTTTCTTGGGGAGTCTCAATTAGATATTTGGGACTATAGTTTCTCACCAGGCTYTAATTTTCATTCTCAGCTATTTTCACATGACTGAACTTTTTTTATTACCACCATGCTTCTTTATTTTTATTTATTTCATCTTCTATCATTATATATTAAGGCACCTTCCCTCCAGTGCAGCTGCCATAGCATTTTCCATCAGCACAGCTCTGTGCTTTGTCACTCCCTTCTCAGTACTTGAATACCTGAGGCCAATTTTGTAGCCCTATCCTGTAGTTAAACCAGCTGTTTAGTAATAACACTGTTGATTTCTCTGAGTGAATCGTACAAGTAGTGTCTTTTACATTAACATAACATTTGTTAGACAAGAGCCCTAAAGGATCTTTGAAAATTTATCTCATAGATGCTTTCAAAACACAATTCTCACTTTTTTTTTTTTTTTTTTTTTACTGTAAAGTTACGACAAGAAAAAAGATATAGCTTCTCTCAGGACATACTCCCAATCTCTACTGACACGAGCTAATTGATTTACATCAGCAAAATAAATTAAAGAAAAAAATCTCAGCACAGTGGAGGAACATATCTTTAAAAGGAAGGGAAAAAGAAGGATTAATGAAATCAGTTTTCTTCTATTTGAAGAAAAAGATGTATACTACAATAATAAAAGTATAGTAATTGTTAGTTTTTAGGAATTAAAAGTAAAGAATTATTTCCATTAGGCTTATGGAACAGTTTTTAAAATGAATTTTCCTCTTTTATTAGTAGAACTCAGGAAACCCATTTTTTTTCCAGATATAAACCAAGTGTTACATTAATAAGCACAGAAATTATCCAAGGTAGCTAACTTCAAGCTTTTCACTACCTTATAATTCATCAAAAGGAAGTAGCTGGCTTTTTGAAATGTGAAAAAAAATTACTTGTGGTTTCTTTTACACTCATTTTCCATATTATGAGATTGTATACTTCATTTTTATATGTTTTTGATATCCTATATAGGTGATTGTGTTTTCTCTGGCTAGCTTTTGGGCAAAGGATAACTTAATTTGTATTTTACTCAGTGGGCCATGCATCCAAATTGTCACGCACCATGCATTCGAGTTTCTATTCAAAAAACAAGTCGTTTTCAATATATACCAACAATTAATCTAGATGACATGAATTAAGAATTAAGTTAAAGTACTTTGCTTTGAGTTCACAAAATGGTCATGAAATACTTCTCCTTCTTATCATGATTGACTTGAGGAATCACCATAAAAAGTGGCTCATCTCTTAGTAATTATACCACATGTTAAGTATTATAAAAAATCTCTTGAACTAAAAACAAAATTGCAAGTTTTAAATTATTATTTAGGTGTAAAGAAAAGTATGAACAGAAACTAGCATTGATTGAGAGCAGGGATTTGAAAACGAGACATTACATTAMAATTTACATTAGTAAGCTTTTGCAAACACTTCTTTTTATCTTGATTTCATACATATGCAATATTTTAACCCTGCCAATTTATGCCCTTCTCTGTACTGGAGCAAGAGTATTGATAGGATCAATCCATACYCTTGCCCTGGCATGGGGACAAGAGGAAAGAATGAGTTTGGTGTGTGCCGGTGGCTGAGGCCACTAAAATGTGGCTGCTTTTTTGAGGCAAGTGAGTAAAACTGTAATCTGAGGTGTGGTGATCTCCAGAAGTGGTGATCCTCAAAAAGAGCAGGATGCTACATGTTTGACTTATGGTTGATTAAGTTTAAACATTGGGCTGTTCTTCATGAGAGCTCAGATTAATGAGTCCCAGTGGGCCAATGTTATTTAGCTTCATGCTGAAGGAAATCACCAAGTCTCAAGGGTAGTGGAGTAGAGGAAAAACTCAGGTTATTCCTGAGTTTACAAGCCAATTTTCTTAAGACATGCACTCCATGTGCCATGAAAAGACTGGTCATATCAGATTTATRATGGAATCTCTAAGGGTATGAAAAGATCATATTTAACGTGATCTAGCCATCTCAAGCATGTTCAGGGTAAATCCACTACCTTGGGGGATTGCTTTCTTTCCAAAGAGCTTTTGTCTAAGCTTCAGTAAACTGTAAATGCTGTGCTATTTCTCCTGCTCTTTTTCTTCTTGATGTATTTGGTACTATTAAAAAATCTCCTGGGGCTCAGAACAAATGTCTCTTTAACACTTGTGCTTGAAAATGTGGGCTCTAGAGTTATGCTGACCCATATGAGACAGCAGTCAGCAGTCCCTGAAGGTGTACTTGGAGCAGAAAAAACTGTAAGAACTACAGAGAGAATTGCTTCATGGAGTTTTAAATCCCAACGATCTAAAATGACTTAGCAGGGAACAAATTTCTATAATATAGGTGCAAGGGGCCATATTTAGAAGAACACTCTGGAGCCACTTGGTGGTGCTGATGCTTGTGAACATTATGGCATCCAGCTGCTGTTTGCTAAGAGTAGACCCCAAACTCTCATATAATTATTAAATTGTGTACCTATTGTTTTCCTAACATTGCCAAGGAATTGTAAGAACACTTGGGAAGGAAGTCCTTGAAAGGGCTTTAAGAGAGTCCTAGTTGCAAATTAAAAAATATTTTGTGATGCACACAAGCATTTTACACCACTAGTCATCTTAGGAGATGGATGAAAGAGAGGATAATGTCTCAATGTGCCATCCTGTTAGTCTTCTCCATAGTCTGTAGCTGCTGTAAGTCAGCTTTTTTTTTTTTTTCAGTGAATATATAATACTTTAGACTGGTTGAATATCTGACCTTAGGATTACATTATGCAATGAAATTTCTCCCCCTCTTTGCCTCTCATCCACACAGATATACATTTATCTGTTAAGCTGTTTCTGCAGGAAAGGGACTTCTCAGGAACATGCTCATGATTCTTGGCAGGCATAAAACGTGAAGAGTCATGACCAATAACCACTATCTCCCACATTCTTCCTAGTGAAATAAAGAAGAAAATAAATAATTGATTTTATGTTATGGAGTGTATGTTTTTGTTGCTTTATGTACTTGATGTATTGTATGGTAGAAATAAGAGAGGACTACATGAAATGAGGGCCTAGAAATGAAAAGGAAAAAGATTCTGATGGACTTTATGTCASAGATATTCGACAAGTCAAGACTTTAAGTCCAAAGGGGGCAGTGTATTGCAGAAAAAAAAAAAAAAAAAGATTATCCACCTACATTTTTTTTCAAATACTACTCAGATTGCAAAGATTCAGAGATAAAGAACTTAAAGCCTCCCCTTAGCCACTGACTTTCTTTGCACATGCATTACAATGCCAGCCCTAACCCCAGTGATTTAGGAATTCACATTTAGAATATTATTTTGGATATTACCAATGTTTTACTGAAGGGTCTGTGTGACAAGACAGAAATGCCAATTTTCAAATATTGAACCATAGCTGTTGCATGGAATCTCATGGAATGAAGACAATTCTTTCTTAAGWCTATTCTCCGTGCCGAATTTCAAAGGTCTCACTGAAGCAGTGGGAGCGTGGAATTCTTTCAAAAGCGTTTACAAAATATCTTTTAAAATTTGGGACACCTTACACAAAACTTTGTAGAGTTTGATCCTGGCACATTTCTGAAGCAAAATAAGTAGAAGTTGCTGATTTTTTTTCCAGAAGTTTTGCATATTAAAGCAGGATAAATCATAGCTSAGAAAAGTTCCATAAATGTTTGCTATAATAATAATGAGAGTGATAATAGGTAAGTTTGTTTGTTTGATAAGTACTGAAAATATGCCCATGAAGACTTGCCTTGGCTTTGTTTACTCCTTCTGTGTTTACTTTTTGCAAATGTTCTTTGAGTTTATTATTCTCATAGGAATGTTTGCTGAAATGTTCATTTTAAAGAGGATTAGAGGACATTCTCAAATTGCAAATTTTGTACTCCTAAAAATAAGAGCCATTCTAGTAGCCTGATTTATATATGAATTATGGCTATTCTCTTATGGAGCAAAAGAATGTTTTATCCAATCATAATTACGCAAGTAAAAATACCAGATTTTGCAGGCAATGAACTACTTGAATGTAATCTACAAAGCAAGATAGTAGTACTCACGTAGTTATTCCTATCAACTAATGAACTGTGGCAGATACTGTTAAGCATTTCACTAGTTGGGTATCCCTCTAAAGGGTTTGTGTATTTTTTTTTTTTGCAACTTTAATTAAAATCATCAAAAAAAAAAGTGAAAAAGTGATTTTTTCTTCTCTCTTGTAGCTTATGGATTACTCTATAAGAGATATAGTGTACTTTCTTTTTCAAACAAAAAATTGGGAGTTAAACAAAAAACATTAAGATCCAATGAACTGAAATTTTTCAAAGAATGAAAAGAAAAAAGGTTACATATGTTGCTACCCTACCTGAAATTGTGGTAATTTRTTATGATGCTTATTTAAATGTGTTTAAAAACAAAATGAAGGAAAGCTWAAAAACATAAATAAAATGCCCACAAATATGAGCAGGGACATTTATCAGAAAACAGATGGTCTCTTATAGGCAGAACTAAACACTTCTAGAAACATAACAATCCATTTATCTTAATGAATGCATCCTCTAGCAGATATCTAAGGTAGCAGCAGTGACAGTTTACCTGCAGGTCTGAAAAACACATCTCCGTGAAGATACATAACTTAGGAATAGGTTTGAGATTTTCAATTTTTAACATGTAGCGCAAGAATATTACAGTAAATTCTTCCTTTTCCTGATATAATCTTTACTTTTCTTTCCCTTCTGGTGCTAAACAGAATGGCACCAAATTTAACTCCAGAGCACAAGCTAAACATCTACTAAAAAACTGTTTTAAGTTGTATCTATTTGTATTAGCCTTCAGAGAGGCATATGGAAATCAGACCTGGTCCCTGACCATGCCTTCTGCAACAAGGGAATATCTAAGAAATTGAATTTTCGGGCTTTAAACTTTCTGTTTTTGATCACTGAACAAGTTTAAAATCAAAGCTTTTAGTATTGGTCAACAGTGAACAAATTGTTTAAATATTTCCAATACACTGAAAATAAATTGTGTACTGGATAGTGTTCATATGCCAAAAAACGCCTATTCTGTCTCCACTGAGAAATGATTAGCTCGGATACTTTTTTTCTTCTTTTTTYCTTTAAGGTCTCTCAAAGCATAACCAATTCCTCTTGACCAGAAAAAATTCTGAAAGATAATGGAGCAATATATAAACTGTCAATTTTAAAATATTATTCCTAGGAATTCACTGCAGCACCATAAGCATTAGATCCATAAATTGTCTCTGGCTGGACTTTTGCAGCATTTTGCTTTTAGGTTAAAATACTTCTAGTGACCTTGTATAGTAGCTTGTATTACTTTTGAACATAGCCATGCCATTAAAGATATTCTGACAGCAGAGGAAAGGTCCCATAAATGGACATTACCATATATATTTTTACTTAGTCTTCTAAACTTAAAAGGGAATGACCATGGAAATATGACAAGAAAACTTCTATTCAGTAAGGAGAAATATTTCCAGAGATATCAACAAATCAAATGGAAGTTACAGCATATTGGAGMCAGGGTTACTGTCTCAAGATCTCCTTGTTAATGCAGACAGTGGTTTCTATAGGAGGACCAAGACGTAAACAACACATAGGAAAGGTCCAGTCAAGTTTTATTCCTAAGCACTTACATTAGGTGATGAATTAAATTGGTGGAAATGTGGTCTGGCATTTTTAAGATATGATAATTCATGTTTGTCACAGGATAGTCCGCTTCTGTTGTCAGAAACAGCGATGTTACTCCCCTATCTTCAGATTACTGATATGGCAAGACTTACTTTTCCCCAGGCAGTTAGAAAATGGGAAGAACTATAAGAGTTGGAATGTAGGTGGGAACTCTAGGGATTTGTAATGCATTATTATAAATTGCTTTGCTATTTATGCAGATTTAAATAATAAAATATATGCATAAGCCGCCTTATCAGCTGCATTAAATATGTTTTCAAAGAAAGAACTAAGCCACCCTGCATTTAAAAATCCCCTCTGCCTTTACATCCCATCATCACTGCAGGATCTCTACTCCTCTGCATGCCCTTCGGAAGCTCTGCCTAGCAGCACGTGCAGATGGACAGACCTTAAATGTGGGTTATTTGGGGTCAAGCTGGGGTTTGTGCTATAGGGCTTTAAGCCCTTCACCCAGACAAGGCAGGATCTGCCTCTCTTTTAYCACGAGAGCAATTCATCCCAAATGCCTTTTCTGACCATCACTGAGACTCAGCAGGACAGAAAAAGACGCAATAAAAGTGGCGGAGGGTCCCAGGATGCCAAAATTTTAAATTTTAGCCTAAGACCATGAATAAATCGTGCAGACACAATTATGATGATTTATTAGGTATGCGAAAGGAACCTGGACAGAGGAGAGATTCTTTTCAGATATACTGACCAATGCAATAAATTCCTCACCTTCATAATGTGTTATCTTTAACCAAGAGACTTAATCAAGTGTGACTGCAAAAGGAAGTGTTTTCTCAGAAATAAGGTATTTATATGCATTTCTCATACGTGTGAGACAATGTCTAGAGGATGAATCTTCATCTCTAGCTGAGGGCTAGGTAGAAGTGTTAAAAAAAAATGGGTTCTGATAAAGTGCACAATGACGCTGTGAATAAATTCCATGAGATTTCTAGCATCTTTAATAGTTAAGTTGAAACATAGTGTTAAAAAAAAAAAAAAAGAAAAAAAAGAGAGAAACAAAAAGGAACCTTAGAGACAATCACCAAATGTCTGATTTTGAGTTAATTCTACCACAAATATCTGTTTTAACTTAGCTAAGATTACATGAATACATAATAATAAATCCTACTCTTTTTGTCAAGCTTTGTTATTTTCTATAATCTTTGATTTGTGCTTTTCGCAGCCAAAATTTTCCTGGCCTGAGCCACATCGCTGCTCTGAYGCCTCACTCCAGTGCAGAGGACAAGAGAAGAGAGAAACCTCCCTATCCCTCATGTGCAAAATTTTGTTTTGGAAAGGAGCTTGAAGTAGTTTTTAAAAGGTCAATTAATCAATCAGGGAAAAGTAAAAATGTTATTTGACTCAGAAGCCTTGCCACACCACTCGAATAATGAATGATGAATACTAAGCCTTTGAGTGAATTCTTGCAATCAGCAGCCCATGACTAATCGATAGGCTGACATTTTCGCACAGTTTCAAAAAGTGATCAAATTTCATAAATATCACGGATTGTCGTGGAAAAAATATCATGGGGGGGGGGAATGGGGAGGGTGTCAAAATTTGCCAGTAAATTGCTTTCTGTGGTCTGYGCACCCAGGTTTGGGTGCAGGCAATGCGCGGGGAGAAGGCGCCACCTATAGCTCTGTCAAACCCTGGCTTTGCCCTGTGACGAGGTTAAAAGTTTGCCTSAAAAAAAGGTTTTCTGTAAAAATAAATAAATAAATAAAAAGACTTGTGAAAACCATTGCACTCTGCACCATGCAACACTGTTGCTCAAATATTAGCTGTATATGTCATCAAGAGAGTACACTTTACATGAGTTAAGAACTGGCAGACATCTCAAAGCGCAGATTATTAATGCTTTCCCTGGGTTTTGGAAGTCATTGCTGACTCGCTACTGAACAAATTTGCGGATGACACCGTGGTCAGCAGTGTGGCAAACACTTAGGAAAGCAGATCCACAGTGATCCAAATTGCTTGAAGAGTTAGGCTTTACTGATAAATTGTATTTTAAGGTTATACAAAAGTTATTCATCAGGAAGAGGAGACAGAAAAGAGGGCATTCTGGAAAGCACAGACCCTAAAAAGAACTTAATGTGAAATTAAGTTCTGGCTGGTGTGCATGAGCCAGAGGGACTGGCATCACCTGGGTCCTAGCCAAGCTAAAAAGCATAACAAACAGCTAAGGTGTCTGCATGACACCTTTTCTTTTCTAGCTTTCATATGTTACCTAATTTTACCCCAAAGGTGTTCAGGTGCAAATTTATTAAAGTGCTTCTAATACTGAGAGTTATGAGAGAACCAGGTCAGTGACTTTGTTTGCAAGGATGCTGGCACCAAGCCCTGCTTGGGGAAATGTCAATGAATTCAGGCCATAACAGACCCAGCATGCATTGTTTTCTTTTCTTGGATTTGTGTTTTTGCTTCTTTTTTAACAAAACAAGACTCAAACCTTCTGAATTCATCTTCAGCCATTATAATTAACTAAATAAGTTCTTTTATTTCCCACTTGATGTGGTTTAGGTACCTTGAAGCTAGTCTATCTGGGATAAATTAAATTGATCTTTTTCTGATCAATGATCAAAATGTACTACTTAGAAACTAAATATTTTGCATAAATGGTCTTGCTTTTATTGCAGTTAAGAAAATATTAAAAAAAGAGGAAGCTTATTATTTGAAGAGGGAGAGGAAAGCTGTGGGCAAATAGAAATCAGAACCTTTGAATCCAAAGCAATTATATTTTTTGCTTTTTTTTAATATCTTTTCATCATCATTTTTCTCAGCTTCTAGGCAATCAAGATGGATTAGAATTTTTTTTTTAACAAATTCCTTTTTCTTTTGAGTGTTGTTGAGTATGTAATAATACTTAACACTGCACTTCTAGTCCAGTTTCTCAACAAGCATATTATCTTTGGAACAACAGTTGTAGTAGGAAAAGCAAAAATGTATTTAAAACACAAAGCAGTCACCAGTCACACACTCTCATAATCCTGACAGAAAGCTTATGCCATTTTTTTGAAAGACGTAGAAATAATCATATATCAGCTTACTGCTTTCCTGAGGAAACACTTCTGGTTTTAAGACTCAGGAAAAAAAAAAAGTTTTTTTAAAAAAAAAGAGGAAAGGAGGCAGACAGCAAAAGGGAAAAAAAGAGAAAGAGGAAAAAGCAGGAGTGAATGAGAAGGATGGGGGAAAAAACTAACCTGTTAAAGGCAGAGTCACTAATATCATTCCTTCAGTCATTGTGATCATCTCCTAAAAACRTCTGTATACTTGCGTGCTCTGCAGGGTATCAACTTTATCGATAGATAATTATTGGTTTCCTATCTTTACAGTTTCCTTTGCAGTTTAGTAGTGTACACTTCAGTCTTCATTGTCCTTGGCTAGCTCCTGGAAGCCAATTTGTAACATCAGTTTTTGTTTGAAAAATATCTTTGAAAAGAAGGCTACTTCTGAAATATCACCTTAAGTTCAGCTTATAATGTGATTCAGAGAAACAGAACATGGGTTAAAGATTAATTACTCTTAGAAAAGAAACAAAAACTTGAGCTTAAGTAGCTATTCTCAGACAAGAGAGAGTGTTCTTTAAAAAAGAAAAATCAAGAAGATAAGAACAAAAATGTTAAAAAAAAAAAATGAATGCACCTAGAGTTTATAAGTAGAATCACTTTCCACAAAATCCTTCATTATCTGGGATATCTTTTCAAATATTGATCCAGGACTTTGGATGCTTGGTCAGAGGTGAGGACATCAACCAGTAAAAATTGTACCTTTCTGAATTCTTGAAAGCTACTACAGCGGTTAAATATTACAGTTATTTCCATTCTGACACTTTCTACTGATTTCAGAATTATTTTCCATGTTCTGTACATACAGGGAATTTCTCCCAAAGCCACAGAATCTCACCATAGAATCTAAGGAAAAAAAAACCACCCCAGACGTTTCACCTTTTCCTACTCCAAGGTCATACTCATTTACTACTTTGTACCAAAAGAAAATGAAATCAGCCTGGTAAATATCAATAGAAAGCCATCAAGAAGAAAATGTTTCCTCTGTTCTCAGAGAAAAGAGAAGCAAATTCAAGCCTGACAAAGTTGTCACTAGCCAGGACCTGTCAGTCCTGCTTATTTTTAAAGCAAACAGCTGGTAGTAATGAGGTGATATGAGTCTCAGGAAGCAGAATCAAACAGCAGAAGTTGCATCATAGGAAACCTTGTTGGTTTGCCTGGTGGTCTGTAGGGGTGCAGAAAAGCAGACCTTTCTGTTTTCAAGACCTTGAGAAGTTTATCTTTTCAACGTGAGTCAAAACCTTTGTCAGGTCTCACTGAAGTGAGTAGAACGATTCATGATGTTTGCATTGAGAAAGGGCCCTGCCAGGAGAAGAGTAAATAGGTGGGTCACTAAGAAATGCTCACTGGAGTCCCACCTGTCATTCCATTCACAGCCATGAGAATCCTGAGATCYCCTTTCAGCTTCTTTGACATTCTTAGTAAAGCCAAAATGCTTTTTATAAATGTTTTGTAAATGTTTTTATAAATGTTTCGTAAATTGCTGTTTGATGCTATTTCCCTGTATCTTTCCTATACTTTTCTTAAAGTGTACACACGCCTCTTTGCAAAAACAAAAATTTGATCAGAACTAGATGAGTTGTTTTTTCATCTAAAAAAAGAAATCACAAGTATTTCTAGAATAAATACTGAATTTATGGAAACAGCGCTTACTCTCAAAAAAAAGATGTTTTCAGTGTAAAGTGTGATAAACACTATAATGATATTTATATGTCATTTTTGGAAAGAAACCTTAGGAGAAAAAAAAAAAGAAAAAAAAAAGAATGAGTTTCTTTTTTTTTGCAAATGAAAACTACTTGATTTTACATAATTCCCCAAGTTTACTGCACAGCATGTTTTGCGTATGTTTATTAATCAATGGATATTCGCTACACAGTGCTCACCTCCAGTCCACTTAATGATATTCCTTGTGGGACCAGTTCCACTGAGCTGTATGTTAAGCTTACCTTGCTTATAGCTCTGTGATCTATTTTCAAGGCATATTTTCTATGATTACTATCCTGATTTGAATGGAGTTCTACTAGGCAGAACAGCAAAAGCCTCCAAGGGGCTTGTCTAGACTCCTGGAGCTGTAATTGGAAGTCAAAAGCACATGAGCTTTTATTTATTGAAAGACACTATATGAAGATTTTTGAGAAGAGCAGCTTAAAAGCCCRGAGGGGTAGGATTCCAGAAAGGGAGACAACTTTGAGACTTCATTCTGCTTTCATTTGCACATAGTGCAAACTTGCATTAATGGTGTTATGTTATAGAGAAAGGCAGTTTTAAGATTACAATCAAGGAAAAGTCATAGGGGAATAAGCAGAGTATTTTTTTCTTAAATTTCTAGATTTCTACATTACAATTAAGTAAAGAATACATGAATAATTTGAGAAACTTTAAGATTTTTTAATCCTTTGTTTATATAATTTTTGTACACTTAATTAGTAAGTAGTTAAATAAAACATTATCTCATAAGCATTGAAATGTAGCCTATCTTTTCTTGGAGCACAATCACTTCACATAAAAGAGAAAGGAGCCTTACAGACATGGAAAAAACAGAGGAATTGGTTCAGGTTTTTGGTTTTTTTTTTTTACTCTKGGTGATAGGTTCCCTTTGAAGTGATCTTGCTTTGGTATTTGTGCTTAAATATGAAAAAGCTTCTCACCAGAAAGGGTTAAAATCCTTTTGTTAAAATCACCGCATTAATCGCTAATCACTATTGCAGAATTAATCAAAAAATGTACAAACAAACAAATAGAAATAGCACAAACACATGAGGCTGTATTTCTTACTTTCTACAGAATTTCTCTTTCTCAGCAGAGTCCCATGCAAAATAATACCAGCTCTCAACTGGCCACGCTGCCTCTAAAGTCTGGCTTAGAAATGATAATATAATTGAATACAGCTTGAATGCCATTTTGAGTGAGAAGAGCTGCCTACCCTGGGATCATTTATGCTGGTGGACTGAATAAAAAGGCTGCAGCTTTCCTCGACTCAAAGCAAACCAAACTCAAGGTAGGATGAACAATGAATATAAGATGTGGAAAACAAATACAGTAAAAATGAGCAGTTTACATAACTACTTATAGGCTAGGACTGCTCCAGAAGCCCAGCTGTTTTTTACACAAATAAGCAATATTTTATTGGAGGTCACTGTGAAAGATTTACACAACGTAGATTTATATATATGGACATATGTAATGTATCCACCTAATATACCTTTACAGCTGCTTTGTACATATAAATGTTTAAGCCATTCTTGCACAAGTTGAAAATTCAGCCYCAAAATTAGCAAACAAGCTTGTCATTTCATTATTTACTTTTTCACTACTAAATGCTAGTAGGTAGATATGACATTATTTTACCTTGTGCTTTAGATTTGTACCTACTAGGTAATGGGTAATAGAATATTCAGCCTTGATTAGTGAATTACAATGAAAGTGCTCATTTTCTGTGATTCCAAGAAAAAGGAATAAAGAAAATGATAAAGGAATAAAGAAAATAATAAAAAATATATCAGAAAGGAGGACATTAAAAGGAAGAGATATTAGAGATGAAATGTATCCTCTGACAGCCTAGTTTAGCATTCTTACCCTGCCGGGATGCCAGCAGTTCCAACAAGAAGGACTCATCAACTTGCAGACCCAGTGCAAGTAAGGCTATTCAGGTGAATAAGTTTTGAATCAAAATTTTCCATGGGAGAAAGATGAGCTTTGTAGCCCTTGGGATAGTTTTGTGGCAAATAATAAGGCGGTCAAGAAATTCTGTGCTTGAGGAGCTGGTCCAGATTTTATGCATGACATTATTCCACTGTACAACTTTATTGACTTAGTGGAATGAATCCTGAACAGCATAAATAGAGTCCAGCCCAAGACTGTCTGTTATTTGCAACAAGAGGGTAAATAAGCCACACAGGGAGAGCAAGATTAGCCCCAATACATTAGTATTTCACAGTACATCCCTCAAATAGTAAGGCTATAATCAAGGTGAACAGTAAAGAGCTTGCTTCGAGTTTGTAGCCTGAATATATTTTTTACATGTGTGTGTGGATTTTGACCCACTTAATGGCTAGACAATCTTAGAGATGAATAAAAAAATTTATTTTTATGCTGAAGAACACAACAAATTCAAAGGAAAAGAGAAGAAAGGGACATGCATAAAAACTAAGACATTAGAAACAATCTGTGTGTAATCCATCAGACCTAAAGAGGCACGGAGAAACAGATTCAAATATATATACATATATATATCCTGTTGTTGTTTTTTGTTTGTTTGTTTKTTTTTTCACTCATGTTGGGTACTTAAGATCCCCCAAACCTTCTGTCATTTCTATTTATCACTATTTATCAGAATGAGCAACTGTTGAACTGTTTAGACTTGCACCTCATTCCAGATCCGAAACTCCAATGGGGTCTGTCATCTAACGGGATTTTCAAGCAAAGCTAGGCACCAAACCTCAGTTATAACATACTTGATGAGAACTAGGTCCTTAAAGAAGTAATTTAAAGGAGGTATCTGAGCTGTCAAAGCCATTCAAGAGACAAATGGTAAAGGAAAGTCACATAATGGTCTAGGAAAAGGTAACAATACAGGAAAGTCAGGTAATGGAGGACATTAGACATCAAAGCAGTTCATCTGTTTGTACTGGATGACGAACCATGGCAAGATCCTTCCCTTTCTCTGGATCCATGTTTGCAAACTGTCTTTGAGCTAGATACTTAGCCCACACTACCTAAGAGCTAAAATCCTATTTATTGTTGTTTTTTTCTTTCCCTCCTCACATACTATATTATACTGCTTCTACCCATTTTTTTCAAACCCCTTCTGTAACCYACCATTGCTAACCCCATCATGTCCTAGGTCTTAGTTTGGCAATATATAATACATGTGGCATGTGCTAKGAGGATATTTTCTGGGCCCTGCTTTCAGGGGTCCTGAATACATTCCTCATCTTAATTTGACAATCTCTTCTCACAGGGTTTTTATGGATTTTTATTGGAACTAGGACTCTAAGCAGCTTGCTAGCAGGGACAACATCAATATTTTCAAAATGTTTGTCTAAACCCTAATTGCATTTTCTGATTGACCTAATCCAAAATTTGCTTTGAATTTTCATTTCATGATACTGTTCAAAGTCTCAATGGATTTTCTTGGTTTAAGGGCGTGAAAAAAGGTCAAAATCTGATAATTTCTTGTCAGCACTACTGAGGAATTTATCCTGTGCTAGTGCAGATCATTATGGCCTCGAGTTGAGAAACATCCAAGCATAAGGAAGGACCTCATGTTTAACCCATGGATATCTCATATAGAACCAATTTATTTAATTCAGATTATTTCATCCCCCAGCTTTTTAAGTACATTTTATATTCTTTTGACAATTGCTACTTAAAATTCCTTAAACACTGATATCTTGACAGTTTCTCTTATTTAGGAGCTGTTCTGCAGCATTCATCAATGACTTATTAGAGCCTCCTTCTTTCTCACAGCACACATAAGTTTGGTAAGAGTATTTATTATTCTGCTTCTCTGGTTATGAACACGGTCTTAAATGAGGACAGCGAGAAAGCAGGTGGCTTTCCCAAGGTCATATGCAGAGATTTTTTTCCAACAGCTAGTAAAGAAGCTAAAACTCCCACTTCACTGCTTTAACCTTTATTTTTTACTACTTAGAAAGTGATTGCACCATTTATTAAAACTTAGATACTGGAGAAGACTATTTACTCATGTAATGTAATGAGCAAGCATATCAAGAGGCCTGGTGTCAAGACAGACACAGAGAAAGAGTTAAGGGGCCGTTCTTCAACTGCTTTTTAACGCTCCACTTACGGAAGCTCGTATTTTAATGGCCCCAACTAGGATTAGAAGTTAACACCTCATTAAGGTGAATGGGGGATATAGTTTGCACCTTTACTGTTGCTTCTATGTGGTGTGGCTTGCAGGCTCCTTCTACTGTTTCTGGAGGGCAGGCTTGAAGAGTACAAGGGTGCGTCAT
This sequence comes from Nothoprocta perdicaria, assembly GCF_003342845.1. NCBI lineage: Eukaryota > Metazoa > Chordata > Aves > Tinamiformes > Tinamidae > Nothoprocta > Nothoprocta perdicaria. Next base: position 820,879 of record NW_020455205.1, on the reverse strand, counting down.
TAATTTATATAGGGAAGTCTCTTTGTAAAAGAAATAGCAAGTGATTGTATTTTTAATGAAATCCTAGTTCTGGAGAAAATGTTTTGCCAGTGTAAAGACCAACATATCAAGGGGATTTAAGAACTTTTTGCACCCACTCTTTCCCAATGTTAAGTTTCATAGCAGAAAGGAAATCTTATTACTGAAAATACCAATTTTATACAGGTGCATTTCTGTAAAAGAGCACTCAGTAAGACCTAAACCCCTCCCCTATGAGGAGGTAAAACATCTGTTTCCCTCATGGCTGCATTTGTGTTCAGTATTAAAATAGGTAAGGATCTAAAGTCCACCTACAGGCAGAAATGTACCTGGCCATTTAATAATGGAATCCAGTGCCAGACTAAAAATATTTTGTGTATTGATACATGATTTTCCTTCATTAGACATTACATGTCTTTTTCACAAGGAGATTGGTACCATGGTCCAGATCAAACWGCTGAAGGAGGGTAGACACAGGAGAGATGATTTGCTCATGTTTATCAAACAAAACAGTCCAGGTCTTCCTGCACGCTAATGCCAGACACTTCCCTGCCTCTGTTTTAGTTTCCTTACTTGGAACCATGTAGGTTTGAGATAAATAGTTATGGAGAATCACAGATGACCATAAAGGTCTAAAAAGATGACAGAGAATAACCTTAATACAYAGATGAACACGTGCACACACACATTCTGGCACACTACACCATAGTGAAAACWCTTTTACATTACTAACATTACCGAGTTACGCAGAGAAGGGGAAAGAGTGGAGATATCTATGAGAATGTTTATGTCTYCCTTGTTTTGGGGTCCTTTCTAACTTACCTTTTTAATAGTGTTCACTTCAAGTACATTAAAGGTGTTCAGTTTTAAAGTACCTTTTAAATATCAATGCCCTTATCCATAGAGAAATAGAAGAATTACCTCTGAAATTATACAGTATGCAATCCAATAAATCCAATACTTAAGAGCCTACAACAACTGTTYTCATTCAAAACACAAAAGTTTAATAGAATAAATACTGTAGCAGACTTAGGGACCAATGGGATATAACTGCTAGCAATTAATGCTAATTGCTAACCAAGGTTCTAGAAGAGATTAGTGATTTTAGATATCTAACATTGRAAAAATGTCTGATAAGAAATTGATTTTTCAGTAGAGGAATGGTCTCCTTTTCCTGAGAACCATGTCCTTTTAAATTATCTCCCAGAATGAATGAATTTAAAACTACCACTTCTGGAAATCTTGTCCAGATTTTAGCAGCTATGTTATTACCCAAATGATGTGTATTTTATTTTCTGATTTCTTAAAAATCCATTTCCCTTGCTCTATCAAGTTTGAAGCTATTATACTTTGAATCATAGAATGCTCTATGCTGCTGAACAGATAAAATCAATAGGCAACATTTTAATCCAGACATACTGCCTAGGTATCTAGGACAGGTATTTGCAAAGTAAAGGCCTTGAAGCCTACAGCACATTGACGTCAAAGTTCTCTTAATGCTGTGGGTCACATTTTTCATTTTCCAAAGCAGTTGCAGSCTGGATTAGTCTCTAAGTAATTTAATTGTACACTTCTTGCTTAGTTGATAAGAGCTGAAATGTTATGTGACTTTCTTATAACCAGGAAGGAGTTAAAACATACTTGAAAACAGATAGATTGWTCTTAAACAAACCTAGATGTGTATTTACAAAAAAAAAAAGTTTCATAATATTTTCACTCTATGCTATTAGGAATTTTGAAACAACTAATTACTGCTGGTATGCAAATTCAGTGAAACTCAATTAAACAAATATCAGATATATGGATAAATCTGCTGGCAAAGACATGTGCTTTATATCAGTTTGTACACATCCTGTGTTTGTCATGAAACCTGTTTAAACAAATAAGTGATAAAAGACTAAATGAGTCAATGAAAAAAATCCCCTAAGCACCAAGCGCTGAATTGTATGTTATTATACCTCTCCATGGGTAAATGAGCTTGCCTGCTCTGCTGTAACAGACAAACTCCTAGTTAAGTAAACACTGTGTCTTTTAAAAGAATAGACCTAATAAAAGCCTGGCTTCTCTGTACATCAAGGAAATATATTATAAAACTGCTGTTACTGTTTTGCTACAAAGCCAAAAGGCATTTAGTTATCATAATAATGATATTTGCATACCAGATTTTTTTTTTCATCTGGGAAAATACTGTGCGAATGGAAGAGGGAAAACCAAACTGACTACGTCCAAGCTTATGATTGTAAAATCTCTGCTACCAAAGATATTTTAACTAGCTAGATTCCATTGATCTACAGCAAAGCTTTGTCAACTAAAGCTTTTTTTTTTCTTAAATTGATTCTCCATCTTGTCTTCTTATTCTTTCGACAGCACACAGCAGGAAGCTCTGTCTACATACAGAAAACAGGATCTTGCTGTAGGCATGGGTATAAAACAAAAAGACAGTGATTAAAGAAAAAAAACAGACTGCTGTTAGTATTTGATCTTAAAATTATTGATCTTGTCAATCAGTTACAGACACAGAGTGCCCATTTAAATCTGTAATAACTATTAATGTTACCACAAAAATGCTGACCACTTCAAAAAACAAAGAAATCTATATGATAATGCAATGTGATCCTTATTTGGCTGTGTAGCTCCTTGTAATATACGACTGTAAGTACAACATCAAACTTCACAAAGATCATATATCTAAACTTTGTTTTTGAAATTAATACACTATGAAAATATGACATTCTTGTATTTTGAAGACTTGTTAACCAAGACCTTTTTTTATTCTTCTTTTTGACTGCCAAAAATATTATTAGGTTTATCACATATATAATCAGTAAAATAATTTTCCCTAGAGCTGACCCAAGCTCTATTATGTTAAGATACTTTTAAAAATCCACAGAACTGAACCACCTCATGTGAAGCTCTGTCTGTGCTCATCCTGTCTGTCTTGAGATCTTGTAGTTGCACTGACAGGTGCATCTAAACCTATTTATGTCTAAGTACAAGAGAAAAGTAATCTAAAGAAGAAAAGTCCTACTTGAAAATTAAATTCACTTCAATTGCTGATCATATTAAAATGACAAAACATTTGACTATCAGGARCAAAAGAACATCCAAAAGAAACACATTATATGTTTTATCTCTCAATCAAATATCTATCAGTAAAGCTTGCCCTCTTAAGACGATGTATAAATTTAAAAGGGCAATATTTGTTGCACACTAAGTCCTGCAGTGAACCAACTTAAAAATACTGAGCACAAATGTTCAAGTAACCTGCTGCATTATCCTCTTCTCTATCACTATAAAGAGGGGAAGGCATTTACTAATAATTTGATAATATCATTGTGACCAGAAAAGGATACAAATAACATAGACAGCTGAATCTAATCTGTAACTAGTAGATGCATGCAGAAAAGTACATTTAAATAACAGATAAGTAGGAATATATTGTTGTTTGGTGCCGGCCGGAGGGTTTATGGAAAGCCTTTTTCCATATCTAATATGTGTAAATTAAATTTTATGAAATGCATTTTAAATGCACTCCATTGATCTTCTGAATTTATCATAAGCCTCCAGTTCATATTTTGGTGCCAGTCGAGTCTGTCACATGATTTTGAAACCAATAGAGGCTCATACTGAAGGGTTTTTCTTTGTTTGAATTACTTTATTGGTTGAGTGGAAGGATTAAAGATAGACTAAAAAGTCATTATGATGATGTAATAAAACACACAGTGATTGTGCCTTCACTTTGAAAAATGCTTCTTAAGCACATTGTTCTGCAAGAAGCCAGAACGAAATGTCATTGGCATCTGGACATGCGGATGACTATTCTTTTTTTTAACATTTTTGTTGTTTTATTTTTAATCTTGACAATGTATGAGTAAAGAGTTAAATATTTATGACAAATATTACCAATACGACCATGAATTGCTCACCTGTCCTTATTATGCATAGAATAAAATTATTTAAATTATTTTAAAGTGAAAGATGGACAGAAAATGCAGTAACTTTGAAACTCTACTTTTTGATTTTGCATATAAGACTTGATTCACATTAAAAAATAAAAACCCGAATGCTAATTTTTCAATGCATTTGTATGGTGTGTTACATGTAGAGCTTTTGGTGAATGAGAAGTTACACGTGGAACTCCAGGATTAAATAATATATCAATGAAGAAAGCCTGAAGAATACAGATCATATTATGATATAGGATCTAAAWAATCCTCATTTTCCTGCACTGGGAACAATTAATGTGAAACCTTTCCCCCTTGCTCCCAAAGAGAGATGGTTTTGTTTCTTTGTTTGCATTTTAAGATTATTTTAAGATTGTAAGATTACCAAGATCTGATATAGACTTAATTTTGGCCTCCAGTGTACAGGCATGTATCACTATTTATCTTGTCAAGTCTTCTATTGTGCATACATGTGGAGCAATATGTACTTGCGCACCTGCAGTAGAGCGTGAGCAGTTTGGCACAGCAGAGAGCAGTAAAACCATTTATACCTTGCAAAATATTTGCAAGTACAAAATTGCCAAGAATGCAAAACATGAGAATTATAAGAACAGGTTTTCAATAAAACAGCATTTTCATTCTTATTTATATGTTCACATCATGTAAATGATGAACTGAGGATTGTTTGGTCACAGATACGGTGAAGGAAATGTACAATTTAAAAAGAAGAAAAAAGGCGAACCTGCTAGCTGTGCAGAAGTACAGTTCTGAGAAAGCTCAGAAGTTGGCCACAGTCAATAGGAAGCTTGGGCATAAGGAAAGCCGGGTTATTTCTTTGGTTGCCTGTCTTTGTTCACTCCATAATCATTTCTTCATGACAACGGCACAACAGAGCCACCAAAGATCTTGGAGACAGSGTGCAGGATGACCATTCACTTTGATCCAGGATACCAGACAAGGATGCAGGCATTTTGGTGCTGCACTTCAGCAGTGCTGGCCTCAGCCATCATCGGATGCTTCTGTTTCATCAGTCTGCTCTGGAATCTCTCTTACTGGAAAATTTAAGAGATCTGAGATTTTTTTTTCCAGCTTTAGAGCCTCAGTAACCACAGAATTTCAGTTCCTTACACCCTTGGTCAGTTCTCACCGACAAGTTTGAATATTCTGCCTTCAGAACAGCCAGCCATAATTTGATCCCTAGATAAAATCTTGGAATCCTGCTAATTACTTCTAGTGAAAAACAGTACAGCTGAGACACAGCCCACTGATCCAGAATCATGTCCTCCGTGACTACAGTCAGAACCTCATTTCCATGTTGATGTCTCTTGGCTCTCTAGAAGATGATGGCTGCCCTCTAGTGACAGAGATTTTTCCACTGACACATTGCACTAGATGCAAATATGTTAATAATAGTCTTTTAAATCAATATAAAACAAGGAGTTTGAATCTAAGAAAGATAGAGAATCTTCAGATCCTGAGAAAAAGTACTGGGCTTTGATTCATCAGAAAAAAAATAAAGCATTCCAAGTTGAACGGACATGCCATCTTTGGTTGAAGCAACCTTTAATGAAAATTTTGTTTAACCAAAAGTTCGCTGATTTCTAAAATTTCTGACATTTCTAATAGCAGATAAAATGCTTTGATTATTTTAGTAAGCATAGAACAAGTTTTAAAATGCAGAGAGATTCATTTTCTGCCAGAAGCATCCAACTGATTCTCAGGCACTAAAAGTGACATGAAAAAATATTTTTTTTACAGTACTCCTATGTGTATGTGTGCATGCATGTGTAAGCAGTAACAGCGTGATGTTTTTGTAATATCCTGGGTGAAATTACAACGTCAACTGCAGGGCCAGTTCTGGAGTTCATTTCTGGAACATTTCTGCAGACAGTATCAATTGCTGGAAACATCCATGGAAGCCATGAAAGGTTGTACCAAAAATGAATCATCAAGAACTACACTGAATGTTAACATCACTGTGTTTTTTTTTTTTTTTTTTTTTTTTGTTAGCTGCGAGGCACATTGAATATAATGATGAGATTCGTATCAATCATACTAAACAATATCCTACTAAAGAATATTATATTAAGGAATATTCTATTGGATGCTGAGTGATCTGAGTGAAGCTAAAATCATGTTTACTGGAAAATTACAGRGAAAAATTATTATATTTCTACACAATATATCTCAGAATATGTGATTCAGGGATGGAACATAAATTTTCTATGATGCCCTGATGTCTATGAGAAAGAAATAATTCATTCAACACAAGTTTATATTGCAAGTGCTTTGCATTACATTCCTTTCATTGGGAATTTTCCTCTTTGTCCCTGCCTCGCCTCTCCTCTCCTCTCTTATCCTCTCCTCCTCAGCTCACCCCACCTCTCCTTTCCCTTTCTCTCCCTTCCTCCCTTTCTCTCTCTCTCTCTCTCTCTCTCTCTCTCTCTCTCTCTCTCTCTTTCTCCTTCCTTCCCTCCCTCTCTCCCTCTCCCTCTCTTTCTTTTTTCAACTTCACCTGTGGTCATTTCAAGATCTAAAACTAACTTTCCCTTAACTGATGCTTTGAACCTTCTACTACTCAGACATGACTAACATGACACCTACATTAACCTCAGTTACCCATGCTAGATATTTAGCTCTTTCCAGTTTGGCAAACCTGTTGCTCTGTGCCATGTTTCTTTTTGTTGTGATTCTGCTATGAAGAGCTGTCATCACAGACTGATAGAATCTCTAAAACTCTTCAACCTATATTTGCTCAAAGAAGGAGAAAAATACTTTTTTTTTTTTTTTCTCCTAACTACTGGCTTTGGCATCTAAATCTGCAAGTCAAGCTGACTCCTCACGGTTCCTCATAACTCATAAAGTTTTCTTTGTGAACTGGGAAAATGCAACCTGGAAATCATACCGACTCACTCAGAAATAATTGCKGTTTAGGAAAGCCCTTAAGTACATGCTTAAGTCACTCTCCAGTGTAATCTTGCCAAAGAATATAATGTTTTATATCAAAGCCAGTAATATTTTCTTCCTACATCAGTTAAATGTTATAGGAATAGTGATTCTGGCAAATTTACTGTCCTTAGTTACAAAAACTTTTAATAAAGAAAACAGTTCCTTATTGACAAAAGCACTTACTCTACCCTGTAGAGTGTAAACTCCATTGACTTTTGTGGGATTTAAACAAATATTGAACTCTTTCCCCAATTTTACGTGTTTTTCTAAAGCATGCCTTGAAAGCCCCTCCGTCCAGGGATCACATGTGTGTATTTTTTGTGCATAGTTGAATTGCAACTTACATTTAGTTTCAGCTGTTTTAACACAAAAAAAAGTCTAACGTCAGCACAGCAAAACATTTCTGAGAAGTGAGTTTCTACACTTGGCAAGTCGTAATACTGTACTATTTACTTTTGTGCAGAGGAAGAATATAACCACTTTTTTATTATGAAAAACCATATGGACTGTCTGGAATGTAGCATTTTAACCTAGATAGAATTCATGGACTAGTCTGACATTGCACCTGAACGAATGGAAAATTGATTATTTTACACATCTTTGTATAATAATGAATCTTTCATATAAAGAAACCATGATCTTGTCAGACTCCTCTGGCTATTGTCTTCTTCCTATGGGAAATATCGAGAACTGTAGCAATTCTGTTAGTGTTCTCTTTCAGCTGACCAATGAGAAATATCGGAAGGTCTATAAAGGGGAAAATTTCTCTAGCCTTGAATAAAACACCTCATTTCTGGGTACCCTCTCTGAGCAGGCCTCACTGCTTCATTGCCAGCTTATTATAACCTGTTGCTTTATCCAAAAGAAGGGAATAGTTTTTTCTTGTTATCCACAGATTTCTGATAAGACTTACAGAACACACTTAAGTTGGCAATATCCCCTTTAGCCATCCCCTTTAACATTCAAGTGTGGAAAAAGACACTCATGAAGTGGCTGCAATATCCATTTCAGCTTGCAGTGCCAGAAGAAACAGGTGCTTCCCATTTTTACAGTCTGTTACCACTTTTTTGAGGTCTTTCCAATCTTTTTTTTAAGGCAATGGAAGTCCAAATTATCACCTCACTCAGTTTTTACAGTGGTAGTGGTAACATTTTCTATTTATTATTTATAGTGGTAGGTGGAAGATTTTCCTACACAGAGGCAGGCTGATTCTCTGTAACTTCTCCCTTTGCTGTTAAGATTATTCAGAGAGAGACAGGTAGTCTCAGCACTCTGTCTTTATAAGTGTTGTAGATGTGATCTTTCTTACACAGGTATTGATGATTCTGTATTGACAAAAAGTGGTGTGATGGTTGATGTGCAGACCTCATTTTGGAGAAAGCTGAACTTTCCCTTTCATCTGTAACAGAAAATCTCGTTTTGATATTCGACTTTTGGAGAAGAGTGACTAACACTCAATGTCAATCCAACTGTGTCTTTTTATGTACTATCTTTTATATTGAATTGTTGGATCTTTTCTGTCTTTTCCTTCCTATTCTTCTCTAAGTTTCCTCTCCTCCTGCCATTTTCTTTCCTTTCCTGAAATCAYGCAAGAGATCTTAAACAACGAAAACCAATCCAAAACTGCTTTTTTATKTGGTCCTAGTACATATTCCTGTGAACATATATGATAGGAGATTAAAATGATTCAGAAGAATAGTGAGGAACATATTTATGTAACTTTCATTCCCTTTCAAAGTTAATGATCCTGTACTTTAGTTTCCCATCAAAATACTTTGATGAAAGCATTTAACATTCAGGCAACTTAGTTCTCTTTTTTTTTTTTTTTTTTTTTTTNTCTGGGTCAGGAAGTGATGCTACACTGAGCTATACCAGTTGACTCTCTGGCCTTTTATTGGTCTAGTAGTTTTTCTTGACAGTAATTTCAAGTGATAAAATCTGGATTCACATATTGAGTTCTTTAAATAGGTAGGTTTTATCATTTGCAGTCTGACCAAATGAAGGAAATCATACACATAACTAAATATAATAGTTCTTTCGAAACTATGTAAAAAATGCCTTCTAAACAAGATAAGAGTATTTTACTTGCAGCTGTAACATCCTCTGTGCATGGAAATCAGTGATTTAATCAGCTTTCGGATGTGTGTGAAGTCACACAAGATGTCACTAATAACTTTCTGCCACTGAAAAATGGATATCCTCCTTCCCACTACACTGGTGTTCTCTTCTTCTGCACCCTGTCATGACATTCAGGCTATCCGCCTCTGCAGTGAGTCAATTCTCAGCAACTCAGATAAAGATAAAACAGGTAGGTTTGTGCTCAATTAGTGCGCTGTACTGAATTGAGGTGAATAATGATCTCATCCCTGAAGGATCTGCTGAGTTCCAGAGCCTCTTCTCAGGTAGCAGAGGGCGGAACTGCAGGTCTGGGTGCAGAAGCAGTGGGAGCCAAGGAGGYCTTTTCCTTCCAGTAGCTTTGAGATATAAGATGTTTATTGTCTTGACTAATTTAAGAATTCTTCATGTTGCATCATTTTCACGTTCCACTTCCTGTAGTCTGTTCTTGTTATTGTTGTTAGTTTTTTCCCCGCCCCGTCCTTTAAATTAAAGCTTTAAATTTCTGAAAAGTATGCCATTTCATTGAAACAACCATGTTTCCCTTAGATGAGTCACTTTGGGTGAAACTTCATAGAAAAGGAAGAAGGTGTGGATGAGCCATATCTCTGTCATATCTAAAATAAGTTTATGGAAAGGAAAGAGTGGCAGAATCACCATAGTGAGAGAAGAAGGAATATGAGAGATCTGGTATTTCCGTGTCCTCACGCACCATCATGGTGATGGACATCTGGACATTTTGATTTAATGGCATTCTCTTGATCTCATTTATTTCCTGTGAATAGTGAAAACTGTGAAATCACAACTATTGTGAGGCAGCTCTTCTGTTAAGTCTTTGTTCAGGGACTGTCTCTCAGTTTGTACCACTGCTAAGCTGATAACCTGGTTGATCTCTAGGTGCTACAGTGATATCAATGTTTAACCACAATGATCAGAACTGAAATGATAGTATCCTGAATATTAGGTGCTTTGTAGATAGTCTGCCTTTGTAATAGAATATCTAAATTTTATTCTTGGTCTAGAAACTTGAGACTGCAAATTTAAAAAAATAAAATAAATAAAACAACTTTCTGTTATCATCATCTTCAGTTACCAACACCTGGATGGATATGTAACATATTGTCTCCTCCAACAAAATAAATACACATATAAAGCAATTTATCAGTAGAGCTGCCCCAAGTTCTATCCCAGAGATTTTATTTTTCACCATTTTTGCCCTTTCAGAAGTGTCTCAGAAAGTCTACTGATGGATCACATCTCCTTTTGCATGACCCTGTTTAGTGCTTCAGCAAGCAGAGACACTGCTGCTGACATCAACATGATGGCTTATAACATGTTTCATGCTAGAAAGATATTTGGAAGAATTTAACCTTGTAAACCAAGCAGATGAATCTTTGAAGAGTGCACCCACAAGAATGGTGCTGGTAATAAAGAAGGGTTAATATATAAAAAAAAAAAATCTTTGAAGTGGAGGAAAAAAATTGAGACGCATAAATTGGAGCTATGCAGCTTAGAGAAGGGCAAAGAAGATCAATGTGTTTATTATCAATAAATCAATTTGTTAATCCAGGTGGGATTCTGCAGCTGTAGGGTGTAGAGGGCAAAAGGAGGTAAGATGATTTTTTTTTTCTTAATAAGAAAAAATCAATATCCTAATCAAATATAAAATGGGAGGTGATGAGTAGACAAGAGAATGTACATATTATGATGGTTCTTTTTTTTTTTTTTTTTTTTCCTAATATCCATATTTCTGGCTCTTAATGAAGAAGGAACTCACTCTAAATTAGTATATATTGGTCATGACTTAGCCTGAACTAGCTAAAAACTCCGCTTAGCATATCCAAAGATAAAACTAGGGTAGAATTACCTACTTCTCTCAGTCACACTTAGTTCATAAGGATCAAATTAATTAAAAACCTTTGTTTTCAGTAAGATCAAGCTCATAGAGAGGATAGTTTAGAGGCAACTCTGATGAGGCTTTTCATAGCCTGGGCTTCAAAAGAGGCTTCCCTCCTCTTTCTGTTCAAGAACAGAGATTCACTAGCAGAATAWCTTGAAGCTATTGCAACCAAAGACCTCTCATTCATATGAACTAATGAAAGCCACTTCTGCCTATCATGGTATGTCACTCCTATCGTTATACTGTCTACAGTACACAACCCAGACAATATAATATACATGCTTTTGAAACATTGCAGTTCAGTAAGGCTTCTGAAGCATAACAGTTTACAAAATGATTCTTGCATTTTGCAGCAAACATTTTGGAACAGGCTACAACAAAAATCATTAAATACCTGCCACATATTTTGTGTTCTACATACACCTCAAGCATTTTTATTAGTTTATTAAAATATCATCTTATTAAAGATGCAGGCTTATGACTAATATGGAACTCATTGCATATATACAATATAAAACAAAATCAAAACCTTAAAAGAATCTTTATAGGAGTTCTCTTTTTTTTTTTTTTTACCATGAATGTTCCCAGACTCATAAAGAGGTAGATTGGCACTGCTAAAATATAAGGTAGTGTAAAAGGGATGGGATGAGTAAACAGAATCCCTCATCGATATATAAATATATAAATTTGAGTCTAGATAAAGTAAAATAAAATAAAASTATGGATACGATGGACTCAATGTGTTCATTTTTTGGTTAGTCTCAGATTAACTATTCGTTCTCAGGGAGGCTTGTTGAATGCTACAATATGCTTGGAAACATCTCYGCATACATAAAAAATATCAAGGATTAGAAAGCCAGTTACTTATTGTACTGGGAAAACTAAAACTATTTTTGGATGAACTGGTTAGTTCAATCCACGTTCATGTATATGTTGCATAAAAAAATGCCTTGCATCTGCAAGAAGATTTTCTTTATAGARGATCTACACCTTCATCTGTCCTGTGAGTGTCTACTGACTCAATATGGTCATGCAAGAATGAATTCTTAATTTAGCACAGGATAAAACAGTTTCACATTTGAGGAAAAGAACAACAAAATGGCTTGTCAGATCCATTATCTAGAATGTACAATCATGTGGCATATCTGGAAGAATATACTAATTATTTTATTATATTCAGCCTATTTTTTTAAAGAGAATCGTTTTGTGTAATTACTGCTTTCTCATTTTTAATATTTTGAAATATATTGGCAATAGATAGGATGGAGGTGAACAAGACTTAAAMATCTTTCTTCTTATTAATCTGAAATATTATTAAAACCTGAAAAGAAAAGAARCATAACAAYGTTGTCCATTCTTTTTATGYCAGGTTAACAGCTAAATAAGATGAAGAGTTCATTGGATTAATTAATTATCTGCAACATATATTTGCCCAAAACATATGCTAAAAGTAAAATACAGGATCATGTTGTCTAAGTAAGTAGAAATTTTATCTTTTTTTTTTTTTGCCTTTCCATATACAAAAATGGTTGCTTTTGACACCTTCTAGCACTGTTTAAAACTAAAACTAGATGGTTTTTGCATCTTGTTGTTCAGTTATTTAAAACATTTTTAAATATAAGAATTCAATATATAATCATTATTTTGAGGTGAAATTATCAGTCATAAAAAATTCCATCTGGACTTTACTGGTAACTTAATACTTTCTTACAATAAGCCTATCAGAGTCAACATGTTACCTCACSGTGAACTATGGATTGTCTTTTCACATTCAGGGAGCACAAAATACTTAATCCCTAATTTACCTTGACTTTTCAGAAATACAAGAATGAARTATTCCTTCCAGCTTGGATAGTCTTGATTGGATTAAGTACCCAAACATTATCACATCTCTTGTTGTATCTCCTTCTCTTTCAGTGTCATTCTGGTATCTGTTACCCCACCCAAGCACTTGAACACAACAATTTATATTAATTTAGACAATTTGTTTCTTCTGTTGGCAGTATTTGTTTTGTACCCTAGTGGGACAAGAAGAGACTGAAACATGTTTTTCTACAAGTTCTCAAGGCAACAGAGGAAAAATTTTTGTGTTTTGTATAAACTGGATTCAAACTATAGCGACATGTCTATGTCACTTTGCTGCTACTACCAAGTTTTATAATGTGCACACGGAACATGTTGTTTTCATTTTATTAAGTTTAGCACTTCCTTATCTATTCTTAAATTCCAACTGCATATGTCTAAAACATGCAATTTAAAAGTTGTGGCCTCGGGCCAAGCACTCAGACAGTAGAAATTGTTAATGACATCAGCAAAGCTATGACAATTTAAACTGATTCTATTTTTTTTTTCAAAATTACTGGAAAGTAAAGCATAATAATTAAAATTTAGATACGTGGAATTAAATTATCTTTGGAATCATTTGCTGCTAGCTGATACAGGCAAAAACAGATAGAAAGTCCTCTCCTGTGTGCAGTCAGAATACAGAACACCAAAGGAAGTTGCTGATGGTTTGACTAGATGAGCGATAYTGCTGCTAACAGGGAACCTGAAGTCTTAATTGGTTTGCTGTAAACATTACAAACACGTCTGCATGCTTCCATTCACTTTGTGTGCTGTGTATTAGATAGATGGTATTCTCACTGATAGCTGCAGTTTAATTACAATAAGTCTGTTCCTTATTCAATTTCAGTTGTGTCATCCCATTATGTCGCCCATGAAGCATTGCAAGGTTCAATACAACATGTATCATGATGTCAGAGAGATAATGCCAAGCAATGGCTCAATTTCAGTTGTAAGGATTTTCATCCAGATTGGAATCAATGTTGTAAATGGTTATTAAATCCACACATTCTGGCTAACTGAAGCAAAGTGAAAGGTTTGAAAAAGTACATTATTTTATTATTACAAAGAGGAATTGTAATGAGTTATAGACTTGCTCACAATTGGTGAATCTATTAATATAAACAAACATCTCAAACYGCACAGGACTAAGGACCCATAGGCTGCCTTCTGAGACTTAATGAATTCACTGTATGAATGAACTGATTCAGCCATTCTAGTTACTCAATTTACAAGAGCTGCTGAACAAATGAATGGAGCAATATGAGACAGGGTAGAATCCATGTTTGCTTCCCCCTCATCTCCTACTAGATAGTTTCCATGATCTTTGAAAAATGCCATTAGATTTCCTCTTTCACATTTTTGTGGGATGCACTTTTTAACTAACAAAATCCACTTGCATGAGTGCCATAATGTTCACTTTCTCAAAGGCTAGATAAATATGATATATTTGGACACTTTGGGAGAGAAAATTTGCCTGAGGATGTTCATGAGAAAGGGTAATAAGATGATATATACGTCTGTGAGACAGGTTTGAGAGTAGGACTTGTCCAAACATTTCACCATCTCAAAGAAACTATGGTTCCAAAGACTTTCGAGRATAAAATATATGGAAAAGTAGAACTTTCTTAAGTACATTCATACGAGCAGATTCCAGAATGCAAAAGCTAGTAAAGCGGTTATCGGGGTGAATATTTTAGGTATTTTTTATATATATATGATAATAYGATTCTTTACGATAAATATCAACTACGATAAATAGTTGACAAGTAGAAAATAAATTCATAATACAGTTGAGGGTGACAGAAAGAAGYAAATCTCTAGGACAAGATTATTGGTAACATCAGTGTCACTGGGTGAGAAGGTGCTTTAAGCTTTTCTTCAAATGAAATATAAGGAAGAGGGTTAGTTATGACATGAATAAGCACTAAAATCTTATTTTGCCTGACATTGATTATTCTGAATTAGTCTTCTTGCTAATCTGCATTGTTTATTTCATAGCTAAAAATGGCTAGGAAACATGATTTATTGAATAGTAGATTAGAACACCGGTTTGCAATAACTGATTCTTAATCCACCCTTCAGTTTGATCGATAGTCTCTCATCCCTACAACCTTACAGAAAGAAAAGAAAAAAAGCCYTTAAAAATATATAAATGTCGCCTCAGGGTCTCAAGAGTATTTACTACTTTCCATTCAGTCCTCTACAGTGGCATGTTATTAAGTGGTGCTTCCAACTTCTGACTTTCAATATCATACTGAATTTAGGAAAGAGATCTCTTAGCAAAATGCAGATTTTTCGTGCTGCAATTTTTAGGGACTCTGCTTTCAGTTAAATGCTTTACRAAATGTGGATGCTAGATGAGCAGGATAAAACAACTGAGGAATCTTGCTATTTGGGAAATTACTTTTTTATATTAAATGATGGAAAATGGTGAACCTAATAAAGTAAAAGGGAAGGGGACTATCAACGATTCCCTGCAGGGCAGTTTGCCAGGCAATTTTGGCAAGATTTCCATGGTACTACCTTCAGGTTTTATTAAATTAAAATAAAACTTGTCGTTTTGGCTTTTACTGGCACAGTCAAATGTACAGTTTTTTAGTTAGTTCCAACATCATCCTTGCACTTGCAGCCAGCATTAACATTTCACAATGTAATATACATAGTTCTGTGGCATTTTTTACATATCTGGCAAAGAGTTGCTGAAAAATATTCTGCTTCAAGTTAAGAAAAGCAATCATGTCAACTCCTTTTCACTGTTCTCCCTCAGGGACCAAAGCATTTGGAAATGTAAATCAAATAATCAAAGAAATCAGAAATGGAAAAGTCCCATTAGGTCAACTAATCCAAGCCTCTAGTACCACGTAATTGTTCTCCATAACACTTTTTTCCACATTTTTTCACAGTCTGGTTTCAGATACTTGGGAACTTTGCTCCCATACAAGCCTGTGGAAGGCTGGATGAGGGAGTTCAGGTAAATCCAACATCACTTCTGARATCACCTCTTGGCTCTTCTAATTTGTCTTGGCAGTCATAGCTTTTTAGAGGCTTGTGTACACACTGGAGATGGCCAAAAGGAAAAGGAAAAGCTGTGGCTGTGTGCTCTCTCTCATCAGTCTCCCGGGATTTTCTTTATGAAGAAGGGCCAAAGTAATGCAAACCAGAACTACTTTGCATATAGGTAGGAAGAGCTTTATCATCTAGTTCTCCCACTGCTTGAGTCAGGAATTTGGCCTACAGGATTTCTGTCCGGTTTCCTAGGGATGAATGCTCCTACTAAATAGAATCKGTTACTAGTCACCCTAAAAGACACTCAGATTTTAATTATGTAAAGACTACTGTTGAAGATTTGTAWCATTCTTGGCCGCTTCCTAATGTGGTTTGATGGCAGCAGGTAAGCACATTTGGTAAGAGATGTATCCCCTTGCATTCCAGCTGATCCTCAAAGGTTGGAGGGACTGGGGGCAGCTGGACTCATCTCTTAATAGGGATACCAAACACTGAGGTAACTATAGGCCCAACTCTGGCAGTACCAGATTCACAGTCTCTCGACTGTAGGCCCAATCGCATTCAAAACAGCGAATTGAGTTCGCAAATAGTAAAATCAGCTACAGGCCCAACTCTGGCAGTATTGGGTTCATGAACAGCCTGTTAACTGTAGGTCTGATTGCCTTCAAAACAAGTAGTCAAATTCACAAACAGCATGATTTATTCAAATGCAACCTTTAGAGAACAGGGTTTAGATGTCAGTACAGGAAATTCTCCACTACTGTGTGGAGTTTTCAGCTAAGGCCTAGAGTACAAGTGTGCAATCATCACTCACCCCAGAAGATGGGAGGGCTCTCAACCTTGAGGAGTCTCTCAGGCAGTGTCCTGATGGGAACGGAGGGAAGCGGAGTCRACTGATCCAGATGTTACAATTGAGTCTTCCCTCCTCTCTTCTTTCTTTTTTCCTTTTTTCCTTCTTYCTTCTTTCTCCTTCCCTAGTTCCTCCTACCTACATACTACTCTCCTTTTATATTTTTTTCTTTTATGTTTAGGTGGAGTTTGAGTGACTCTAGTCATACTTACTTTCGTTATTGATTGGTTTAAAAATTCTCCCGAGTTAATCAAAAATCTAGAGAGCATGCTCAGTGATTGGTCGTTCCTTGGAAGCAGGTAACTTCTAGAATGGGGTTGTGTATTGGTATTATAATGAGATTAGAATCAGGAGAAGTTCATACACAGTCCATCAGAAGGGACTGATCTGCCACCATTGTTGGTCCAGCGCCAGACATCTTATCATACTGTGTGCTTTATCAGCTGCATGGTACGACCATGTTGCTACCTCTGCAGAGAATAGAACAGAATCTGGCTGCGGTGACTTCACTCCGCTCCGCCCTCCATTCACTCATCAGCTGCATGGCACTATCAGATTACCACCTCCACGGGGAATCCAATAAAGTTTGACCAGTGTGTGCTAGGAGGGCAGACTATGTTGTCAAGGGAATTGTGGAGAAGTAGATTCCATGCATACCAACCATCCTGGAAGTGGTAACTGTCTCTCATCTGAAGCAAACCTCTGTAATGTTATAACTTTTGTTTGGCCCTGTTGTTTTCTCTAATTTCCCCTTTCTTGAGCAATCCTCTCCCATTTCCTCTCAAGGCCTTGGACAGTTATTGATAAGAACGGAAGGAACAGAGAAAAAGAATTGACCTGGAGGAGCAGTCACTCACAAAGTACAGGAGTGAGTTACACTTTCTCAAGGGACAATCTGAGACATTCCAGTGTTATTCCAGTAGTGAAAAATAGCTTAAATTACTGGGCTGCTGGTGATGTTCTCCAGAAGTTCCTTTCTCATATTTCTACTCATTTGCAGGATAGAGACATGTATCTTGTCACTCTTGGGTGATTCAGGGGAACAGGAGTCACACAAGACATTTTGAGGGCCCAGAGATGCTACTGTTACTGCTTGAAGGTTCTCTGGATCATCTTTCTGCTTCCTGAGTGTCAGTTGCTCACAAGAAACCTASCATGTGCATGTGGGATGGCATATGGCAGAAAAGCATAGCAAAGGCATTTTCTCATCTGTAATTGCTTGCCCTTTTTTACATTCATTCACTATTTAGCCAGCAAGGACAATTACAGCCATCACAATGGATACCTATTTCATCCAAGTTCCGAGATAATTTCTTACATTCTTCTGTAAAAGGATGAGTATCACAGTTCAAACATGACCACGAGATTGTACTTGGATATGCTTCCCTAATGAGTCTCAGAAACTTTTTCTACTTATTATGAATGTGCATAAAAGATGCRCTAGATCTCAGAGGCCCTTGAAGATAACATATCTTGGATGTTTGGACTTTTTTTTTCCTTTTTTTTTTTTCCTCAATGAAAATGGAAGGTTAATCTAAACTCAATAATGACTCATGACAGAGAGAATAAACRTACTTTATATTTATCTTTGGCATCTTTTGAGCACCCTTCTCTGCAAACTGTGTCCTCTAKCATCATTGCATAATTTTGATCTTTGATTCTGACCCTGGGAAAAAGAGTCCTGCTGGCTATTGGCAGTTTGGGAATTTCCAGTGACTAGTTCACAATCTTAAGGACATTTGGTGTTGTACCTAGATAYAGCTTATATCTGTCAGTTTTTCATTCCTGCTTGCAGCCTCTTTTAACACCATGCATTCAGAATGCTACCAAAAAATAAATCAAGTTGCATGTTATTTTCCATACCAGATGATACAGCTATTACCCTCATTCTCTGCATTGAGATATACTTAATGCTAAGTACAATCAATATGTCAGTAGTCAGAACTAAATACACTGTGAGGAAAATGTAGACATTCCTTCTATGTATATGTACTGTGTCAGTTACAAAAGAAGTTGACTTATATATACACTTGAAAATACATGTGTTTTCATTTTGCAGTAGAGACCCCTATTTATTTCATTTCAGATTCACCACAGAAACTTGATATGCAAGTGAATAACTTAACAACATTGGGGAGATTTTAAGATTCCCTGGCTGTGGAGATTTATGCAAAGTGTTTATGGAAACGCAGAAAAGACTTTTTCATCATGAAAGGTCTAGATACACATTTTTCTATGAAATATGTCCTGGATTCTGTTTATTTATGGGTGTGATAGGAAATCTCTATATGAAGCCTAGAATATTGTGAACTATGCCTTATAAATAAATTTACTATGAGAAGTCTTTGAACTGTATCTGTAATAGCTGACATTGTTTCAGAATTTCTAAACCATGGCTATAGTTTGGGCCAGAGCTCATTTTACTGTWGCTGTGGGGAAAACAGAATTCACAGAATGTAGCCAGCACAGRCTCTCCTTTATGTGAAGAACTCACCTCTAGAATGAGAAACAGGTCTGTGAGTATACTMTTGTCCAATTCTCCACAATGCATTTTTTGCATTTCTGAATTTTCAATGACTTCAGCAATTGCTCACACTTGTATATTTAAAAAACACAAAATATAATCCACTCCATGCAAAGCACATATATTAAAAAAAAATCACATGAAAGGACTTTCAAAACACTAGGAACACTAAGCTGAGTAGATTATGAGTGCAAGTGCCAAAACAGCTTGATAAAGCCTTCAACCATATCAATCATACCGTATCTTTTTTTTTGTCATACTTGAATTTCTTGCCTTTCAGTACAATGCACACATTTTTTTTTTTTTCTGTGAAGAACACAATTAGTAGATGCATCTTAACAAGAAATATTCAAAAAATCTCATTCTCATGTATTTCCAGAGAAAGCTCATTTCCATAGCTTTTTAGGTTAGCATGTAGGAAAGGAAGCATCCCGATATTTTGGGGAAAATAATTCTATCCCCTTCTGTCAATAGTTTTAAAGATGATTACACCAGCCAGTGTATCAGTCACATTCTTCTGGTTTTATTCGACAAGTGTATAGCTTGAATTTTTGGTTGTCTTCCCATCTATGGCTTCCACCTTTATATCCAAACTAATAAGGCTCAGATGCATTTTTGATATTTTGGACTGTAACATTTGAATGATAGGTGCTCAAATTCCTGTCACTGAGAAGAACTCTAGAAACAAACAAGCAAACAAAAAGTAGTTTATTTGAGGCTGCTGACTTAAGCAGTCCCAACAGAAAAATAAAATAAAATAAAATAAAATAAAATAAAATAAAATAAAATAAAATAAAATAAAATAAAATAAAATAGTTAACTGACATGTAGTCAGAAAGGAAGTCCGTGAGCTGAAAGAATTAGATTTYTTTTTTTCTGAAATTGGATTTAAGCCAAGCAAAATTGAAGATAAATGCAAGCAGGTTAAGATGTTTGTTTATTCTGTGTTAATAAATAAGCTTTTCAAGGATTAAGTCTCTTCTTCCTAGATTATATCTGCTTGCTAATATATTCCTAGTGAAACTGAATGGAACACAAATAAGGCCTCTTTTAATCATTTTTTTTAAAATGCAAAATATAGAGTATTCTATATCACTGTTTTTTTTTTTCTTTTGCTTAATTTCTTCAACAATGACAAAAAGAATACAAAACTAACATTCCAAAATGTTTAGAGTGTAAATGTTCCTTCATTAAATCTCCTCAGCTACCATGTTCAGAGGAAAGGAACTGGCTTCATCTGGAAAAATGATATTGTAAATACAGTGAAATGAGCCCAGAAAGAGTCTGGAATAGTAATGAGATTGTACTGTTGTCTCCTGGTACTGTCTGTCTCTGAAGTACATTGTTTGATCGTTTTCATTTAAAATTCATATAGAAAACAACGTATTACAGGTTGCTTGCTTGCATCATCACAACTAATTAGGCTTTGGCTGAGTCTTCAGTGTCTACAAGAATGGAACTCATTTGTCTTCACGGTTCACCGTTAACTTTAGCATATTTATGTAAGGATGTAAGAGTCCATCTGTGCAGTATCAGGACCAATAGTGCTCTACACTTCTAATATTTCTCTGCATTTCTAAGTGATCATAAAATRGTAAGGTCTTGATCCGATGCCATCCATTCAAGTAAAAGTGATGACCCCACTGAATTGATTCTCTATGGCAGGACACTTACTGAATCCTACTACTACTTCAGAATTCACCTTCTGCTTCTATTTGGGATGACCTAAAAGAATGACTGTCAGAGAAAAAGCAGCAATTTTCCAGTTTTCCTCTTGCAAATGAGTGTCTTTTCTGTAGGTAAGCAGAAAATGTAAAATAACACCAATTTTTCTTCTAATTTACTAGTCAATCTTGTTCAGTTTGGGGAACATTCATTTAGTACATACCATTTAAGACAAAGCAAATCTATGTTTGTCATGCTCCCTTCACACTGTTACATTTTTATTGATTGCATAGTGACAATTAAATTATTGTGCTTTAAGCCACACTAGGCACATTTATTTCCCCCTCTCCTCCTTCCTCCGCCTCTGCATCTCTCTCTCCCTCCTTTTTTCCCCCCTTTTTTATACACTTCTTTGATTACTGCTAGATATAGGCATTAGATTGTTCTAAACCTCTGCATTTCCTAGCCTGATTGAGTGTATGGCTGCTCCCTGAAGAAAACCATTTGAAGAAGCGGCAGTATTTTTCTGAACTTAAAAAATGTCAGTAAACCTTGATCATTTCACCTATCCAGGAGTAGAGTTAGGGGGTATAAACTGTCTTTAYGAATGTATGCAGAAGTTACCCTTCCATCCCATAGACAATGCCTCAATCAACACATGTCAGTCTGTGTGTGGTGTGTGTTGTTTGTGCATGTGTGTGTAAGTGTCAGGGCATGACTGAAAACCTGGTGAAATCAATGGGAACCTCTTAGTTGAATCCATGGTGTTTTGATTAGAATTTGCATGTACCAGATTTACTGACTAAATAGGTGCAGTTGAAAAAACAGCTGTAATGTCTGCAGGTATTATTTAACAGGGAGCTATGAACTGACAGTGAACTACTACTGCAAAAGGCGTATGTGAGTATATGAAAGCAAAGGCTTCATTATTTGAGAGATGTACTTTGCTGAGTGATTTTAAAGTTCAAAATGTACTGACTAAGTTAAAGCAAGTATAAAAAGTTAGTGATAAACTTCAAAATTCTACTTTCAGTTCCCTGCTGCTTTCTGCCCTTAAAATTTATGTTTTTCTTGCARTCTGAGTGAGCGGACCAAGGGTGACTGGCTCTTTTTTCAGAGATACGCGTTCCACTTAAGCTGAAGGACACTGGCACTGCTGCACCTGTTTGATGGATAAACAGAGGATTTCACTCTTCAGAACTGTTACTCCAGACACATTCCCAGTGATTCTAAGTTCAGAGTTCAAGATATCCTTTTTTCTGCAATCATAAAAAATGTACAGAACTGTTCTTCAAAGCCAGAGGTCTTTCCAAATTCAAAACGCCACAATTGCTTATAACTCTTTTAARTTAACAGTCTCATTTAGATGTTTCCAGGCCAACTCTAACATGTCATTACAATAAACTTTTGACCTGTTCCCACCTTTCAGGGAATGATAATAAATTCAGAGGAAACATCACCATTCTGCATTCCCAGCTCTCCAAATGAACATCATAAAAATGATGGTTTAGAGTTGTTTTTCACAGAATATTTGTATGGAAGGATAAAATACCAAATAAAGCAATCTTTAAACCATTCAAGTAATTCATTAAATTCTCATAGAGGTTAAGAGAGGTTGGATATAAATGAAACATCCAAGTCTCTTGAAAGCTTTGGAATATGTTTTTTTGTGTGTGTGTTTGTTTCAAAGTGAAATGTTTCAGATAAATATGTTGCTTCCATTTTGACTTTGAACAAAAAAGGCAAAAAAAGGACATTCTGTTGTGCTTCTTGTAAATTGTCAGGCTTAACTTTTACAACTTCAGAAAGAATTGAACTGTTGGCACAAATAAATTAACAGAGACTCTGATTCTTGGATTATTCAGTGAACAAAGTACAGTCTTTTATTTTTTAAAAMAGCTTCTGTTTCTTTTTCAACTGCATCTTTTCATTTTCCTTGCATAATAAAGGGAGAGACTGCTGAGCCTATTTTCTGTTATGAGACAGGATCATCAGTATAACAAAATGTTAAAAGGCACTTGTTTTAACTGCTCATAAAAGATATGTCACTGAGCCAGAATGGACAATAATAACCCCATAGTCATGATCTTAGGTTCATTTTTCTCTTATGAAAATGCAACATAATTATACCTAAAGAGAAATCTGTTCCTGAGAGCTTAATTTCTGTTAGAATTTCACAGAGACAGCAGCTCGTAACTACTTTGGGTTAAGTACTTTGAGATCCTAGGTAGAACTGTAAACTTTCAGATCTATAGAAGTATATTATTATCATATCAGTCACACAATCTTGTATAAAAAAGCTACAGAAAAACACCAATGCCAATTATGGAATGGAGGAAACAGCAAAGCACTGTGCCTGTTCTTTCAGTGAGAAATAAGGTATGTGATTATTTGTCCTATGAACTGTGGTTTAGAGACAGTGGAGGACATTTAGTTCCTGGTGGAAAAGAATATAAAATGACAGCTGTTATTTTTAGTTCTGTTTRAGAATGTTAATTGAAATCTAAACTAGCAATAGGAATGCTAAGCTTTTACAGACTGAGACAAATATAAGATGGAGTGTCAAAGTGAAAAGGCTAGACCCAGCATAACATGCAGGAAGGGAAAGTGACAGTGTATAATTATTATTCCAAAGAGGAAAAGAAGAAAAGGCATTTGCTCCATCTGTATTTCTGTAATGAACACTAAGAACACTTCTGAGTGAAGACGAAAAATATCTACAATATCTTTGCTATTGAGGCAGATAATGGTTTATAACGCATTTGTCCCTGGATCCATAGTGCAGAACTTGGAACAGGGCACTATTTTCCAGAAATCTGAACTTCATTCTGGTTCTGCTGTTAGTTTGACATGTGACTTTAGCTAAGCAACTAAAGAATACATCAGAAGAAAAACATCATTGCTGAGAAAGTAGCTAMCTGACCATAAGTTAAAATAAAAGAAATTCCTTTCTAGACAGACACATCAATAAAATGCCAGGAGAGAGAATCAAAATCAACATGCTACTGAGAAGCAAGTTGCTAAGAGCAGRCTGATGGATAGGAACTGGTGAATGTAGGGTCAGTCACTACTTCTGCCTCTTTTTTTTGGATATTTCATACCTTGGTATCTACCATTCTCTTCTGATTACTTTCTTTCCATCATTACTTACCTCCATTATTTTCATTTTAAAGCACTACTAGAAAAAAAATGTAGTGTAATGGTTGCAACATGTGTAGTTGCCAAATAACTGCAGTGGTCATGAAGAAAGTGTCCTGTTTAACTGTGTTCCACAGCCTAAGGATATCCAACCTGCATCTTATCTTGCTTCTTTTTAGTTCTTTATAGAATCACTAAAATGTAGCTGAGATTAGAGGCTGCCATTCCTGTTGTTTAAAATTGTCCATTTCTTAGAAAGGATTGCAAAAAGGCCAGAAAGACAGAAGGAAAATAGGGAAGTACGGCTCCAAGGACCAGTGATGAACAGCATTCATCCAGGATATAGTAGTTTGTTTTCATTTTTTGAGGCTATTGGTTTATATATTAAATTGAAAAATATATATATATATATTTTGTGCTACAATTTCTTAGGTAGCATTTCATTTAAGAAAGTTTGCATTCAAGAACATTTTAATGCTTAGAGCCTCCTGCCTGCCTCTGGCAAATAACATTAGTGTTGACCAGGGACAAGCTGGGAGTGGAAAGGTTGTTTCTGGTGGAGGAGAGAATAAACTCTCAGTTTCACAAACTCAGTTCTAGCAGTAATTTCTGCTGATTTTTTCTCAGCTCAAGGGAACCTGAAAAGAGTTTTCAAACTAAAAATCCTCCTGAATATCTGTAGAAAAAATGTTGACTATTTCAATAGAGGCTGAGGCATTTGACACGATATACTGACTGCTGGACAGTTTTGAGACCTGGTCCACTAATCCAAAACTATACCATGACCTAAGAGAGATCTCCCTAGTTTTGACCTATGGTTTATTGTAAAAACATTTACCATAAAAAGCACTCTACATGAACTGTCCTAATTCATGTTAATAGACTTTGTGCGCCATTGCCTGTTAAAGCCAAGGAGAGTTTTCAAGAAATAGCCAAGTAATACAATGTCTAGTATTTTAAACAAGAACCAGAAATATTACTGTAAATGTAGTGATCTCTAAAACAGCTGACCGTCTTAACATATTTTAAAGCTGAGCTTCCCAAGGAGACTTAGGCTCCAGTCAAGTGAAATCTGAAGTGAAGTTTGGGTTGCAGTCAAACCAGTCCACTGAGGAAAATAACTGAGCAAAACTGCCTCTATATTACCAGTTGCTGAACTTCACTGGCATTTTCAACTTAGAAGAGATTTAAGATTACTAGTATTACACTGAATTAAGTGGAACATTTAAAAGATGTGTATATGACTATTTTCAATATGTGCACCTCCATTTGGTGCTGCCTTGCAAAGCTTCTGTTTTAGCCTTTGTAGTCAGTTACAGCACTGCCCAGAAATTTCATAGTACAAAGCAATCACAGCAAATGGTAGGTTGCTTTTTAAAATACGCAGTCAAAATAAAGGTGAAAAGAATGAAGATATTGCCTACTTCTACAAATTATTTCAGATAATTTTAGCTAGACATTTGCTACATAGGAATATATAGAGTAAGGAATAAAACAGTGAATTAGACTGGTTCAATTTCATCAGTTGCCTGTTTCTGAAATACTAAGCTCTTCTTTCCAGTTTAACTACTGCATATTCTCCTCCCGCTTTCTGCAAGAACAATGCACTTATTGCTCCCTGCTATTCTGATATTTCTTCTAAATCATTGTCATAGATATTATCATAGATTTCAGGCATCAGCTTAGCTGTATGACTTCCTAAAGATATGTATATAACTGTATAAACCTATGCATCAAACATTCAAATGTGGATGAAGACAAACATAGTAAAAACTGTAACAGTATTATTTTGTAAATGCATACTATTTCTGTTGCAAGTGCACATTTCTGCTATTTCAAAAACAGGTTCTTTCAAAAGGCATTGAATTATATAATGTAGTGGTAGACAAATCTGAATTAGTATATTTAAACATGTTTTAATTGGAATCAGATGAAGGCTGTCATAATAACTGGAGTCACTGGCATGCTAGTTTCTAGGGCTTTGCAGCAATCTTCTTTTTTTTTTTTTTTGTATTATGTTAGTAGTGGAAGCCCCTAACCAGGAGTGGGCGAGAATGGGTGATACAAGCAAGAAATCACAAGCCTAAGTATGCTGCATGTGTACAATGCCCTTCAGAGTAAAAATTATTTTCTAAATAATGTTTTTGAATATATTTCTTTGTATGGCTGTAAGTGCATGGACAGAAGAGAGTGTAGAGCCAGAACCTATGYACAAGATAAGCTGGAAAAAAGAATAGAAATTCTGATTCACTCAAAATTTCCAGTTTTTACATAGGTAAAAAGTTAATGAAAAATATTCCAAAAATACACTATAATTAATGGATAGCTTTGAAAAGGAGGGCATAAAAGACCTTCTTCATAGCACAGTTAAAGTGATGAGAAGTGTCAGGTGAAGACCTGGTTTGAAGTTACCTACTCATCTGATATAGTGTCTTAACTATTTGTCTGTGAACTTTATTCTTTATCTGACAGTAATTATTTATCACAGGTAAAACAAGTCCTCTAGGGGGGATCAAGTGTGCTTTTTTGGCAGACTCAAGTCCTTCTTCTAAATCAGGTAGAGCAAGTTCTTGAATGTAATTGCCCTAGAGACATATCATATGCTTCACTGAATAATCTGGGGTGTGTTTCCCCGGTCTTTTAGCCAGAAATTCCAACTCTRAGCCAAAGAAAACTTCATCAAAATATATTATATTTATGAAAAGGTTATGATAATCTGCATTTTCCTATGCCAAAACCCCTCTTCAGACATCAGATCATGTCAATGCATCTGTATGGGTGTTTATTTTCATACATCTGTCTCAACCTCCCCAAAGCCATCCCACTGATTATTCAATGTGCACATTTTTTTTTCTCTCTTATCCCCCCTACTGTGAGTTTTCTCATAACAATGAAAAACAAGACTCTGTATTTTCTGTTCTGGTATCTTACAATTTACGCTACAATGACTCTCCCTTCCCCCAGTATACAAGAGTTAGCTTTGAAATGGYAATGCTAAAGGATCTCGTGCATAATTAGAAGGATGGTATTGATGATAGGAGAGGGGCAGAAAAAGGAATAGATTCTCAAAGCATTGGCAGATAGAGTATATCCCATTTCAAACAAAGGTGAAAAGTTCAAGCCTTTTCTGAAATGAYGCAAAAATGAATGGGAAGTTTCTTATCCCTCTGCACATTGGCTGGGTAACAACACTATTGTTGAGGTGAAAGAAAGCTCGGCTCTCTCACTCCCCACACTGAGGGTCATACGAATTATTTTGTGAGAAAGCACCAGTCACTGCTCACCAGTCTGAGGACTTCTCCAATAGTATTTATAATATAGCATCAGAACAACACACCGATACCTCCAGAAATGCATGTGCTCAAGGTGCTTTGTGGAGCATATTAAAAAGGAAAAGTAAACTAGATGCAAAGTATTCTAAAAACATTTTCAAGAGCCAATTTAAATCTTTTCCACTGCTTTTCATTATCCAAATCCTCTTTATCAAGAATTTGTGTTAGACAAGCTGTATAATAAAAACAGTAAAGCAATCACTTATAAAATTTACAGAGAGAATACAACTAGGATATAAGCAATATATGGTAGGTTAATAAATTAATATTTATTGTAGTTTTAGTTAGACACTTTTCTTTGACCAAGCATAGAAAATACTTTCGTTTTTAGCATTCCTGACCACAATACYGGAGAGTAGAAGTAAATGAAATGTTTTAATTTAAAGCAAGGCACTGAAAAGATCTGCAGAACTAAACAACGGGAAAAGGCAGCTCTTTAGATTATTTTGAAAATTGTTTGTTCTTTCCTCAGAAATATTGTGATAACCTGGTGCCTTTGAGTGCACTGTGGGTTCTTATTTTGGAAAAGGAGTAAAAATGGGAATTTAGAACAGATCAAATGTTGCATGAACTGATTCACACCATTAAAAAGGCTCAAACAGAACAAAAATCCTGTAGGTCAAGAGACCTTTGCTGCCCACAGACAAACAAAGCTTTCGCTTCTGGATCATCCTCAATATCACAAAGCTCCAAATGTGCTGACTTTTGTTTGGCTTGAGTGACTACACAATTACTTGCATCCATATCTAACCTTATCTGAATAATCAGAAGCTCTCACTTTTACAAATGGAAATACCGAAGGACGGCTATTCAGTGCAGTGATTTCGATAAGATCAAGGAAATATGGAGAAATAAAATAATGTCAAAAAGGGGAAATAGTCAAATTTTCTTCTTTTTAATGGGATTGGTGAGCATCTAGGATGAGCATTCTCATCTGTTTTTCAGTTAATTCAAGTAATTTATCTACCTTGTTAAATAGTTTTTCTAAAATTGTATGAGATCATTGGCACATCACGGAAAAAGTAAAGATGATCAAACAAAAGAAGAAAATGGAATTATTTCATTATATATTTATAAGTTTGTAAAATATTCCCAGATTGTTTTAATGATTTAAATGGCCATTGGTTTAACTGCTTTCTGACTAATAGATACCTTCTCTGCATCTTCTTCTTTTTTCTGCCCTTTTTTTCATAACATTACCTGTCCAAAGACAAAGTTGGTGTAACAGAACATCTTCTAAGTGAAATACAGTAGAAAGCAAAGCTACTGGAGCCTTTTTCATTAACTGCATAAATGCTATCGTTTCACCAATGACAGTTATTATATCTCTATAAAAGCTACAGATGTAACTAGAAAATTTAGAAAAATATTTGGTTTCACTTGAATCTATTAGGAGAACAAGTTTAAAAATACATAAAGAGAATTCATTTTTTATCATAACATGTTATACTTTATTTTTACTTTAAAACATGTAACACTATTGACATGGATCACTGAAACTTGAAGAGCACCTAACCATTCAGGAAAATTGCCAGGTGTTTCGTATGTTAGCCTTAAAAACTTTTTATTCTTCACCTAAGTGGTCACTTAGAGACTGCCAAGTACAAAAACTGACATCTACTCATACAGTTTTAGACMGATTATCAGAACTGGTATTCATGCAATAACTTTTCCATTCCTTAAGTTCAAGTGTTACAAATGTTTAGAAAACAGTGACCATTAAATAATGCCTTTTGCAAATTCACCAAAGCAATATTTGATTTTTTTTGAGAATTCACTTCCTCATCTTTAAATGAATCTTCTCTCAAGGAAAGAAAAAGAAGCAAAAAGAGTTTTATTAGGCCACAGACATTGCCTTGGTATGTCATTCTCAAGCCAGTCTAATGAATAAGATGCTATATTCTAAACTAAATCTTCTGTGGTTGTAATTAATGCAAAATCATTTAGAAGATGTTAGATAGTTTCTATCAGTTTTTGGATAAAAGCTGGATTTTATATTATATAGTACACATCTGCTATCTCTATGCTGCATCTGCTTTATCGTGCCGTTTATTTCAGTCATTGACAAAACTGAAAGTCACTTTAGTAGTTATCTTTTAAAACATACCAGAGAAGATCTTAGCTCTATGGACAGGCAAAAGGTGGGGAAGAATGTTTCTCTGAGAATATTCTACAATCTGGCTGGGTAGTTAGGAAAGGAAAAAGTTAAAGGGGCACAAACTCCTACAGCTTCTATTTGTTTATACCCAGAGGCTTTTAATTATATATATAATTAATCATATATAATTCAATCATATTYAGTCAATATAATTATAGATGTCAAAATYGAAGACAGGGCATTAAAACCCACCATACTTGTCACCCAAATACAGAAGCTTCTTCAGTAATTTAATTCTTGGGATTTTTTCCCTCAAAAAAATATGGAATTCATTTCCCAACAGAGAATGTTAACGGGCAGCTGCATAAATTATCTCTCTTTATTGTTAGAAAATCCATATAAAGGACTGTTCCTCATAAGGATTGTAAGGTGATCCACTTGGGTAAATGATGATGACTCTTTTGCTGTCGTTTTGAAGGGCAGACAAAAATCTCATGTGAGGTTATAAAAAGCTCAACTTTTGAAATATGCAAAGGGGTTAAATATTTGGACTGTCTCTGTACTACTCTACATGCCAAGTGAGCACTTTTCTGTTTGGGCATGTAAATAGTAAAACTTTACCAGTTTCTTCAGCAATCTTTGAGTCTACTCCGACATTGTCTCAGTGGACAGCTGAAGGGCAAGATTGTAGGAAAAAAACTCTTCTGATGCAGCTTTAAAAAATACAGTTTGAAGACTGTTTCTGATTTGAGATTGCATTTGTGGTGAATGGGCAGAAAAACCCACCTGCACTAATCTGTATGCACTGGAAGGAAAAAATAATGATAGGCAGGCAGAGCATTAAGCTTCCTGATTCTGCTAATGTCAGCTTACCATAGTTGTCTTCTTTCCAAGAAAACTAAGGGGTCCTCCTCTTTATCAGGAGCTGTCTAATTATGTAAAGGAAAAGTGATTAACTGATTATGATGAATAAATTAATCTCTGAGGACTTGCATGTATTCAGACACTTCTAATTAGTAGGGTTTTCATGAAGGAACTCAAGGCAGTCCTCTGTTCCTTTTAGTAACGATTAACAGAACRATAAATAATTTTTGGCAGTGCTTGCAAAATTATTGGAATTAACACAGGACACCATGATTAAGGATTTTTGAAAAATATGTCACAGACTTCCCTGAAAAAGCACCCATATCTAATGATTTTAGCAAGTAATAATGGAGCAGGTAAACACAGGAGTTTCCTACCAGCTGTGGCAGGAATGTTGGTACATTTATGAATGTGATTAAATTGTGTGATTGCCTGAAATGGCAGACTGGATAGGATATCTTGGCATCTCTCAGTTCAGCAAGCAACTCTTTATGAAATGCCAAAACTGTTTTGAAATATTTGTAATCTTGCAAAAACTTGCAATAAAAAGAAAATTATAAGGACAACACTAATCAGATAATTACCATGAAAATATTGGTCAACTTTAGTTTACATGATCCTTCATCAATACTTGAGTGACATCCAAAATTACAGCAAAATTCATCATTATGTTCAATACTTGATCTATGTTCTCTTTGTCTGTTCYTTCCGCATCATTTTGCCCTGAATGAAAAATGAGCAAATTGTGACTATATATTTATTTATTTTAATAAACAATGAGGAGACAGCCAAAAGCACCTGTTTTTCCTCACACATAACTTGCATAGCTCCTTGCCTACATACACATACAAAACTTCTCATTTAAAGGAGGCTAAAAATAATGCAGTGAAAGACACTGTTGTGTCTATGGCAAAAGCCATACATGAATGCTAGCAAGTGAGAAAGCATTTCTATTTGAAGTTACATCTTCTTTTCCTCTACTTCCAGAGTCAGCAGGACTGCAGTTAATCCCTCTGTTTTCTCTATAATAACCATTTTTACTGTACCAACCATGATGTCAGAAAGAGGATTATGACTTCAAGTGGGGAGTAAACAGTGGGAATAGCTGAATCCTTCTAAAACAAAGGCCTTGTTCTCATGCAAATGTCTTTAGTTATGAAGTAAAAGAAAACATTATATGCAAAGGGATTTGTTTCTAAAGAGATCATTTTTTCAAAGTTTCCTGTGAGGCAAGAGCTGCTTTACAAAGTATAGCAGAATACTACAACACTGTAGTAGTGGGTGATATTGTTTCCATATCCATTGCTGAAAACCTATAGTCCAGACAGAAATTAGACTTGCACAAATGAGTAGTGCTGAATAAATGGTCAACACACAGAGCCCCTCTAGTTGGAGGTGAAATGGTTTTGTTCAGAGCTTTTCATTTTAAGTATTTGTTATTTTCCCGAATAAATTACTCTTTGCGTTGAAATTGCTCATACATATTCTTAAATTGAAGGCGACTGTGTATGCTTTCATGGGTATGTATATGTAAATGTTGGCAAAATTTGTATTCACCCATTTATAAATTTATTGAAGCAGGATGAAGTAGTGTTCTCATTTGCTGTCATTTTGCAGGCACTTAATTTGCACTCAAATGCCTCAAAAATATCTTCACTTGAAATCTAACAGACTGGCATGAATTCAGCTTGAAAACAATGTGCTAAGCAAAAAAAAAAAAAAAAAGTCTGAACATTTAAGGACATAATGATAAAAACATTGTTAACAAGGAAATTGTGGTATTTCCCCAGATTAGGCATGTTGAAAGTACGTATCCATAAATGGCCCAGTTTTAATTATTGCTTTACAACAATATTCTTCCTATTTAACTACAGCAGAGAAGAAATGTATTTAATACAAACATATTTAATACAAAGCACGCAACTTTTATTTACAATAAGCAAATCCCTTTACCTTGCTCTGACCTAACTGTAATAATTGGAAGGCATCTTTGCATTACTTAAGTAGGGTATGGGGCTCTCTAGCATGATGTAGCATACCAGTAACTCAGGCTCCAGGACTGGCCTAACAAAGTGAAAACAAAAGCTCTTTGAAAAAAACAATCTTCACTCCCTCTCAGCTTCAACACTGCATTTTGAAGAGCTCTGAGGCTCAGAAAATGACATCTCCTTTAAGCCACTGACTGCACTGATTTCCGCAAACATCAGATGAGACACTTAAGGCTGAAGAAAAATGCAAATAAATACGAAGGTGATGTCTATAGTAACATTGATATGCTGAACCAGAGGCTGCCTTCATCCTTGTGGTGACATCAGAAAGCTTATTGGGCAAGCAGTGTGGGAAATGATGCACTTCTTTAGGATTCTGCTTTTATTTTAATACTTGTATATCCAGAAGATGAAAAAATGAACAACTTTCTGCAGAACCCTGAACTTAAAACCTGTTCTTGCTTTTGTAAGAAGACTTGTATCCAGCTTCAGTGAAAAGTGGAGTTGAAAAGATTTAGAACGCAATCCATGATTTTAAAATTGAGAATTTGCTTAACTCTGAATTTTAGGTGAAAAACTCTTCCAGAGGAAAAACTGGTTGAGTAAAATGCTAGCTGCATATATAAAATATACATATCTGAGTGAGAAATTTCAAACCACTTTAGCATGGGACCTACTTCTTATCACTCCTTCATGATTTTTCAGTATTTTGTTTTAGAATAATAAGGATGATTTGGGGATAAAAAGTGTGGTTTAAGATTATAGTTAAACTTTATTTTCCTCCACTGATACAAAACCATTACATCATTTGCAATGAGAGTAAATGGAGCATTTCCATCAGCAATAAATATCCCTACATTCATTGCTAAAAAGATATGAAAAGTCCATTTAATGCTACGCTGAAATTTATGTTCTTTCACCAAGAACTATCATTCTGAATATATAAAATAGTTTGCAAAAACAGGTGTCCTAAACTCTGTACCAAGAAGGTGTAGTCTTTGTCAATATCTCTGAGTAAAAGAGCAAAACAGAATGCCAACACTGAATTTCTCATCAGGTATTGAAAATAGACATTTTAATGGGATAGCACTCAGCAGATCTCTCTCTTTTTTTTTTTTTTTTTAGCTTTGAATTGCCACCCTATAATTCAATACTATTAGCCTCCACCTCTTTCATTTTATCATCCACAGGTGAATACATTTGTTGAAAACATGATTTCTAGATGCTTTATGCAAGTTAAAACTGTCAAAAATACAAAGGAAGAGAGAAATATATGACAGTGATGCAAGTGAAAGGACATTTGTAAAAGTGATTTATACTTCCAGTAAATAACAAAGGAGTCCTACCTAAAGGGCAAATCCTGCAGTCTTAAAGAAAAGGGTTTTTGAATGCATTACAAGTTTTGTCTGACTAACTCCTAAAGCCCTGATTCAGCAATGAGATTAAGCATGYGCCTACATTTTAGCATAGCTATAGTCTCTTTCTTCTTCTGGAGAACTTGTGCTTAAGATAAACATATCTTTAAATACCTTATTAAAACCAAAAAAATAGATATATCTCTTTTCAGGAAGGGTTAGGTAATATGAGCTCACTGTTAACAACAATAAAAAGCAACTGATAACTGAACACTAATAGTGACCAACTGAACATGAAGCCAATCAAATGGGTCATCCTTCTCTAACATGTACAGTTACTATGTACATTTCTTCTACCAAAGCAATGATTTGCAGTTTGTTAAAATAATATGAGTACACCTAAGTCAGTAACTAACATAACAGTTATCATCAGATACTGAATTTGGTTTTGAAGATCAAGTATAACAAACTTGTACTGACAAGGCTAAAATCAGGTATCCATGTCATGTCAAGGATTATGTGAAATTTAAACACACACTGTTATCACACTGGAGTTCTCGATTATTAGTATTGATGTTTCTGCAYGATCTGTTCATAGACAATACAAAACACTAGTCCAGTCTTGCTTACAATCAAAACATTAGAAAAAAAGGTAACAATAGTGAGAACACACTGAAGGGAATCCACAAGGCAAAGGATGAAATGTTAAAGGGCTAAACAGTCATTCAGTTGGCTTAATTTCTTCCAGGCTGTAAGTGTATGTGTTCATTTACATACACAAGTACTCCTACATATTCAAGGATACATCCACTTTTTTTTTTTTTTTTTTTTTTTTTTTTTTTTTTTTTTTTTTTTTGATAAAATACTTATTAAGGTTATTTTTGCACCAAATTCCAATCCTGCAATCCTGGATATAGGTTGTATAGCTGTGTTTTACTAATGGCTAGAGAATAACTTTAAGAAAGGGCAATAAATGCTCACAACAGGTAGCACATTATTGAAGTGTTTGTGACTTGATGTTCATCTAGTGAAGGTACAGTACAATGGATTATTGATGGACACACATGTGAGAGCCACGGGAGTGCCAAGAGAACTCATTGTTATCAGCACTGCATAATATAATGCTGAATGAATTAACTACAGTGATTGCTTAAAATGTACCTTTTTGTGTAATAGCCCTAATTATCAGCAACCCTTTACAATGAGTGGATAATCGTTTTTAATTCCTGCAGCATTCATTGTAGTAACATTAATCATGATGAACTCATTTGGTTTTAATGTGAATATAATATGTGATACCACAGGAATTCCATTGAAATTTAGCAGTAAATAATGCCCATTTACCATGAATCCTGCTCAGACACAATGAACACTGGCTGGTATGAAGCCCAGGGTAGTCCCTTGCTCTTCGGTTGTCTTTGGAAATATCTATACAATGTTTTACCTCCTACCAATCAAGCAGTGCTGAAGACCAAAATGAAGCCTCCAGAGCTCCTTTCTGTAATGACTGAATAAGGGTATTGATATACCTGGGGTGATCTGAGGAGATACAGTTCTCTGTACATCTAATCAGCTGTGACTCAGTAAAATTCATCAGCCTGGTATGTAGGTAGTCTGTGCCTGTCTCCATCAATTTCCACTTGTAATATGTCTAGATAGAAATCCTCACTGACAGGTAAACTGAGTCAATAGCTTCTAAGTGAATCTATTGTAATGAATCATGTAATTACTGGGTATTTGGCTCATTGTTTTCTAAGCCTCCATACCCATGAGGAGATTGATATTTCCTATACAGAATGCATTATTCGTAGTTGTTTAATACAATTTTACAAATTCCTTAATTCTGTGGATTTATGAAAACTGACTACAACTGATTAATTACTTTATCCATTGCCTGTAGTAAACTGTGATTGATTTGGTGAGTTTCTTTGTTTCAAGTATTAGATTAGATATGCTCCTATATATTGTCCTGAAAAATAAGTGGTGCATGTGTTATAGWACCCTCTTTCCCCACTGATAAGACTTCTCTGACATACAACTGACTTCTGGTTTGTATTCACCTGGGAACTGAGGAACAAGTAGTCACAGTTGTTGATCTGTACTACCTGTATTAACTAGTATAGTGAGGAGATTCAGATTCCTACCTGTACTCTTGGGTGCAATAAGTACAGGGACTCATTTCTTGTGGCTCCTGGGCACATAAAGTTTCAGTCACAATTTAACTATGGATAAGCATGCAAACAGTCAGGCTCAGATATAGACCCGTAGAAGGTGTTTTGGATGATTGCGTTTATGCATGGATTAAAAACAAGCTTGCATGAGCATTCAGGAAATTCAACTCAATTTTTGCCAGTCCTAAGAGAAGTGAAATCCAAAGCTCTATTTCTAAAAGTCATAAATTAGACCCTGCAGATTTTCTGWAGTAACAGTCCTGAGTCAGATTTTTTTTGAGCTGTGTCAGTGAACATCATTTTACACCACCTTTTCTTTCCTCCATTTCTTTATTTTTCAATCTGTTTCTGGGGAGTGGGCCACAAACCTGCAGAGCTGTTAGAATTTATTCTAACTGAGGATGTGCTACCTGATAGGTTTAGAGGCTTTACAAAAATCTACAGAGCCATACTGTTTATTCATTTATAAATGGCTTGCGCTAGCAGTAATGAATTTAGARGTTTCTGCAGCTGCTTTTTCATGATGAGACACTTCTGCAATGCTTGCAAATACTTTGATAAGACAATTCAAGAAGTAAACCTTTCTTAGTTTCTCTATCTACCCTATTTTATCTTTCAAGGAATTTAGGACCAGGATTTCTTTCCCACTATAACCTCAWACAATGCTGAATACTTTATAATTTTAAAGATGAAACTATCAAGGAGAAACTAGTTATTTAAGAGCTTTACTCTTCTCTTGTCTTCTACACACAGGACTGAAGGAAAGTTCATGCTCTTTAGTGTCTGTTTAAGGAATCCTGCTCTGTCGAGGTATGCAGTAGTGTCATGATGGAATTTCAAATCAACAGCAGAGCATTAGACATTTGGTTAGATCTGGCAGACATTCAGGACTGACCTGGGGGTACAAGTTTCAGGTCAAGAGTCTGCAGCTCAAACAGTGGTCAAAAGTCCAAGCTACTTTGTGAACAATGCACATGCACAAGGGCTCTCCATAGCAGCTATAAGCCTCTCTGAACTCTGTCTGACTGTCCACATCATTCAGTTTGGAGGATGTTTGAATAAAATAAAATATTGGCTTACAATTCCCCTACATGAAGTTTACTCAAATTGTGCTTTTTGACATAAATCATCTCTTAAATTAGTCCAATAGCCAGGGATCTTTCCATGGACAGCATTACTACACAAGAATATGCTATTTATAAATTACAAGCAAGTTTTGTTTTCTATATACCTTTGAAAATTATATTTATAAAACACAATACGCAACTGTACCTTACAAAGGAGACCTATATTCAATTTGTTTGCTTAGTTCTATGAATTGAGTTTCAAGAAGTATTACAAAGAATCCCCTACATTCATTTTCCCCACAGAAAAATGCATTGACATTTAAGTAAATCTATTACCATCACTACTCCAACAATACTGGCCAGAAATTAATTAATCACTTTCACAGAATAGAGGCATAATCCATACAAACATTGTAATCCTTGATAAAGTCACTTTTTCCTCCCCTGGAAAAAGCTAGTGGTAAGTCAAATTGTAGAATAAAAAAAAATAATAATAGTAAAAAAAGTTTGATGAAAATGCCATCTAGGAATAAGAAATAAGATTAGAGGTGACATATTGTTATCAGACATGAGGTCTTCTTCAGGCTGTAATGAGGAAAAARACAGCTCTTCAGCTTTTGCTATTATATCAGGCCTCTATTTGTTATGGAATTCAAAAATAATTATCACCTTAGGGCTGCACAGAGCAGTATGATTTAAATGGGGGTAGCTATGAACTCTGCTTTTTTGGGCAACTTGCAGCTTGTTGCCCAAAAGGAAGCTCATGGTCAAACAAATTCACATTAGACAGTCTAGCTTTTAAGTTCAATAAAGCCTGTCTTTAAAATGAKTTTTAAGAAATCTAGTGCCATTACAGTCCCTGGTAAATGAACCATATTAGCATTTGATTATTTGAATTTGAACTCCTGCTTAACTTAGTGCACATTAAAAGCTAACACTTCTCTCTCTCTCTTCTTTTGTCACCAACTGTAATCAAATCAGGAGTGTAGTGTTCAATTATGCTTGTCCAGGACTTGAGCTCTTGAGTCTATTGTGAAGACTTACTGCTGAGTGCAAAATGTGAGATAAGTTGCAAATGTTTAGACATGATGACAACTCGCAGGTCTGATTGATTACTAAGGAAGGATAAATAAAAGGTGTTTTTAAAGGTTTTTGGACAGCAGTCCAAAGGACCCTTTAGGAATGTTTTGAGAAATTTCTTAGCGAGTGAATTACTAAATGAGAATATTTTTTCTAATACTTGAAGGAGAGATAAAAAATCTTTTTAAACAATTCAGCTAATATTTTGTGGGTTTTTTATTCATGATATACACTGAAATGATCTAATTGAGGTCTACTATAGTTGACAGCAGTATGAGGTAGAGAAAGTTGCCTGCTTTCAAATAACAGAAATTCACTGATGGTAAGGGGGACCAAATGTAATTTTATCCTTTGATCATGCCTAGTTTCCTAAGGTTTCATTTTTTTTTTTTTAAATTATATGACATTTTATTGCATCTTTAAATCAGTCTAAACTTGCCTTATCTAATGCAAGTTACAACTGGTATCTCATTGAAATTGCTAGCAAATTTTGATTTATATCTAAATGTCCAGGAGTATGACATAAGTCCTCAAGTTCTGAGCTTATTCTTATTGAAATCAATAGTAGGATTGCCAAGGACTTAAAAAGAGC
Organism: Nothoprocta perdicaria; assembly: GCF_003342845.1. Taxonomy (NCBI): domain Eukaryota; kingdom Metazoa; phylum Chordata; class Aves; order Tinamiformes; family Tinamidae; genus Nothoprocta; species Nothoprocta perdicaria. The sequence goes on along the minus strand of NW_020455205.1, from coordinate 782,378 downwards.
AAGATCATATGTTATGAATTTGCCAGTTACATTTCTTTAAAAGAGAAGCTTTAAGTGCTTAAGTTAGATATTTATGACTAATTATGACATCAGAACTACAGAAAATATTTCCAAGCTATAGTACAGATGCATTGGTCAAAGCACCAGGTCATGGAAATGTAATGTTTCTGGAAATAAAATTACCACTCTAAGAAGCCCTATAGGAAAGATAAGGCTCCAGGTAGGCACCTTATAAGATCAGTGTCTGTAAGTCTATCAATAAGCTAAAAGAAGTAGTAATTATGCATACATTCAGATTTGATGTGAAAAAAATCAAAGCACTATTGAGAAAGTTAATCATACCTTCATGCTAAATCTGTCATGAGCCAAAAAGTATGTTATTAACCTCCATGATTGTCACAACAGGGACAGAATCAGTCACCTCCAGAACTAAAATAGCCCAAGTTGTAACAGTTTCAACATAAGAGTCATGTCTCTGCAGTCAGGGATCAGAATTTCGATAGGCAGTGGATGAAGAACTGTTCACATGCAGATTTGAATCTAGCTCAGATTTAGAATGGGAACTTATTTTGATATTGACAGAATATAGTGGGTTATTCTGAGACCGAAAGCTATCTGACTTTTTTGTCTCCTCTGAAGCAGATTGAAAAAGCTTACGAATACAGAACCAAACTATTTGCGAAAATCTGATATCAAGGAATTCAGATGCCATACCCCTTGAAAATATCCCAGAACAATTTTAGAAAGATAAATAAGATCAGAGTCTACAGATTTAAATCCAAAGCACCCTACAGTTTGGAATCTAATTTTTGCTCATCTCTTTTTCCAAAAGACTCTCCTTGTCTAGAATTGAAATACTACTCATTTTTATTGTATATCTCTCTGTCAATTCTCATGTGCAGACTATACTAAAATTTTCTGCCTTTCCGCACAGAATTTCTTATACATGTCCACTGGATCCACCTCATAGATCGAAACAAACATGTTTTTATCATCTATGTCACCATGTTCTCATTATCCAGGATCTCAATTACTAAAATGTACATTTGAAAAAAAAATCCTTTCATATCTGTTTATAATAATGGATGACAGTGATGACCATAATGGATCATCTGTTATTTTGGCCAATCATTTCTTTCTCTGAATGCTTTCAGTTGTTCTTTTTCTGTTGTGTCAGACATGATCCGTTTATCTTGCTCTCCCAGACCTTTCATAGCTCACAGACAGCCTGCCCTGGGCACATATCTACAGTGGGCAGCAAGAGGGCTCTTCTCCCTTTTCATTATAATTGTACTAGTGAATTCTATGTTCATCATGAAATGCAGTTCTAGGCATAAAACTTCATTGCTTTTTCACCCTGGCTCATCACTTTGCCAATTCGTAAGGTAAAAAATATCATTTAATGATGGGATAGTATCAGTCTTCTTCCTCTTATTGGGCAGTCATGTATGCCTTTATCAAAAATAAATGCTGATTCAAAAACAAACAAACTTCTGTTTTGCAATGTTGTTACTCACAATTGGTGAAGACTATGTTAACATTTTCTAAGATACCATTTCCATTTCACACTGCAGGGTAAATCCTTCCTTAAAAACTATTTTCAGTCACCAGTTCTCTAAGTGAAATTTGGACATTTGGCTTGGGTGACAACATTGTAATTGTAGAGAAATAAAGAAAGGTTGATATGAACTAAACTTCTAGAGAGTTCCCAACAAGAAGAGCGGGGAAAAAAAAAAGAATTAAATTGAACAATTCCATTTTTTTTTCATTTTAGCTGACTTTTCAATTTAAATAAAAATGCTTTAAAAATAGTTTTAAAAGATTTACTTCATAAAAATAAAAATAAAAATAAAAATAAAAATAAAAATAAAAATAAAAATAAAAATAAAAATAAAAATAAAAATAAAAATAAAAATAAAATAAAATAAAAATAAAAATAAAATTTTCTACTACTTTCCTCACACATGTTTTAATTGGCAGAACTGTTTACTCAAGTCAACCCAGAAATTTGGTTTTCCAGGAAATATCACACTCAGTGAAGAAAAGTCACCTGGCTATCACCTTGTTTGTTGTCTTGTACGAAACACAGACTATAATTACATGTTCTTTACCTTTCTGTCTGTTATCAACCTGTTATTTCAGGTCAGGACTGAAACTCCTAAATGCTATCATAATGCAAACTAAAAGAAATAAAATAAGATGATAAATTATTAATTGCTATTTGTTATAATAATGTAATATAAAAGAAATAAATATAATAAAGAAATGTGTTTTGTAATTATACGTTTTGTAATTATAAATATGTGTTGTATGGTCATGCAGGGGGATTGTTATTTGAAAAGTAATTTTTCAATATTTGAAATTCATTATTTGAAACAATATTTCAAACTACAGTTTGGACAACTGGCTGGAGATTATGGTTACTAACTTAAGAGTCAACTTAAGGCTGTGTCAAAATAATTTCAAAATAACGTCTCTTTAAAAATTCTTTCATGTGCACATGCTTAGATGTACACAATGTTTACTTTTAAAATATGCTCCAATGCCTACTTTGGAGTCTCAGCTTATGAATCTCTATGAAATAATTTTCAATAGGCAGGCATTTATCTGATTCTTCATATTGGACATACTAAAGAATATGACAAGTACCTTAAGGGTAATCATGAAACTCCTTTGTAACTTGGGTTATCCATAACCATAGCAGATGGCATTAGCTTCCTGAAGCAAAAATTGTGAAGGTATTGGAAAAATATATCTTAAAATGTTCAAACATAGTCCAAGCTCTGACAAATTAGAAACATTGTTTCTGGAAATATTTTCTAACATTTTTAAGTATCTTCTTAAAACCCATAGAGCAATTTAAAAAAAAAAAGAAAAAAAAAGGCAGCCAGATTTAGAAGGAAAAAAAAGATCTCAAATACTCTGCCTATGAGTGAAACATAATTAGTTTGTCATTTATTATTATATAGATTCTACTCATTCTGTAGATTTGAGAATTAGATATCTCTGTAACTGCTAGAGTTTTGACATTCATATATCTCTTTTTATAAAATGACAGTACAAAATATGTTCCCTTTCCTTACATTTGTAGAAATACCTGCCATTGACAGCAACCACTATGTGGGGAACACTAAACATAAACTCTATCAATTCTTTGTCTCATCACGGAATTTATTAGCTGACTACCATATGTAATTTCACATGTAGTTGAAATAAGCTTAGAACAGTTACTAAGATATTGCCATTTTCACATTCGTGGAGAAGAATCATTTCTGTGATTTCTCAAGGGGATGCTTTCTTTAAAAAAAAAAAAACTCTACTGAGTCACAATGAATGTCAAATACTTCAAACGTAAAGACAGTGTTTGGTGAAAAACCTTGAGCCTTTCAGTTTTCAAATGCAGCAGTCAATGGTAGACTTTTCTTCTACACTCTATCATTACCCCTTCAGCCCCTCTGACATTTTGACATATCATCATTTCCATGATCTCAAGCATGTATACATTGATTTTTCAATCATTCCCTATTAAACCTAACAAAAGAAATTTAATGATCCAATTGAATCAATTCAGGAGAAATAACTGCTAGTTTCAATGCTATTAAAAGATTCATGCTACTCTTTAAGTTTTCTTTTATGTTGTTTTCTCAACTGAAATAAATAAAAATGGTTCATTCCCTCAGAAATCATAAATCTTTTTCGAGTCAGGGGATATTAAAGGACTAGCAAGGACTGCAATTACTGTAATCATAATGACTTAGGATTCATGCCAAGGCCTGGGAAGAGGGCATGGCTGAAGACATATATACACATATATATATATATATACACACATATATATATATGTACTATCCTCTAAAGGCCATTTGGGATTTCCACATGTCAACTCAGCTCTGCTGATGTCTTATGGTGTTTGACTTGGTTTTGATCAGTGTAGAGGAGAAGCAGGACCACAGCTTACCTTCCTTTAAGGAAAACTACTCCCGCGTGAAGTACTAAATTCACAGTGCATTTGAGTAGAGGTGACTGACTTTAACACTACGGCACACATAGACATTTCTTGTGAAACAGAAACCTGCTAGTTTCTAACACAGATATCTGCTGAGATCTTCTCATGCATTGCTTTTATACAGTGAACCTCTGAATGTGTTGTCCATTAGCATATTTCCAGAAGATAAGAATTAATATAAAATTTGAGCATCCGTATTCTATAAAAATATTAGGAAAATCATTATGTCAACTCCACAGGGATGAAAGAGGTGTATTCTGGAACTCATAATGGCAGATTATCAGTCCTGTCGGTTCCTAGTGAAAATTTCCTCTTTTATCAGCAGAAACATTTCTGGCATGCTGGAACAGAGAAAGTCCCAGCATTTTGCAAAAACCATAGGAGCAGATGTTAAGTTTTGGCAGAACAGATCCAGGGAAGTCATATTGACTAGTGGAAAACCAGTTATTACCTCTTTAAGGACTGAAATATGAAGTTTTTTTCCAGTACATGCTAGCAAAAAGAACTACATTAAAATGATCTTTTCCAGAATTTGAAATAAAACAAAACAACACAACAACAACAAAGACATGTAAAGAGAGGTTCTCTCTTCACAAAAGAAAGCTCTTTGAAGTAGACAATTAGGTAATGTGAAGAATGAGAAGAAGCCTGTGAGCATTTTCACACTGATTTTTTTTCAACCTCAGACACACAATGAAGTTTAAATTTATCTTGCATCTACTCTAGACAAAATGACTGGTGTCATGCAGGAGGTAGCTCCTGTGGCATCAGGAACTGAAAGCCTGAGCTCACACAGAACACAGTTTGGTTTGGCCCACTTATTCCATCTGCCTTTCCAGCTGTTCAGGCAATCTGACCAACATCAGGCACATGAGTCGACTGCAAATCTTTTGAAAGACTTCCTCCATCATGCACAGAAAAGGCAGATAGGCCTTGTAGACAACTAGAGCTTGACTTGCCTTTGTAATTGAAGGTTCTCTCCATCCTAGAACAGAGATGGCAAAAACTGGATCCACGATCATGTTCAGCCTTAGATATCTTCCTCTGGCCATCTCTAAGACAAAATATAAATGCAGCTATCTGCTCCAGCAACAAATCTGATCCTAACAAATTAAAATATTCCTGAGACAAAGAATGTACCTGAAACTAAAGGAATAGATTTTTTTCAGATTTGCATTATTTACAAGTAGCTGCAGAAGACTGCAGCATTACAGTCCGTTGACCCGGGCTGGTGAAGCCTACTGAAAGGCCTAGTTATCTTGCAGGGATCATTGTGTTCATGTGGCTGAACTCATTCAGGATCTAAGGCAGTACCAAAATCAGGCGTGTCAGATTCAACACAACTCCAACAAAGAAGGAAAGAATGAAAGGAAAAGGATTTTAAAACCTAGAAAGAAGGCATGTCACTTGGGGATTTTGGAACTAAGGAAAAGATTAGTTGGGCCTAAAGGGCTAGGGAAAAAAAACTGTATTTAGAAAAAGACCTAGGAAAAATTGGCCCTTGTTTCTTTCTCAGACCCTTTGAAACACTGAGTCATACAATTGTAAGGGTGTGAGCTCTCATCCACAGAAGCCTAGGGAGACTGTCAAGCAAATAAAGGTCCATTTCTATTTCGATCTTTAGAATAAGATGGAATAAATATTTGTCAGTGTATAAAAACTTCCTTTTCTAATCTTATATTGCAAAAATTTGCAATAAGTTCAGTTATTTCAGAAGCTAGCTGGATACTATTTTGTTCATGGAAGCAGATGCAATCTTTATTATATCAATCAATTTATTATATCAATCATAGTTCTCAATATATTCATAATTTCTGTATGTTTCATACAAATCAAGTCTAAAATAATCAGCAGCCTGCCGTGCAATGATTGCAATTAGAGTTGTGCACATCTTGCCCATTTCAGTTATAGCGTTTTCACAAGAATACTTTAATTTTTTTTCAACTGTTTCACAGTTCTAGCCTGTGTACCAATGTAAAAATGAAACAACCATATTCATAACATAATTGCAGAGTAAACTTGCATAGATTTGTTAGCTATCATCTCTGTTAGCTATCATTACTTAGTAATTCTCATAGTATTGATGGCATTGCATTACAATAATCTTTGATTCAAGGTCTTTTTAGATCAGGAAGTTTAGTTTGCTTGTTCACATTTTAAAATAATCTTAAAATCTTGGAAATAAAATTAATATAATAATATTATTTCTGTGCTACTTTGTGCTTTATGCTCATCTGTAACCTGTAAACAATGTTCTTAGCACTTTAATCACTACATTTACAAACAAGCAAGGTATTTTTTTTAATTTACAAAACATTTTACAAAACAAATGAGGCTACATAACCTTCTGCTTTCACATTTCAGCTTTTGTCTGAATTATACATAACAGTGCCTCTAAGATGCTCCTATAGCTGGCACATGCCAAGGCCTATACATGATAAGATGTTTATATCACGGAGAAAAACAAAGCTGTATCATACAGAGATTAAGCAGCTCCACAGCTGGACTAGCCAGGCCTGTCTGAAAGCACAACAATAGACACCTCCAATCCACCATGACATTAAGTTGACAGCCTTTATCTGCCATTGTTACTTAAAACATGGGAAAAGTGTTTCTTTAAAAATTCCAAAAGATACCGGATATGCAATACCCAGCCTACCATTTGTTTGCAAGACAAAACTGAAACAAGCTATAGTTCTGGACTACTTAGTTATACACCAGTGACCAGAGAATTGCATACATGTCTACTAACCCACTGTGTTCCCTGAAGCACGTCCTCCGACTATTATCTAGGATGTGGTCAATGAATCTTTCCCACCCCTAAAATAAAGAGAAATTCTGAATAGCCAATGTTTCAATCTAATATTGTTCCTCTCTCCACTGTGTAAAGAATAATATTTTTTTAAGCATAACTACAATGGGGTCATTCAACACGTTAAGGAATGACAGACTGTGAAGATTTTCCACTCTTCAAGCAAATATATATACCTTGTTTTCTAGGATAAAAAATAAAACTGTTACTTCTCAGTGTTTGTAATCTCGGAAAAAACAATTTTCTGCCCGGTGGGAATGAAAGTTTAATGCTGCAGATGGTATAGGTGTATTATTCTAAATCATAGTATGTTCCAGAATTCTGCAGATTTTTGTAGCACAGTCATTTTTTTAATAAGGAAGGACGGCAAATAAAAGATTTCCATTAATTCACATTTTTACTCTAAGAAAATAAGGCTTATGATTCAAGCTACTCAGATTTTAATTGGGAATCCTTGGAATTACTGATGTTACTGTAATTCAAACACGTATGTATCTGCATATATGTAATATACATCCATCTATATATAGAAGATCTTCAGTATTAGTTTTACAGCACATTCATATTTCAAGGCAATATGTTTTTAAACTGTAATAAATTGAAAAATAAATTAATAAAGGAGATAAAAAATAAATTAATAAAGGAGACTTCAAATAGAATTTATAGTAACAAAACACATTCCAAGAAGGTATGATCCATGTAGTGAAAGCAAAAATATTGGAAAAACTCCACACACTTTTGTTATTCATTTGTTTCTTTTGAAATACTAGCTTTACTTTATCTATTTAATTTTGCATGATAATAAAACGTGAGAGCAATCATGGTACTGAGAGTGCAATTAAACTTCAGCACAAAAGAAGATGAATCTCAGAACAAAATCGAGGTGCTGAAGTAGTACTGTAGATTTCAGATGAAAGGATAATTGTGTGGACCTAATATCACTCTAAATTGTAAGCACACCAATTCGGAATGGCCTGTCTTTGGAATTTCTGTGCAACAGCATTTACAAGTACATGCATGTTATAAAATGTCTTCAAATTGTGCTGGCAGGTGTTTGTCTTATGATAGTACTTGTGAGTCCCCTTCAAAAGCCATAATTCTGCTATAATTACAAAATGAAGATGAAAAAAAGAGTCCCTTTTGTAAAACATTGAGAATCAATTCAAGCACACAGTGAAAGATATTAGACGGAAAAAGACAGATATGTCATAAAAGGCAAGGAAATAATACGATCTGCTATACGATCTGTGCCCATATAGCAGCACAAGCTTATTAGCAGTCCTATCTTTGTACGCAGAGGAGAGCTTCCAGTAGAAATGTGATATCACTGAGGATGCTTAGAAACAGCTCTTCTCACACAACACATCAAAGGATTCTGCTCTCAGTCTTTGGATGGGTAAACAGAGTTCAATTTACCCTAAATCCTCAGGACTAGTTTGCTCATACTGCACAAAACTGGATTTTGACCTTTGTGGATAGGCCCATTCCATTTTGCCCAGCCTCCTTACTCAGGCGTGTCCCAGTATATGATAAATTAGGAAGAATGCTGGATGAGATGGGACAGAATTTGAACATTTTTACTTAATACGGTTTATCATACCGTATAAGCAAAAAGTAGCCATAATATTATCTTTTCCAAATGGTCATCTAATTTACAAAATGTTAAAGCAAGTTTGTATCAAACTATGAATTAACTTCTCCCTATTTGGGAACAGGCATCCCAAAGCCAAAATTGTCCTGGCAGTGGATAATTTAATACTTAAGTTCGGATCTGAAAAACATGTAATTCCTATTGCAAACCTTGTCGGGGTCTCTTGAAAGAGTCTCATCTTTACACCATCTCTCTCTAATCATTTATTTTCAAGCACAGTGGTTATTATCAAGCACATTATTATGAGAAAAACATTTTTTCTGGAGTGTCATTCTGTAAACCCAAATTTAATATTGTAGGAACCTTCCACAATGTTCGATTAACAACAACAAAGAATACCCACAAATTTATCTACCATATAACTGTATTGAAATTAGACATTTTCTTATTTTGCTGAGAAATAACACTTCCTACTGAAGCGATGTTATGAGGTCAATGTGCAACATTGTTCAAAATATAGCAATCACAATTCAGCCAAGAATTTGGAATATACTTCTTTTAAGGAAATGAGTTGTATGTTCTACTCTCAAGAAAGCATTTAAGCACTCCTGACTTAAAATATAAGCACATGGTTTTACTTTGTCCCATTTATTTAACATTAATCACATATTCACTGCTTTGTTGAATGAGATTACACATATGCTTAAAGTTAAGCATTAAGCATTTGATTAAGTGTTTTGCTACAACGCTTTGCACTGTGCACTGTAACACATCTAAAAGAAGCTTTAGCAAATTCAGAAAGCTCCAGACAGAAAGCCTGATTCTGCAGTGCAACTGCCATTTTACATTGAGATCAACAGAATTTGTCTAATTTGGACCATTGTAATTAAAAGCGATATTGGGCCTCCATGTGAGGCAAACCCATCAAGTCTGCTTTACATCAACATCATCACCACCATTGCCATCATCATTATCATCATGAAGTTATTAACTGAATAACTGGGACATGTCACACTTTGCAAATGTATTATTTAAAATGACTTCAATTTTTGTTATTGTTATTTGTTATCAAAACAACACATGATGTTTCAGTCCTTATTTAAAATTCTTAATAATAATATATCTTACCACAGCTACATTAGCATGGTAGATCTGCACTCAGTATGCCTCTTTCCTTCACTGAAAGTCACTAGACTCTACCTTGATATTATATCTTTTCATTTACTTTTATTTTTAATGATCTATATACCCATTCTAGATTGTTTTAACATAAAAACTGAGATTTTTTTTTTTTCTGCAAGAGTGGGCATCATGCCAGAGTTGTTAGAAACTCCACCACACCTATTTCTTTGTCTGTCTTATTTTCCTTCCATAACAATCTACCTATTAGAATGACACACATTCTTTTGATCAAATTCAGTTCTTCATAAACCAAAGGATTATTTACTGGACCCACAGGAAGGCGATTACGCCCTCAGCTGATGCTCATTATCTCTCAGCTTAGGTGTACAACCTCAGCAACACTCTGAGCAAAGAACAGGCTTGGGTTTGTGCCTCCACCAGCATCTCAGAAGCATCTTGGAAGAATTTTATTTGGTTGGTTATAGTTTTTCCTTTACTTATTCAAATGCTCACTTCTGACTTCATTGAACTGCAGTTGCTGCGGTGTCTTTGAAAAAAAAAAAAAAGAGGTAACAGCTAAGAGTTTCTTGTTCAGCTTGTTCATGATTCACAGTACTTTATCCACAGTGTGAATAATTACGCTCGTGCCAATGTCAGGATGCTTACCAGACTCAGACTGACACTGAGAATTTTACTTTTCCGTAGTTAGCAGAGCACTGTACTATGGAGAGTTCAAAAAGGTAGAGAAACACAATAGTGAGTAACAACTCTCCTTTGATGCCCTTAAATAGATATTCTACTGTTTTAAACCGAACTATGCATTTAAAACACAAACAACAAGCCCAAACGAGGGATTTGATCAAAACAAAAGGCCCTGTCTGCCTTTAGCATGATACTGTCCCCTTTAGAAATTCATGTATGTCACTTCACGGCTAGGAAAGCTCAGCTTAAAAGCAGCATCTGCTTACCAATGGGGTTTTGCTCTTTATGCAATATTCCAGCTGGGCTGACTGAAGCACAAACAGGTGAAAATGACTTTCCCAAAGTCATTCTGTGTGGATTTGGCTCCTACTAACATTTAGGACTCACCCATTCCCCAATCTTTCCTATAAGCCAATGAATCCCATATGCATTCCTACATGGTTAAAACATGGAAATTATTGTATTATCTTTTGATAATATATTCTTTAGAAACCCAGTTGTTAAGAACTGAAATGATATTTACTGTAAAGACAATGATCTTGGCGACTTTGTTAGATATGCAGGTGGGTGTCTGCATTTCCATAGGAATTTCATTGTAATTCAGGATCACTTAAATACTAATTAAATCGTCTCTTCAAGGTAATAATGCTCATACAGTTCAAATTTCTTTTTGGCTTCAAAGTAAAATTTAAGCTGATCTGTCAAACTTAGATTGAGATTCCAAACCTTGGACTCTACAGAACATGCACACAGAATGTTGCATGCAGCTTTAACTGCTTCAGGCAGGAAAGAAGTATGTGCGGTGAAATTTTTGTGAACTACTTAAGAATCTATTTAAAAGAATGAAAAATAACCAACCAAAACCTGTGATAACTCACTTAACTTGATATCCTATTACTACACAACATTCTAAAGAAAGCAGAGTGGCTGTCTCAAGCCTTAGGAGATGCGGTACGGAAGAGGCAGCACGGCATTACAAATGCTTTTGCTGATGTTCTCCAAAGACTAAACCAGAGCTCAGCAAGTCAGCGGGCCCTCCACCTCTTGGCCATGTCAGAAAGCCCTCTGTGCCTTTTGCCTCACTTCTTGATGGCCGATTTTTTTTCATCTTTAATTATATGATTATAACTCTAATTAGCTGATTCCTATTTAATATAGGAGGATATTGCTTATGCTATGGTGATTACTCTTCTGACTGTATTTCATACCAGAAGCTTTTTTTTTTAATATAACATACTGTAAATTGCATCTCAAGATGCAAACACAGATACTGTACTGTAGATTTCAATAAGCCTTTCTTGGTGGAAACTCAGCACGACTGTGTTTAGATTCACCAGATATATTGATATGTTTTATCCTTTAAGAAATATCCTTTAAGAAATGAACACACTCTTCAGCCTTTCAGCTTTATTTCTCATGTACAGACTAGGTGATAACCAGCTCTGCAGCCATCCTGGGCCTCACCTATGTATAATCCGAGTAACAGAAGTATGCTTGTAAAATTCCTCCTCTCCCCCAACCAGAGAATGATTTATTCTTTAGAGATAGGTGAACCAAGTGAAATGCAAAATTTGTATGTATTTTTTAACCTTTTTTTTTTTTTTTTTTTATACTCATAGGCAAACCATGGGAGATAAAACAGAAGAGGAAAAAACAGACCCCTTCAAGCAACTTCCTTACTTTTCATCATTCAGGGGACTCTGCTTTATGATTAGTCCTTTCAGAGACCTGAGGTTCCTCCTGTGCCTTTCTCTGTTCAGCCCTCAGGCTCAGGTTTTTCCTCAGATACAAACCTGTTCAAGTCTGTTAGTCAAAAGATTTGCCTACTGATCATGCTTGGCCCTTTTTCACATAAGTTCTTAGCATCCTCTTCTATTGTGTCTTCTTTTCTCCTAATGATTTTACACGAATCAAACTTTCTGCCCTGCAGACAACTATTCATCCATGATCATTAGAACATAATTCTTATTTAACTTCCAAGATTAAAAACTGGCTGGGTTAAGAATTTTATGAGTATATTTTCATATTCAGATCTTCTAAATTTTTTTTTGGATTTAATAAACTTATAAAATCTCAAGCATACACTTAAAATGTGAACACGGAACCTATACAATTCCTAGAGAAAAAAGAATTTTCAAAAGGCTTTCAAGGACAATTTGGCCTCTAAATGGTAGCATATTGCAAATTAGTAGCAGCCTCTATCCAACTGACAATTTCCTGTGACTTTTATACTCTGTGATTTGAGTGAAAACAACCTAACCAAACTCAATTACACTAAAGGTATTTTTTCTCCACATGAGTCTCTTGTGTTTTTTGTTTTTTTTTTTTTTGTTGTAAGAATGTATAAGTATAACTACAGAATATGACATTAAGAAATATTGTTTCATAATAAGGATGGTCAAATACCGGAATAGGTTGCACAGAATGGTTATAGAATATATCTTTGGAGATATTCAAAACTCTGTTGGATCTGACCTTGAACAACCTGGTCTGACTTCGAAGCTGGCTCTAACTTCAAAGCTGGCCCTGAATTGAGAGGGAAGCTGGACCAGGTGATCTCCAGAGGTCTCTTACAACTTAAATTATTCTGTTTCTGTGTCAAACGCAGCATTACCTTGTGCAGTCCTGGAAGAGCTCTGTATAACATGAAAGCACAAAATATGTGCTATGCTTATAGCTTGCTAATATGAAGAACATCACTTTCTAGTGAATCCCTAAGCAAATTCTTTATTCAAGTCCTTTAATTTCTCTTGGCCTTACTCTTTGTCTGTAAAATGGAAATACTATTGTATTTCTTCAAGTGATTGGATTAAACAGAAGTGATTCATGTTTTTTTTCTTAAAGAAGGAAAAAAAGAGAATCTTCTCAAAAAAAAAATAGAATGTCAAGTTTCAAGATTAGATTCTGATTTAATATCACTACAATTTTATCCAGTATATTTTTTTTTAATGAAGGCTACTTATATTATCTGTTTGCACCTCTAAATAGAACAAAGAGATCATAAATGTCTTTACAAGTGGGTCAGCCTTTGCACTGCAATGCATTTCTCTGAGTTTTATGTATTGAGGGATGGCTCAAACAATTCTGCGTGTTATCCAGTTACTGCACAAATCCTTTAGACAATACTCTCCTTGAAACTGTACTGCCAGGCTCTAAGAGAGCTATTTGTGACTGAAGATTTTTAAGTAGACTAATGAAAGTAATATCAGAGAATTTCATAATTAGAAACAGTAATTGGCACTTCTTGAAACCTGTCCCTTTACTAATATATTTTCATTTAATTTTGTTTCAAGAAAATACTTATGGTGAAATAGCTGCAGTTTTTCTTTTTTAAAAGGAAAAATTATCTTGAAAAGACTACCTTAATTATTATTTTAAACGGTCAATATGTATTCTGTCCATGACGCTTCAAATTACCATTCTGACTTGATATTCATCTTTTCTGCATCCACATTAGAAAGCTAACAGTACACAGAAACAGTAGGTAACATAAAACGTCTCTGCCAAACTTGCTCAATAATTGCATGCCATTTCCAGCTATAATTAAAATCATTCACAGTCTATATTCATATAGCATTCTTTGAGGTTAATTGGGTTTAGATCACTGCAAAATCATTTTCATGTGATATATTTCACTTGTTACAAATTGCACATTAATTCATTGAAAATGTACAACATGTCTCTTAATTTGAAAGTATTTAGAATTTTAGCTTGCAGTATGAAGCCAGCTAATCTATCACTTCTAATAACATTCAAAAAAAGAACAAACCTTTCCTTTTGGAGATATTGACATTAATGTGAGCTAGCATAAGACTGTGAAGGATAAGCTCTTTCAGATATTACAATAAACTTGTATAGCTATAGCTAGGTCCAAGTTTTATAAGAAGAAACCAATCTTACAAACAGCGTCTATCCTGAACACTTATTTCCATATTGCTCTTGGCAAACTGAGGCAGCATCTGGCTGAGGAGAGCCCGAGTGTAAAAGGAAGATACTTAAAGAAGGAGAATCTGCACTTTTCCCTTAAAATCCTAGAACGACATTTGTGCTGGAGTGTGGGCTTTTAAGTATTGTATTAATCATTGTATTTTAAGTATTGTATAAGTATTCTATTTTAAGTATTGGGAACCCCAAAACAGTAAATTACTGCAGTCTTCTGAAAAGCACAGCTGAGATACCATTCCATGTGAAATACGACTACTATTATGATTTTACAAATCATAATATTGAATCTCTTAAAAAATGTGTTCACACAAAATTTGAGTCATAACGGGAGTGAGTCATCCTGTCTGAAGTGCCTGATTTGGAAAGCTCGTCTCCGTGTGCTTCCTTCCACGGCAAACGGGAGCTTCCCGAGGGAGACCCTGGGTTCACAGGCTCTGAATCTGCAGAGGGGCCTGCATCTTTCTATGGGTTGTAGAAGGAGTAGAGCAAAATTTTTTGTTTTCAAGAGCACATCAGGTTTCTGGCACATCAAATCTCATTGCTTACAGCATTCATTTAAGAGTATTCTGGAGTAGATGTGCATATATATTTATGTACATACAAATTTTTTTCCTTTTTTTTTTTTCCAAATAGTGTCAGTTTTTAGTTATTCTTAAAAATAGCAGAATTTATTTGAAAATATTTTTAGATACATAATTATAAATAAAAACACTGTATGTAACATATATGGACCATGGTACATAACATACATGCATGCTCTTCCTACACTTCTTTGGTAAAATATGAGAATATATAAACAAAGAAATCATGTAATTTACTTTGAGTAGACTGATCATTCTTCCTTACCTACCTCTTTAATGGCTAATTATGAATTCCCGGTTACTGTATAAAAATTATWACATTTTAATTGCTTCATTAACTTAAGGGAAAATAGCATATATAGAGAAGGAAAAAAATAATGAAACACATTATGTTTGAAAGAGGGCAAAAGAAGCATTCTTGGGAAAAGTTACAGGCAAAGTATGATTATCTAGCAATGTTCCATGCTGGCAGTTTTGAGACTTAGAATAAATAATATACAGTAATTCYCTTAATAACACTGCTATTTCTGTTATTCTTATAATTCTTGTGCTTCTTATTGCTCCTTATTGCAGCATCTCTGTTCTTATTGCAGTATCTCTTTGCTTCATGTTTTATTTACTCAGTTTGGAATGTAAATTCTATATAGAAGGACCTTATATTCTAGTATAAATGTGAAATCCTCTGGGAATTTGAGTGGCCATTGAATTTGTTATAGAACAAATATACTTGTTATATCTATCTCATTCTTTATTTCTATGAGCTTACAGGACTTTTTTGGGTTCAATAAGACAATCTCAACTCTAAGCAAGTCTGTCATTATTCACAGTACTGTGTAAATGCTTCATCTGAAGTATGTGTGTGTGTGTATATATATATGCACATATATATATGCATATATATTAAGTGTAACTTATTTTACCTATGCATGCGAACCAGTTTGAAAGTAAAATGGTCACTTAACATGCAAAGTTAGTCTTTCTTTTGAGACTTCTCATCAGTATCAATAACCAAGTTCCTAGAACTAGTTCCCTTTCAAAGCCTGATGATAATTAAAGACTGTGGGGTTACAGAATAACCCTGCTATCTTGTAGAGTTCTCTCTGTTCTCTCTACCTAGAACCTCTGTTAAGATAAACATTTTAAAGTATGCCAAAAAAAAAAACAGCTTGATTGATTATATGCAATATTATTTTGTTACACACATACAATAAAAATATTTTTGCCTTAAAACTGAATTAATTATAATATTTATGATTACTTAATTGAAGAACAGAGACATGGTGTACAAGTATATCCACACAAACAAATAATAAATATTCCCAAGAAAATATACATATAATTGTGGATGAGGGATTTTTTACAGGAACTATTAAAAACACTAATTCCAAATTAATTCCAAAAGAAAGTGAATTTCTCCATGACAATACAAGAAAAGAAGGAAACATATTTTTCTAACTGAGCTCTTAGAATGACTAAACATATTATTTTAACAAAAAATTGTGATGCAGTTCTGTCATAGCTTTTGGACTGTAATAGGTTATCTACCTTCACTRAATAATTTACTAGCCTTAAAATAGAGCAATTTAATAATTTTGTCATGGTCAAGTTAATATAAAAAAATCACCTCAAAGCAAGCTTAATTCCTAAACACACCTATTGCCTATGTGAGATAATTAAATAAAAAACAATCTAGTTACCACTAGCATGTATCAAATTTTAATTTATTGAAAAGACTCTTTTMAATTCATTTTGTTTGGTTGCTTCTGATTATTTCAGTTAAGTAAAAAACATATATACAGAGAGAAAATCTATCTGATATAACTACAATGTAAAGAAAAGACCTAAGATATTATCAATACACGATGTAGAACACTTTCTTAGCCAGAGTCCCTAAGTGGGCTCCTGTCTACAGAAGACGAATTTTCTGTCAAACCGGACATATTCCCTTCCCGCCCTCGTGCTTGCAGCCTGGCAAAGATAAAATGAGCAGAAGAGAAAAAGGGAAGGGAAGCGAATGAAAGAGCGGGGAGAACCTGACAATAAAGAAAATACTTTCTCCCTCTGTTCTGCCAGTCTCACATCACCTGTGGAGTTTTGAATAGAAAGTTGATGTTTGAGGAGTTCTCTCATGGACTGCTGTGGTTCGGGCAGGGAGGCTGACGGCTCCGCAGCTTCKTGAGACCTGGTTTGGGTGCAGAGCCCAGGGGCAGCAGCAGCCCCTTGTGCCCATTCCTGGTGTGGGGCTGCTCTGTTCCCCTCTCTCCTCTTGGAGCTACATGGCCCATCAGGTCCTTTGTGGGATTAACTCTAACTTGGAGGATGTCCTGCTTCATGAATGCTGCCTATAGTCCAAATATATAGTCACCTCTGGCAGATTTTCTCTCCTCCCTTCCAGCACAGTTGGCCCCACAAATGTATTTGGCAGAAGCCTTTTTTTTTTTTTTTTTTTTCCCTATTTCATCAAAATTGTCCGTGTGCACTGGGACAAAAGCCAACTTCAAACAGTGGGCTTTTTTGGCTGCTCTGTGCAACAGTATTGTTGTCCCATCCTGAAAAGCTTTGGCAGTTTGTAATGAGGGACTGGAGGTACTAAGACCCATGAAGTACAGGGCCTTTTTCTAAAAAGGCCTTTTTCTAAAAAGGCCCTTCCTAGAGCGGAGGGGCTGAACGATGTGCTGGAGATGAGGCTGAAGGTTTTATAAATATGCAGAGCAACTGGAACCAGTGGACAAGGGAGCGTTGTGTGTGCAGAGGATGCCAGAGCCCTTAGGCTGCAACTACTGCTGAGCTGTGCTGCTTTATCAGCTCTGCTGGCCTATGACAAGGTTGGTCTTGGGAAAGGGGTGATGGATTTCTCCTTGAGTTGATTATGATATTAATTTAATTGCTATCTCAGCATCGGATTCTTATTATTCCTTTTGYTGTGGGAAATGGAGTGTGTGTGACCTGGCTGACCTGTCACTAGATTGGCTTACAGATTTGTTGGCTGACTACAGCTAGTGGCATTAAAGAAATATTTATTTAAAAAATGTGAACCTATAGATTTAAAAGAGTAAGGATGTGAAAAATGTTATRTAGTTCACATAGTGACAGCCCACAGCCTTTATTTGATCATTCTGCAGCATTTGGTCTTGTACCAGCAATATGTAGAATACCTTATTCAAAACCCAAAGATTTTGAGAGAAGATTTTTCCATGAGTTCTGATTGTTTGCATATCAGGTTTGGATACAATTCATAAAAAAACAGCTTTCCATGTTTCTTGTATGAGATAGGAGCAAGYTGGTAAACAGTTTTTCTCAGTGATCTTCCTATTCAGCAACAGTGAAGCAGTTCAATATAGCTAAAGTTAGTTTATTTCAACACTACCTGTCTAAAATAACTAGATCAGAGGAATAACAAGATCTGTCTGAAGGAGTATATGTGCATATACTGTAAAAAAGTACATTAGAGTGCAACACTGCCTAGAGGTTGTACAGTGATTCAGTTCCATCACYGAAACCACTCCGGCTCCAAAAAATGAAATGCATAACAGAAAGAAGTTAATACAAATCATAAACTCACAGCTCATTATATACTTCTCAAACTAATACAGATACAACATGATTTAAGATTGGAAACTGTGGCTAAAGGAATTAGTCTGCTCGGCATGAAACTAGGTTTATTTAATCAATGTTGCTTCCACTAGAAAAGTGGATTAGTTTTTCTTTAAGACAGAGTTAAAAGTTTTGCAGCTAATTTATTTTAATAAGCATTCAGTCACTGACTGCTGCAGAAAAAGGCTAAACTGTAATGAAGCGCCAGGAAAGAAAGCATGACTTAATTATTTTTCTGGGGTGGATAATGAATAAATTAGCTACGCTGTAGGTTTGCCGTTTGTATAGAATTTATTACTTTTGCTTTAAGAACCATATCATGACAAAGTCAATTTTTCTCCTGACTGCAAACTGATTGATGGGGTAATGTCTGGTTGTGAAAGACTTCCTCTTCATCATTGTATTGCCAATGTTGGTATCACAAAGTGAGTTTGAAGTTTTCCTGAGTGCATGTTCTCCTACATAATTACAGATGACAATTATTTTAATTCCTTTTTTTAACAAGCCTTCTAATCATGTAAACTGCAGAATGAATAACTTAGATGAGACCAAAGATGCACACAGCTCAGAAACTCTTTCTTGGTTCTTAATTTGTTGCCGCAATGTCATCTGTGTGAAGAGGTAAGTACTGTATTTATAATGACAGCAGGTATTTTAAACATGAAGATGTGTATGAACAAAAAGGAACAGATAAAGACTGGCTTGAGAGTGTAAGAAGAATAAAAATTTTAAGGAGAAATATCAGTAATTCAGTACTACATTGGGAATACAAGTTTGACTCAGCTCCCACTAAAGTCAGTGGTAGACTGATTTAAATAAGTGCTGTAAGTTGCCTAATAAGTGTAACCAATATGATAAATTTTAAATAATGAAAACTGTACAACAAATATCAGGAGAAAAAAAAATAATGAGCTGTGTGATTTACTTTGAGGACCMAGCTGACTCTTGCAGAGGTCCCGTCCTTTTCTGACTTCTGCAGCTTTTCTCTTTACACATGCATGCAAGAGAGAAACTCTTCAAATATATTGCTTACAAAATGTGCTACTCTCTGCTCCTMCTGAATCCGAGATACTAAAAATCCATATTGGACTTTATTCTCTCTTCAGTAAGGAATTTTCCGCTGCATAATTTCAGAAGCACCATGGGACACAGTATTTCTTTTAAATATGCTATTTCTTGGTTTGATTGTCAAGAAAGCAATGTATCATGCTTTAATTAAAGAGTGGAAAGCAATATATTAAACACAGGTTATTTGTTTTGAATAAATTCCTTAGAGGGCTTGTTGAGGATATTTTTGAAGAAAAATGTTACCTTGAACTTGCAAAGCAGAAATTGAAAACGATCAGAGTAGCAGATTTGGCTCTGAAAGATACATTACTAAACAGTTCCCTATATTGCAGTCAAAGGTCCTTAGTGGTTAAGGGTCAATAAAAAAAGAACAAGGAAAGAGGCTGCAATAGATAATCTTGTCTTTTTTTTACAATCCCCAGAGTACTGTATAGTCTTGGGGGTTGTTCATCAGCTGCAGAGGACACTGCATGCTTATCTGCTTATTTCCACAGAAAGCAATCATCTTTTACTCCTTTATGAATAAAAAGCTCAAATCGTTATGACTTATTCCATCAAATGCTAGGCCATCATTGGGAGAAGCTTTGAGAAAGATCAGTTGTTTGACTCTTAAGCTGTAATATTTGCCAAGCAGTATTCATAACTTGTTTTCTAAATAAAAGGTGGATAGACATAGCTACATATCTGTGCAATAATTTTTATGTGTTCAGATATCAAAATAAATGATCATAAAAGTTATTCTARTAAGAATTTTATTATTAAAGTTATAGAGATAAACTTTATAAGCTCAGTAAGAGAAAACAAATCATTGTAGATTTTATATATATRTGTGTTATAACCATGTTATTTTCTTCTATTGAATTTGTTGCTAAAGGGCCCTCCAGTGCATATATCTTCCTTATTAAAATTAATGTAAAATGACTCACACAATCTAAATTAATTACAGAGTGATACAGAGAGTTTTATCCCGTTCTAAATAAAAACTAAACCCATTCATGCTTGAAGTAAAACACAGCAAAACACAAAACCCTCCKCCATAGGGCTCAAGATGGCACTTCCTATTTCTTGTTTGACATAATGACGAACCATTGGCAGAATACTGCCCTCAAACATTAAAATATGATTTTTAATCATATTGTGGGCCCTTCATCTATAGTCAAGAAAATACATGATGATATGGAATAATTTTGACTAGGGGAAGAAATACAGTGAATGAGACATTTTCCTCATTCTTCAGTAAGAGAGGAGTCCTATAATTATTCATTCAAGATCTAAGGCTATAGTGAAAATAATGTTTTTGCTTGTGAAGGTGGGAAAATCAGAAGAGTACAGATCCCTTGAAATTCTTCAGATTATCTTTTCTGCATGTGAGATATGACTACTCTGCCCCTGAAGCAACATAAACGAACATACAGACACAAGCTTTAATCTGACTGGCAGATGAAGCATGGTATGGAGGGGAAGATTGCAGACAGGTGAATTAGCAAGTTYATACCTAGATTCCCTGCCAAAGTGTATGAAGAGAAACCTGCATCTCCACAGCCAGCTGCTGTKGGCACACTGCTTTGCCCATTAAACTTCTCCTTTAAGCATCTAAATTATTTGCATATCCTTTGCATTTCTAAGTACAAATACAGTATATGAAGACTAAATGAAGTTACAAGGTATATATAGATGACCTCTCATTTTCCACAAAGAAGGGTAAACAGTTTAACCTCCACAAGTTTAAGAATAATCTTGATACTCAGCAAATATTTCTTCAAGTACATCACCGAAGAACTACTTTAAAAATAAAAAAAAATCAACTGCTTTGGAAATAAATTGCAAACATGCAGTCTAAATACGCTAGAATCATTATTTCTTGCACATTCTTGTTTTGCTCTCTACAGCASTGTCATTACCAGAGAGGCCTTGCAAGATCTTACAGCGAGCAGAGATAAAGAAGGCAAATGGACAGTGACAGCCATGTAATCCAGTGTCTGATTGCTTTTCCACATGTCACTGGTGAAACRCATAACTCTCCCCTCAGCCTCTGTGAGGCTCTACAATACTCAGACTCATTCAGTCTAATACGGTCCATGCAGAGAAACAATGTCTTGAAGATGATTATTAAGATTATGCTCTGTGGATATGTTYTGACATCACTATAACTCATCTTTAAAAATGCATCTGCAGGCCTGGGATAGGTATAGGGAACTGTTTAAAAATAATAATAACTTTAAAAAAACTAATACTTTTACTAGGAGTTSGAAAAAACAGAAATACTTTTATTAACACTTTCAAGAATATTGGATCCAAAAGCTTGGTTCCTTTGGAAATCACCGTAACTACTGAGTCCTATGTAACTGTAGTTAAATATTTTTCAAGAGAAGCTGCCATCAGTTTCATTTATGCTCTTTTGTTGAAAATCACTTCTTTTCTAATTGCTTTGGTGTTTGGGAATTTATGTAGAAGTATTTTTTTCAATCTCTGTTTTGCTTTTAGCTTTTATCAACATCAATGAGAATTTCCTGATTAGCCACCACCTCTAGCTGTTAGTTTCTGAGGTTAAAATTGGAGTACATTATGGTAAAATTGTTTTTTTTTTTAGTGCAAAAGGATTAATTTGTGACCTCATGGTGAGGTTTCACAYAGAAAAAAAACATATTTTACTGTGTGATTTATTACAGAATAAGAACAAACCACTGCCAGGCAGGCGGGTGATCATTCAAGCACAGTCTCCAGTTTTCCCCTATCCATTTGAAGGACTTCAACTTAATCATCCACCACTTGCAAGCTAGGAATGAAAACATTCTCATAGGAGGTCACCAGATCCCCAAATATGCCATGCTCAAGTGCACAAGGAGCCAGCAGTCCAAGCCAGAAGTCCCCATTGGCCCCATCCTTTTGTTTCTCCCATGGGTGCTCCTTCAATCAAAGATCCAGAAGGGAGCAAAGGCATCAAGGAACTATTTTGGCCTGTAATCTGAAAATAGCCTTTGCTCTTTATCCTTTCTTCCCTCCCTTTGCCCRTAGACAAAGCTGTCCAAAGTTTTGGGGCAGTGAGAACTCTCAAAACTACGAAAGCTCTAGAGGTTTCTTGGATTCAGGCAGACTGATACTCTTTAGGTAATAGCAGCTGCATTTCTTTGCATCTGATCTTTTAACACATGTAATTTGAAGTATTCTTTTTCTGGAACAACTTCACTGGCAGTAACGTTAGTCACGTTTACAAATGTAAAATAAATAAGAAAATATTGTTTCATCACACTTCTATAAAAAAAGCAGTTGTTATTATAAACTTTTCTTTACAGTACTACCTATAGCCCATATTTCAATGACTAGATTAAGGAAACCTAACTTCAGACCTGTATTTCTGTGTATATTACTTTTTCTCTTTCTGGTAGCATAATACCTCTAGTAGTAATGGGGTTTGTGATTRCATTTTGAGATCCTTCGTCTATTATCATGGCACTCTTTTCTATTAAAAAACATATTTCTGGTGGCTTTTAGAGCATGGTTGGGAAACATTCTCATAACAGAGGGTTTTTTAATGAAATATGTTAGCTTGAGAATTGTATTCTTCTGAAATGCATTCTTAAAAACATAATCATCCTTTAACATGTTTTATGAATAATAATTTAGAAGTTACTAATTTTGTAGTTTTTAGAAGAAATCTTGAATCAAGTAATAGGTTCAATTGCCAAATTAATGGAAAAATCCTGATCTTAATTTCAATATGCRACACATTAGCAGTGGGTTCGATGCAGAGTTTTTAAAAATTACACATCCACGTCCACAGTGGTAAAAATACAAAATATGCTAATCTTAGACCTAATTCCTCTAACGTATGTACTAAAAAAAAAAATCTACTTTTTATTTATTTTTACTGATTTGAGGTCTTTAAGTTTGCATAATTGATATGATTTCTGAATTTTATAGATTTTCTGATTCCTTGTAAAATGTACATGCACAAATTACAGAAAAACACCAGACTTCATCCTTTTTGAAACAGATGCATGCAAGCAGGACTTCAGTTATAAGTTTGTAAATGACCTAGCCATGTGCCTCATTTTAACAATCTTCACAAACTAAAATTCTTAAGTGAATTACTGCCTCCAAGCCATGCCTAACTTTCTCATTATAGGTGTACGCAGACTATACAGGAGTAAAAGAAATTGTATTTATTAAACGAAGGCAAAATGAGTCTGTTACTGAACTGAGTGTTTTTGTATTTATGATATTGGTTTATTGAGAGCTTCTGCTTTTAGTTAAGCTTAAAATTGTATAGCCACAAATATAATGCATCTGTATATATATATAAATATATGCTAAAATATACACTTATATATACATGTATAGATACAAATATATATGTATAGCTATATACAGAAATAAACACATAGATATCCATGCACGCATATTTGCTAGGTATCCAAATATAGACAGAAACAGATATATCCCAAAAGATTCATAGTTAATACTTCCTGTCTTATTTTCAATATTTGAATAGGCATTTTATTCCTTTGTTCAAAGACTGATGATTGATTTAGTTTAATTTAATTCACAATGAAGCCAAAACTTTAAAATATAAACTACGTAAGAATAAAAAAAGTGACGCGCAAAGCCAACCTTCAGGAGTTTACTAGAGAAAGGTGACAGGACAATATAATTTTTTGKTTTTTTTTGTGTTTTAGTACAGTGACTACTACACTGCGGAAAACAATAAAAGCATCTAGCTAGTATCTGGGATAAGTGTAATCATTATTCTCATTTTTTTATATAAGCAACTGTGGAATATAGGTCACTGTCGACTCCTACAAAAGAAATCTCTGCTATAGCTGGTAGCACACAGCCATTTTTATGACCCAAAAGCAGGACTAGTTCTCCCAATATGCTTCACTGGTTTCTACATAAGGGATGCTGTTGTGAGCAGGCTCTGCATCAAACATTCAGGAGAGGCCTTCTTTTATCTATGGGAAACATTCTTCATATAAGGAGCAGCAGTCAGAGAYTTTCATCCAGATGCCATTCGAGTCCCATCTCTCTCTGAAGGATTAAGGATATGCTCCCCCTTCCAGAAGAGTGCCGTTCCCTACCATGCCACATGTGACTGTGCCAAATTCCTCCCTTAGAACCTGCCTGATCTCAGAGAGGGATCTGATTAAAGCTACGTTTTGTTGTCCCTAGCAATTTCTTACTGCTACCAGTGGCCTGTTCCCATTCAGTAGCCAACCTGCAGTGAGTCTTAGTCAGAAAGGCCAGCTGTCTCCGTAAATTCCAGCAGGAGCCATGGCATCCAACTCAGGGTATGGAGCAGCTACAGGGAGCAGATGCTTAACAGTTATGTGCTGCACTGTTTGGTGATGTGGCACATAAGTGTTGGTGGATCTAGCTGCTCATGATTAATTTAGTTGTACTTCAGTGCTTATTTAATAAAGATTTTATTATGAACAGAAGGCACCAAATTTGGAATTTAAGCTTGTTCCTATCATAATCTTTGTGTGCACCACTACATCTATACAGAAAAAAACACGGAGTCATAATTGRACAACGAAAAAAAGTTACTATCTATATATTTACTACTAGACTGTACAGCTCATTTTCTCATCTCTCTCACTTACACACTCTGACCATTACAAACATTTCAATGAATTATGTGTATAGCAGTTAATAGCAGTTAAATCATTTTAACTTCTCCAGTGGAACTAGCCCTCTAGCAAAGAGCAGCAATGGAGCTTCCCCAGCTTTCTATAATTGCATGCAATCAGGACAGGAATGCTTAGAAATGTAGAATATACAGTGTTAGCTCAATATGCATTCAGTTCAGATTTTAGGTATGAGAGATGCAAAGTGGGAAGGAGTATGTTTGCAAATAACCTCTGTTAAGCATGAAAATAATCTAAGAGCATCCATGAAATTTCAGTCATTACTGCCAAGTGATGACACCTTTAAATCCATAAGATACGACCCATTCCCATAGATCAAGAACCATGGAAGTTAATTGTTGATATAAAACAAGCAGAAGCTCCCAGCAGCTTTTTTCTTTTACCTCATTAAGCCTGGAGTAGACTGCACAGTCATTAAGCCAAACTGTGGGAAACACATTTTTTGTGTTGTCTGATCTGGTGATCCTCAGGTGCAGGTAATTGCCCGAGTGTTTAGATGAACTCCATCCTTGCAGCTGTGCTCACAAAGGCACCAGGCAGGAAGGCGAAAGGGAGCAGGGTGGTGGGAGGAACATCTTTTTCCCTGATGCACTTGTTCAGGAAAGCATTCCTACACCAGATGACACTTAAGTATGTGCTTAAGTTCTAGTGGGACATAATAAGGAGCAGGAAATGTGTGCTTAAGTGTTTTCCTGAATAGGGTCCAGAATGGAATAGTTCATAGGTGAAATCTTTTCCTGCTATGCTGCTCTGCCTACATCATTACTTGCAGCTGCCTTTCCAAGTCAGCAAAGTTATCTATCTGCGTTTCCAGCTTTGTGTCTGGCTTATTTCCAGCTGAGCAAGAATAGAAATATTACTGTTTCCAGTTATCCTCTGAGACCTGAGGGAAGGCAGAAGTCTATCCAAACAAAAAGGTGGCTGAGGGCAGGTTGAACCAAAGAAAATAATTTAAAATCTTAAATAATGTTAATTCCTCTTCAAAATTTTAGTGGTGTTATCCACATACCTAAGTGGCATGAACAAAGTAAACAGGGACCAGTGTTCACTTGTATATTGCATTGCAGGAACAAAGCCAATGTGATTTGAATGTTATCTTGTTGTTTAGATCTGTTATTTGAAGTCCAGTAGCATTGCTTGAGACCATCTTACAGACTGCAATTTACTGGTCATCATCCTCTTTAGTCCAACATAAGTTTGTTTCTGTTCATAAAAACTACTTGGGTTAAGTCAATTCATGTATTATATAAATAACTGTTATGAACAACATTACAACATCAACTTTATAACTTTACTCTGACTGTATGTCCCCTAATGCACTGTGGCCGTTGGACTCATATGTTAACAGACTAATTAGGGAGCTGCAAGCTACCTTGTAAAACACGGTCTGATTGCCACTGACTGGCCTCTTCAAAATCCTTCACTGCTTTTTCCCATTCGGAAAAAAAGTAAAGAATCACTGGAAAGAAAAAATTGAAAAACAGCAGTGGTCTGATGTGGGTACTAGTATATGTGTAAGCTAAGAATCAGCCAGTAAGGACATCACCAGGAAACACAGCACATTGCAATGTGTTTAAGTATAGCTCACTTTTTCTCTGCAGTAGATAATAAACTGCAAGTACTCAGAAATATGCCAGGTTATTCTTAGGAAGCAGTGTGGATGACAGGAGCACAGATGACCTTCTCTTCTGTAGAAACCTCCCCCAGAAACTGAGGTGGGCATCATACAGGAGGGGAAAGATCAGAACAGAGCAATGATCTTTTAAAGCAAGTGGCTGTGAGATTGGGTAGCACCAGACACATCCAGAGATATTATGAGCTCTCTGGTCCTTCCCACTTTCTTCCTAGGATTGGTAGGCTCAGAGCTGCAGACATGGAGATGGAAAAGTAGGTCAGGGAAGCAAAAAAGCTAGGATACGGCAATGGGGATCCAAGCTTTAGTGGGGGGTTGTGCACACTGAAAGGAAGATGATTTCCCAAAGAGATGCTTTTGAGGTTTCAGTGCTTCGTATGTAGAAAGTTATCAAATGAATTCAGTTGTGTAATGGAGTGATAATTACAAACATGTTTGCTCCTGCTGCATGCCCTGTTTGAAGTGAGGAGAGCTGAAACACTGCTCCACCTCCCGACTCCCCCATCTCCCAGATCGTCGCCCATCTTA
Organism: Nothoprocta perdicaria; assembly: GCF_003342845.1. Taxonomy (NCBI): domain Eukaryota; kingdom Metazoa; phylum Chordata; class Aves; order Tinamiformes; family Tinamidae; genus Nothoprocta; species Nothoprocta perdicaria. The sequence continues at coordinate 755,148 of NW_020455205.1, read as the reverse complement.
AAGGAACTGTCTTAAAATATTTTTGCCTATACTTGTAGTGGAATAAGCACAACGGAAAAATGGCAATTTATCACAGCATGTATGCTTTCATTTACTGCAGCATCTGTACTATTTATCACTCTTAAAAAGGAAACAATAAACAGTGATTTAATAACCACTCTTTTGTGTCCTCTACTGCCTGTGTTCTGCAGTGTTTCATCACTCCAATCTTTCCTAGAGTTATATAAAGCACAAAATTTCAAAATGTATCAGTATGTTAGGGTTACATTAGATCATTGTACTATAACTATCACTTGTCTTACATTGTAAGCAAGACAGAAAATAGGATTAAACAAGTATTTTCTTCAAAGATCCTGTAATGTTTTCTGTAAAAATTGGCAAAATTACCCATGCCTATAACGATCAAATACTATACTTATTTGATCAAAATAATTATAGGAAAACATGACATTTAAAGTTGAAATTGTTTCAAGCACCACTTTCAAAAAGTATTATATTAAAGACAAATCAATACTCTTTCTGCTATCTCCAGGCAAGATCTTCAAAACCTGAGATAATTGAGTATTTGAAGGACCACAAATCACATATCGATCTGAAGAATTTAGATAKAGCATTGAAAAGAATGTGTTCACATCACAAACCACCATGTGTTGATACTACAGCTGCCTATTTCTATATTTTTCAGCAATTTTAGGGCTCATCTACTAGTTATGAAAATATGAAGCCAGTGGCACCAATAAGAACAGGAAAGCCAGAACATTCATAAACCTACTTTCCATATTTTGTTCTTGACGTGCAAACAGTAGAAATGAAGATTGCTTGATGTGTTATCCACTAAATTAAGGCAGAATAAGATATTTGGTATAAATATGTGGCAGTTTCTCTCATAACTCTCTAAAGGTGAGAGAAGGAAAACAATACCGAAAAGAGAATTGCATTGCAGTGAAAAAGTTTTTCATTGATGCTCTKCTGTAAAACACCTTTTCAGTATGTGAAGTTCCATACACAACTACCTAAAATCCTTTCACTTCAATTTCATTCATCAATTTATCACCATATTTAGTTTCTGTCATGTTGCATCTAAGTTTCTAATTATTCATTAGGTTTAGTAAGTATATAGTATGTTATATAGTAAACAGTTAAGGTTTGTTTAGCAAATTTTTTTAGATAAACTACAAATACTATGTAATGAAGTTTTATAAAATTATGTTAAAATATGTGTATTCTCTGTGAAAGACAAGTAGGCAATTGAAAAAGAATATAAAGACAATTTTACAGATATAGGATTGAGCTTTGCAAATATGTCAGGCAGACATATAAAATGTACTGAGAACCCGCAGATCTTCCCCAAAGCCTAGTTTTCCAGATTTTCTAGTAACCTGAAGTTCCTGTATATTCCTATTTAGCATGTTTTTTTCCTAGAACTATCTCCTCAACTTCCTATTTTCTACATAGCCTATTTTCTACAAGCCTTTTTTTTCTATACTTCAAAGCAATTCTTCAAGATCCAGTTACACAAGCATTTCGCCAAGTCCTCCCTTTTCTAGAGATAATTAATAAACCTTTCCTGCAGGTATATGTTTCAAAAGCTGTAATGCGGGACCTGCTGCCCCTCCATCCCCATAAAGCTGCTGCTACCCTACAGCTGAGCAATTCAGAAGCAATCTGGGGGCTAAAGAAAAAGTTATTTCTTTCATAAAATAAACTTTACTTAAAATAAGCACTAATTTCTATAATAAAATCCCACTACTTCAGACTGCAAAAATATGAAAAACATTCTCTCAGGAAAAAAATAAAAACTTTCCTAGAGCAAAAACAAGCAATTCTTAGCAACTTCAGAGAAAGAGAGCCAATAGATTACTGGTATTTGTGAAGGAATTGAATAATAATAACTCTTTTAAAAAAAACCCACATGTTTCTCAGTGAAAGTGTTAATATAAAATTGTAAGAAAATTTTGCATAAAGGTATTGGACATGAGGTGAATTTTATACAGTGAATTTTATAATTTCAGCAGACAACACTGATTCTGAACAAGTCACAGATATCTTGAATTATACCTACCTTATGTCTAGCCATCTAGCCATCTATAACCTAGAAACTGCTTGCTGAACAAATCTATAAAATATGCAAAAAGTTTTGTTTGATTTAAATAAATATTTCCACTGGAAATGACACTTTTATCTGGTTATTATAAAATGATTCACTTATATAGATAATTGACTAATACAAGCTCAAAATTATTCATATTTATAGTCAGCAGCATTGAGGAACTGTCCCTAAGCGTATTCCTTTGCCTCTAATGTATTGTCCATGTTCATCATGCTGATCTTATTGAACAGAGACTGACTAATTCAAAGAGATCATATGTAGGCCACAGAGACATCATTAGATGATATGATAAAACTCCAGTAGGTTATCTCTTGGAAATACTGAGCTCATTAATTTTAAAGACCAAGTCTGATACGCTATCATAAACCTATACAGCAGAATGCAAATACATTTGTGATTTAACTACTATGGCACAAGTACCTAAGAGAATCAAACATGCTTGYTTAAATTACATTCATTTCTCTTTTGGGTGCAAAGAAAGCCATGCTTTGTGAAAATTCTATGCATTTGTAGCAAAATAAGTGAAATCTGTGAAATTATGCTGGCATTCTGAAAGTCTGTAGGAACACCTGAATTGCTGTCAAGCAGATTTATTATCCTTCTGAATTCTGTTGAGACGAGAATAAACAAAGTCCTGACAGAAATTTAGCAAAAGTTATTTCAATAAAAGTTTAGTGATATTTTAATTAATCAGAMGTCCTCTGTTTCCTTCATAAATTATGTTTCTAGGATACTATGGACTAGTTCTTACCTGTCATTATAAATTTGTACAAAGGCGCAATGTAAATGGAGGTTTCTTCCAGAAAGTATAAAGACTGCATGTAGATATTTTGTTGAAGTCAMCAATGGTTGTATTATCAGGAAGCGAGAAGGATACTTCCATCCTTTTTTTCTAGAAATATATATGTTACTTTGGGAGAGGATAAGGATGATGGGATTCTGTCAATAAACTGAGAGCTAGGATCCCGATTCGCTTGCAGCGTTAGATCTCCTTGTCACAGATCCAGTTCAAGTTCTACTGTGGAGACCTGGATGCATCACACAGTTTAAATGAAACAGAAATGGCAGCAAAATGGATAATTGTGGCAATGTCTAACTGTCAGGGGAAATACCTTCTGACAGGAGACAGATGATGTTTGGAATGATATTAGTCCATAGGAAGACTGAAGACAGAAATCGCTATTTCTGAAGGAATAGGAATGAGATTCTGTGCAAATGACAAGTTTCCATCACAGCATGATTCAAAGTGGCCTGGAACAAAAATGAAAAGAAAGAGTAATTCTACAGCTGGATGAATTATTTTGGCAAACAGGAACACACCTACATTGTCTTGGTAAAGTGTGAAAAAGATAGGAATATTTGAAAGAGTTACACTACTTGAAAATTTTATGAAATATTGTGTTTCCATCAACTCCACTGAAATATTTTTGGCTTCTGTTTAAATTAATTCAGATCTCAAAATTTTCCATTTCTGCTTGACCCAAACTTAATTCTCTCTCCTTCTTTCCCCCCACCATTTTTTTTTTTTTTTTTTTGGTTCAGCCACCATTATTTACACAGCTGTAGATAATTTATTTTGCTTTCATAACCAAGCTGTTAGCAATTATAGCTCTATATGTAGTAAATCCTAGAGAAAAGAGAAATCAACAAATAATTGAAGGAGAGCAGGCCTCATCTCACAGAGTATTGCTATGCCATTCTACCTCTAGTTTATTTTGGCATTACAATTGTCTTAGTTCAACAAGAATAATTTCAGATTTAAGGTAATATTTTTCCATAGTGTCAAGTAGCTGATGCTGGGCCTCTCATCACTATAATAAAAAAGAAAACTTCATCTATATGTCAGTATGTATGGCTATGCATTTCTTAACTGGTATATCACAGACAAAACTTTTTGGCTTCGTGTAAGTTTTTACATTTTCTGTTTCTGCTGTGTTCTTACTGCAAGTTCTCTATGGTGTAAGTATGAATATCCAATTATTTATCTTCATATTTAAAACTATAAAATGCAATGCAATGCAGTGCAATAAAATAAAATAAAAACAGTGAAAGTAATGTTTATATTTTGGCCTTAAATTCTCATTCCTAAATCTGTTTTTCTGTAACATTTGGTCAAATGCTTCTGATTAAAGTAAGAAACTGTCGCCTTCCTTATATGAGAAGGTTTTTCAGATTTTCCTAGTCTTACCAAGTTATGTCTGCTATGTGCTATTGGTAAATAATATTGTTTTCAACTAAAGCTTGGTTAGAAGTCAGTATCACCAAACTCTGCATATGGGGCAAGAGTCCTTGGATTTTGGTGTCATCATTCATGCGTTCACTATCAGTCTCAAATTTTGTATGCTTCCGTGGTAACAAGCAGTAACAACTAATGGAAAGTTTTCAAAAATWGTCAATGCATAATAGCTTGAGAAACAAGCTGGCAATGTCTGTTCATGATTTAAATACATCTAATGGCGCTGGTCAAAGAAAGAAAAAGTTCTGATAGATTCAATGAGAARAAAGTTTCAGTTCACAAACAGGGTATCATTAATAGTGAAAAGAAAAGATCCTGGAAGTTTAATGATAATCATAGTAAGTGAAGAACTTCACAAAGAGAATTTTCCACTTCACCCTGCGTAAAACTATCAAGCAGAGAGGCCTTTCTTATAAAAAGAGACGATCATATTTTTGACCACAAAAAAAGGTATCATCTCTTTGCACTGGATCTTTTTTCTTCCRTGACAATGAATAGTATTTTTATTAAATTACCAGTGCTACACTTATTAATGTTCATGCAGGTGGTAAATAGAAAGGGCACAAAGAGGGCTTCCAAATGCAAGGAACAAATASAGATCTATTGTTGTTGCTGTTTTAAGACAATAAAAAACAAAAATAAAATTGAAGCAGAGGTCAAATCACGACAAATTCTTTTAAAAATTCTACTTGGGTTTATGAGTTTTAAAAGTTTAACTTTATCTTGCAGGTTAGATTTTCCAAGTTCTCATGACTCTAAATTATATTTAGTTTAATATTTTGCTTTGTGGTTTACCATGGTCATTACTGCCTASTCATTAAAGATATTTTCCAAAATATTGGTTTCTTACAATGCTATTAAAGACTTCAACTCTGTAATTGCTAGAGAAAATAAAAAAAAAAAATGACAAGCACAGTCACCCCTGCAAAATCTTCAGACCAACATGAAAATAATTCAGTTAAAAAGTATAGAATGATAGATCTCATAAAAGATATTAAATACAGGAGAACATGACTGAATTCAAATACATTCTTCATGATTTCCTCTGCAACTGGAATCTCTCCAACTGTGAATGTACATCAGAAAATCACAGCAGAGATCTCCTGAGTTAAACTATTTTTTAAAAGATGCTATGGGCTAGGTTGGTAATTTCTTACAGCCTCTGTATCTTAACTAAACATAGTACACTTCTATTCCAAAAGGAAAAATAAGCTTTCCTAGCACAATATCATCACCATTTAGGCTGTCTGATGCTTTTAGGGATACCTGGGAAAGAAGGAATGTGAATTAGTAGAAGTGGAAGAGGTAAAATAGAAGAGAATAATTACAAAACTGCATTCTGGAATGAATATGAAATTATGCCCCAATCCTAAAAATTATCTTAAGTCAGGATAGTAACAATGTCATAAAAGTTAGTATAGAGATGATTACGCCTTCAGGCCTACCATTAGGAGTTCCTGGAAAACATTTCCATACATTCCTTCATCTTTAAACCACTATTCTCAAGCTAATTTACTCAGAATGTCTGACTTATTTAGATCTTGGTTTTCTTCTCTGACTCAACTCATAGCTGTACTTCTCAAAGATATTCTACTCTGTTTGAAATCACTCTTTGAGCTCAACGAGTAGGCAAGCAAGAATCACAAAGTCAGATTCAAGGGCCATTTTCCTTTTCTTAGCTGATGCTTGTCTCTTATTGATGTCGCAGAATGTGACTTCATGCACATTACTCTTGCACATGGGAGCAAGGGAGGAAGAGAAGATCAGATTTTGTTTCTAAAGAGATTCTACACGACTCAGAGAAGAAAAGCCAAACTGCAATTTTTTCTTTTCTTTTTGTGCCACAGTACTGTAAAAAAATGTAGTCTTGGAAGAATGTATAGATTTTTTCTTTGAAGATCTTAGTTTATGATCAAACAAACTGTGAGTCAGGAGAGATTTTTTTTTTAATATATCTTTTCTGTTGTGATTAAATTCTTCAGCAAATGGAGCAAATATACACATTTTCAACAATATTTACCACTTCTTTTCCTATAGCTATATGCATCAAAATCTGATACTTCTACACAGCAGAAGAAAGTGCTAGTCAGCATACTTTGTATTGTAAATAACATAAATTGAGGAGTGAATCAAATAGGATTATTTTTCACTGACTTCTATAAACATTCAATTGGTCGTGAATACCAGAAATCAGAAAGACCAAATGTATGTTTTCTGGTTCAGTGGCTTCCCTTTACAGAATTACTTTCATATCAAAAGGGGAAATGGTCAAGTTGACTCAGAAAATAGTGCTGAAAATAATGTTGAAAAGAAGCAATTGTTTTGTCAGCTGGACTTTGAACAGTAGAAAAGACAAACTCATTTTTATCATACCTTTGTAGGCTARTCTTATAGCCAGACCTTACAGTTCTTCCAAAAGAGCAAGATCCAACTGAGAAACAGTCAATTCTCTATTGTCATATTTTCAATATTTTATCAGTGATGTTCGGACGTGACTTTCAGCTCAGTCTCAGGGATYTGGACTGCATCATATTAGAAATAGTCCTGAGAAGATGTGCAGGTATGAATCACCCCTGTTCCCTTCTGAGTGATCTGTAGCTAGGTTATACTACTAATAATTACTTTTTTTTTTTTCTTATTTTCCTCTTCCGTGTTAGACACCATACTTGCCAGTCAGCAGGTATGGAACTATGCTTCTGTCCATTCTCTCCCTACTTTCTTCTTCTCCCAACTAATATTTAATGACTGCAGTCCAAGAAGTTGCCACAGAAGTAAAAAGGAAATTAATCCACCTTATGATCTTCTTTAAAAGGATGCTTAATTTAATTCACATTTGGCCTATGTGAGGCCTCTTTCAATTCCAATATTGGCAGAGAGGTTAGGGAGTCTCTTTGTTCCACACATTTTAACCTTCTGTTCCTTCCTGCTGCCAAAATGCATAGTTTAACATGGTGTGCAGTGGCATACAGCTGCGAAAACAGAATGATTTTTGGACATGATTACACTGAGAACCAAATTTGTTATCTACTCTCAAAGGTGAATATTCAGTGCGTTTTTTTTTTTTTCCCTCAGCCACTTAACCTCTGAAATGTAATACATTTACAGAAAAAAATCTAATCACTTAGCATCTATTGCCTGTATTCCTCTGTGTGCTCTTCTGCATCCCCGGTGATCAATGCTAAGTATTTTATCAGACTCAAGGCTGTAATAAACAGTCAAAACAGAGTGGGTTCATCTTATCTTATCCTAGTCTCATTTCCACTAAGCAGGATAAGTTAAACTGTGACTAATGTCATGAAACTATCCTCATCAAAATATTTAGACTTTAATTTTTGAGTCATTATAGGGGCACTTCAATTCTGAAACAAAATCAATTTGGTAGGAGTTTCTGCACCATGATTTTCAATTATGGTGTCCAGGTGAGAAGTACAATATACATCGGTGCTTTGTGACCCATTCTACATTCTGGAAATGTTTATTTTGTTTGCAGGTATATTTTCATCCAAACTCCTTTGAAATGCATATTCTTTTCCCTTCCCATTTTTTCACAGTTGAGCTGAAGCATAAAAAGCGTGGGACATGTCCTAGAGAAAGATGTGTAAATACCCGTAAGATAAACAAGTTCATTTTTTAAACTGCAATTCAACATTCAAAACAGATGATGACTAAATACTTTTACTAATTGCATAACTAGGTATCATTTAAATAATCATATAAATACAGTTGATTAAGAGTGACTGATCTTTAAGAAAGCAATCAAAAGGATCCAACCAAAACAGCATCAAAGGAAAGAGGGCAAAATGTTGCATTGCCACCACGAACTTCCAAATGTGATTCCACTGTTGGGTTTAAGCACTACAAACTTAAGGGTAACAATAAGCACATAAATCCTGCTCATTGCAAAAGAAGCCCTGAAGATTTAAACCAATGTTAGTCATCCAATGGGAAATGGGAGTCCTTTCAAATCAGTGACCAGATATTTCACTTATTTTCACCAGCTCTACTAACAAAATGATTTGATTTCTGATTAACATTCAGCTCAGCCCCATGAATTCCTCTCAGACCACAGAATACAAAGTTTTATGTCTCTGTCATGTCAAACCAAGTTCACTAAAGCCCCCCTACAGGCACATAACTAAAGGTTCCCAAACAATCCTATTTGTTTTGAATGGAAAGCAAGGCGAACATGTTTGTAGACAAGACTGCCCAGTGCTTTCCTCAGAGCACAAGATTGTTCTTCACAGATACTTTGTTAAAACTCTGACTAATAGAATGCAGGGGTTGACTTTATCCAGAAATGCCCTAACAAGCATTAAGAAGATATAATAAATAAAAGAGAATAAGGAGAACAAGACACAGACACAAGAGGCACAATGCTTCATGAAAATACTCCAGCTCCTGAAGCCTTTCACCCTTTTAAAAATGATTCTCTTGAAGGTTTTCCAAATACAATAATATATAAAATGTTGTATATGCTTTACCAGACCACACTGTCATTGAATAATGGCCATTTAAAATACTCTGTTGTTTGCACTGCACAAGATAGGCTGATAAATACATAAGTGGTTAGAGTCAACACCAAATAGAAACTGCAGTCATTTTTAGAATTATTTTGTACATAACATATCTTTATCATTAAAAACAATGCAATGTGAGAGAAAAGAAAATGACTTACTTCCATCTTCCAGAAGTTGCTTTCTAGGCAGCATCCTGGATTTTGTTTATTACTACTTACACTTTTAATATTAAAAATATAAAAGCCTGAAGTCTCTTCTCAATCTGGAGTCAAATTCTGGTACCATAATATATTACTTACCACTGACTTAAAAAAGACAAGACTTAGCTCATGTTCTCTTAAAAAAAAAGTATTCCCAATACCTTAAGATACTGAATTATTTTTTAAATTCAGTATTTTAAAAACAGAAACGTATCATGAAAGCTGACAATTGCAGGAGACTTTGCTTTTCTATGAGTAAATTTTCAAAAGTGTGTATCTGATAAAGGACCTTACGGAGCTTTTTTCAAATATTTAGGAGTAAGGCCTTGCTGCTAAAATTGGAAAGACCTTTAGAATCCTGTCTGTGTACATCTAAATACTTTCAAAGCTCCTTTCAGGTTTTCTCATTGCAGAGATTGCCTAAGATAACTCATGAGGTCTGCAGCAGAGCTTTCTATCAACTTCTCTTCCAATGCAGGGATGTTATTTTGCCTAGAACTGAAGTGTGGGGCAGTATGTTCCTCAGTAATTCCAATATCCTCTCTTCCCAGTGCCCCGGCACTGCTACGGCCACCTCTCATGGCCCTTTCTGTTTCGGAAGCTGTGCTTTCTGAATGCCTCAGCATTGATGTAGTTGACCAAGAAAAGAATATTCCATTTCTGATTTAATAAATCTCCCATAAGGTTTCTTTTTTTTTCTTTTAATGTGCGACCTTATGCTTATTTTGAACATTTTAATGTAAACTTTTTAAACAACCATTTCCTCAATATACTATCCTCTCAAAAGGAAGTGTAGTTACACTATACAGCAGAATTAAAATAATGCTGGAGATAATAAGGCAGTACATTACCAGATACAGTAATAACATAAACGCTTTTCTTTCATACAGAAAACATTCAGATAAACTATTATTTTGTTCTCCAATACACATCTTCCAAATTATTTCTTTATCTAAATTCTTCATAATTATATTTAATGATTCTATTCTTTCATCATAATGAAAGATTTAAATAATAAAAGAAACTTAATAGACTGTAATTATTATAATCTATCTGCAGATATTAAAAACATTTCTGAGAGGAAACCATGTTTTAGTTACTGGTAATATAGTGTTACTGCTGAGCTGCATTYCTATCCCTCCTCCTTAATCAGGATTATAGAGTGCAACAGTTTTTGCTCCATTTCAGACACCAAAGATTTAGGATGAGAATAGCACACACACAAAGCAAAGCAGAAGACACTTGTTTTGCTACAATCCCCTTGCCTGATCGTAGGCTCTGTTTAGCTATCTTTGAGATTCTGAGGAAAAGAACTAAAGAACAAAAGATTTAAAACACTCCAGAAAGCAAATCCTTGCTTGGCTCGTCAAACTATACATACTTGCTTTACAATTTATCACAGCTGGTATCCTGACCTGACTTCAGGCATCARAAATCAAGAGTAGCTGCCTTCTTACCTCAGCATACCAGCCTATAGAGGTATTTCAGTATTTCCTTTGAAATGGTATCTTATCCAGAAATAATAAGCACCAACAAGCTCTGTCTTTATACCTTAGCAAGTGTAAACACCACAGGCACTAGACAATGTGCTTAAATAAGAATCTAAACTACCACCCCTACTAAAAATTTTCATTTTTGAAGCAAGATATCACTGTCACTGACCTATTGTTTTTTACCATCCTATTCCTATAAAATATACCTATAGAAATGTGAACATAATGATACATGTTGAAATTTATGCTAAAATATCACAAATTCTCAAACTTTGCTATCTTTCTCTTTGAAGGGTTATAAATCAAAACATAGGCATTGCAGTTAATAATCAGCAGAAAATTGATTATACTAGTTCATTTGTTTCACTTACATTAGAATAGATATCCTTCCATTCTCTTTCCTTCCCTTTACTTCCCTTCTCTTTCCTTCCCAAATCTCTGAATGTGTGTTAAAGAGTGTTCATGAAGAGTATGAACAGCACCTACCTGCTTGTAGGTACTGTTGTTGCTGTTGTTTTTCCACTTACTACATATTCAGAAGGTGGATAACAACACATGAGCTGCAGCAACCTAATAACAGAAGATACAAAAAAAGGAGAAATAAAAATATTAGTTTTTTTCATTTCACACTATACATCATCGACAGATTTGTCTACATCTTTGCCCATTTTATGCATACAGTGATCTCCAAATAATTTTTTAATCACCAGAATGGCTTTGACATATGCATTTAGGCTTTAGGCCAAGATTTATGCTTACATTTCAGTTATGTACATATTATACTGCATAAGATATAAACATCAAATAAGGGGTCATAGTTTTATGAAGTAAAGAAACACTGAATTTTTATCTGTTCTGACTTCAGTAGAAGGTGTGAGATTAAGACACTGTCCATTACAGAGGCTCCCAAACTGGCTGATCCAGGAACTCAGTAAGAACAGCAGATCCATCTCTGAATTCGTAATCCAGATAGGTCCATGGTCTGCCACATCATGCAAAATTTCTGATAATTTTTTACATGCTTCCTTACTTAGAAATTATTTAAGTGCTATGTCTCTTGCAAAAATTTAAGGAGTACATAGTTTTATCAACCTCACTGGTGCATTCAGTATAGATACCTAAGAGAGGAGGAGTTTCAATAACTATTTTCTTTTCTGTTTTATGGAATTCATCTTACTCCTGGATTTGCTGACTGCCCACTATGGTATTTCTTTAATGTAAGGTCAGATATTTTGGGATGCAGTTACCTGCAGATAAAAGTCAAAGTTGCTGGCAAAATGCTAGGCATTATCAAATGGTGCACAGCAGTGTTGCACTTCATTTGTTGAAATTCAAAGTTTAATGGTAACAAAACAGTAGAGTTCCTTGGTAGGGCTTTTTTTAGATTTAGTTGACATTATGGAAGTAGAAGTGACAGTACAGATAACAGGTGAATATTATATATCAAATACCACATTAAATATAAGSTAAACTTTTTACCAGAATTTTTCTTGTTCCAAACATCACATAAATGAGACTTTTCTTCTCTGTTTAGTGACTTTTAAACAAGTGATTTACTTTCACTTTACATAATACTGAACAAAAAGATAATCTATTTAATAGAAAATTTCCTTCTAATAGTCTCTATGAATACTTAGAGAAATAATAAGGATCAGCATAATTCAAATATTTAACTAGGTAAAGGAGGACCAGGGTGGAAATCAATAATTCTTTATCATTAGTAGTTCAGAAATAGAACTTCCTCATGTGTGAGTCCTTCAGTTTCTTTTTGGTAGCTACTGTAAATAGATTTGTAACCTGAATGGCAGAGCACAAATAAAGACGGTTTCACTCCTACAAATAAGGGCTTTTCAGCCTCCTTTTGCTCTTATGCTGTCCTTCTGAAAATTGTGTCCTTTTACACTGCCTTTCCAGTCAGTACGTACCAGAGAGACGGGCACTCAGGGACAGAACAGAAGGGAAAGAGATGAGTCAATAAATGCTTTTTAAGAAAAGAACAGGCAAATCCTGTAGAAAAGCTACAAACTTAGAAAAACATGAATCATTTCACTAACTATAATACCGAAGCTTTCATTATATCTCTGAATCAGGTTGTATGCTGAATAGCTAGTAAGAGAGCTTTAATGTAGTTTGACTAGTTTTATATTTGAAATACAATCTTCCTTTAAATTAATGACTACATCTTCAGGCCTATTCAAACTCATAAAACTAGTCTTTAAACAGAGAGCTCTGAGACATTCAATTGATGTTACAGAATTCTATAGACAAAAACTGCTTAAATGACAAAAGCTTCCCTTAAAAGAAAAAATCTATAATTTCATGATGCATTTTGCCTTAGTGCAAACCCTTCATTTGGTTCCCCAACACTCAGGAACCCACTGCTACTCTAGCAATTACTGACTTCAGCGCTATTCATTTATAGACAAGAAAGTTGCTGAGACAAAATCTCCTAAAAATGTTGTCATGGGTATTAAAATACATTTACATATAGATTTCCAGTATTTCTAAATGAAGTGTTAACATAAAGAGTGAATGCATATCCTCCCCACAAAATAATTTATCTCTGTAATAAATATTCAGTATAGTAAGATGTAGAATGGTTTAGCCTCAAAGGAATAACCTGGCCTTGACTTCTGCATCAATATACTACTTGGCACCCATAAAGCGAAGGAGACAGAGATGGTTAGCTGTGCATTACAGAAAGACTAAGCTCCTCTAAAAAAAAAGCTGCTAGGATTCACGAATGCAAACAATATCTTGCTGATATTTTATTTCCATTCTTGACTCTTACTCTTTTCATCTTATCAGCAACTTTTTATCTGACATATACCTCATAAATTTGCACATAAAGGACTCTCACTTAGGTAGCTTTCCACTTCCACAATCCAGGGAAGCACTGTGAGTTAAATGCCRCCTTCCTCTATCTACCAATGTCTCTTTCAACAAAAGATGTTGTGTCTTTCAATATACATTCTTTCAGAAAGCAGAGAATATGAGTTTATGGGAATGCACGTCATCATCTGAAAGTTAATTAGGAAGTGAAATGCAATCAACATATTATTTATTCTCTGTTCTATCATGTTTGTATAGGACAAYGACTCTAAATGAAGAAAGGAAACCAGTCATTAAATAGAAACAGGAACAGCTCTTTTGTACAAACGGATCTATGATACTTTAGGTCCTTAAAGATTCACTCATTTAGAAAACAGGCTTCAAGCACCTCTCTGGTGTGTAATTGACCAGTTCAAGAGATACCTGTTCAAAAATAATAAGAAATAACCCTTATATAGATTTAGACTAGATTTAGACTACAGATTCAGAGTTTCCTGAATATGGGTTAGCCAAGGTACCAGGTACTCCTGGTCCCTCACTCCCACTGTACTACTGGTTAGCAGTTCTTGCAAATAAAACACGATGGATAATGTAAACTAATGTTTAGCTCATTTCTCTTCTTGATTCATTATTCTCAAAACAATTGGTTATTAAGGTCTGTTCCAAATTTTGTGAAGTTTAGCACAAGCATGAGTTAATGCTAATGGACTTTGGATCAGGCTCCTGACACTCGAATATATGGCCTACTGGTTTAAGTTACGTGTAATTAACAACTATGATTAATTGAAATTCTTTCTTCTACATCTGATTCAAGCAACATTTGCAGTTTACAGATCCTGATGATTTTTATATGTTAAAAAACTTAAAATTAGGCCTTTAAGCACGTGCAAAAATAAATTCACATGGGTATTTCAGATACCATTAAGAGTTTGTGTTCATTATCATGTTGGGCATTGAAATTCTTCAGATAATTGAGTAAGAGATAATTAAAGAACTTTTTAACATAATTAAAAAGAAGGAGGTTATGGCCTTATTATGAATAAACAGGAATTGTTCTGAAATAACAGAAGATACACTTCTACCTCAGAGTATTTCGACAGTTCTAATATTAAATGGTTCAACTTTGTTTTGCACTATATGTCATTTATATACCTTAAATATCACAGAATCAAAGAATCAAGGAATTCCCAAGTTTGTGAGTTGTTTCAATTTGTGCCCATTGTCTCTTGTMCTGTTGCTGGACATCACTGAATATAGTCCGGCCTATCCTAACATCCTCCTTAAGATGTTGTATATACTGTATATATTGAATACACTGTTAAGATGCCCTCTCAGTCTTCTCCAGGATGAGATGATCTGTCATATGATAAATACTCCAGTCCTTCAATCCTCTTAGGAGCCCTACGCCGGACTTGCTCTAGTAGCCCCATGTCTCTTGTAGTCGGGACCCCAGAACTGGACCCAACATTCCAGATGCAGCCTCACCAGTGCTCAGCAGAGGAGGAGGTCACCTCCTCTTTTTTTTTATTAATTTAAGAAAAGATTTAGAAAAAAAATGCATTTTTTTTTATTAGGAGTTTATTTCTACTTAATAACTGATGTATATTAAGTTTTAAATTCTCCAGCCATCTACACAGTCGTCTTTTGGAGTGCCATAGCAATAAACGATTGAAGTGCACTTAGAGCATTACTGCTTTCAGGGAAAAAATCTGTTTTACGTCATTAATTTCATTACAGTAGATAAACTCATATTCGAGATTTGTTAAATTATTAAAAGATGAATTTGGGAATTTTTTTTTAGAACAGGCAGCTTATTTAATAGTATTTATATATTGCCATTTAGAGGAGCGTTTGGATATTTACTGTTTAGATATTTAGATTTAGTGAAAGGTGCTTCTTGGCAGAATTTTTTTTTTTTTGACTATTTCAGCACTGTTAATCAACAAATACATCCAACTCCAAATTAGGAGCATATCTCTTGATAGTTTTAAAGGCATTGAAGCAAATTAAGATCTAAATAGACAAATGTAGAAAAGTAGGTTATGTGCTTAGTTACTTAGCTCTTACTGGAACTTATGCAGCACACTTGCTAGATATTCCTGAAGTTGCTCTTAGCAGCTATATSCATTCTTATGTGCCTACGTAATTTTAAACAATCTGTTCCTAGCATGTAATTATGTCCTCTTTCTGAAACATATATCCTTAAAGATAACCTCTGGTCTTGAACTTTTGATATATTTAAAGTTCTATCAGATTATTTGCAGTGGGAAACTCATGTGGACACTGTCTGCATATATTTCAAAGTTCTGTAATTTGATCAATCAGGTGAAGAGATTATCAATAGCTTTGATAATAAATGGGAGACATTTTGAACTTCTCTGTTTAGAGTTTTATCAAGGCAAATACATTAAACACAGAACCATAAATATTAAAAATACAAAACATCACATATAACTTCTCTCTATTGGCTGGCACTATACTGACCTCTCCTTTTAAAGCAGTAAAACAGATTTTTCAGTACTTAAAGTAATTTAAAGTCAGCTAACTGAAAAGTGTGTGAAGAGCAACTCTGGCAGCCTGCATATGCAGCTGCTTGGCTCAAACACAGCCTCATTACTGAGCAAGAAAAACAACTTTTTTTATAACTGGAAATTTGAAGAACACTCATATTTAAAAGTTGAAATTATGCCATATTTGGTACAGTAGAGCTAAATTAAAAATAAACATAGGCAGGCATTTTGGTTTGAAAATCAGAGATTTAAAAATATTTTTATTAGAAGCTTTTTTAAGAAATGATCATACCAGGAAGTTAGTGATCATAAAATTTGAGATATTCAGAGTAATTCTACATATGAAGAAAATAATACTGTTTGAGCACAAATCATTCGCACACAAATACGTAGATTAATTAGTTGAATGGCAGTTAACCTCAGTCCTGCAGCTTTTGATTTGTTTTGATAGATTATATATGCTTTTAATAAGATTTGGTTACTTTAGAAGTATTTATAGCTTAAGGATCTAAATTTTAATTTTGCATCTGTTTTTCTTCAATATTTAAGATTTTAGCAACAAATAAGTCAAACACTTTTTATGATCTCCGGCACTACTGCTCATGCTCATGCTACTACTCTGAAGAGTGTCATGAGGAACTAACACAGAATGTTGAGGAGTTAAAAAAGTGATCACTAAAGATAAAATCATTCAATGACAAAGGAATTCACTTAGAAAATCAAGCCTATACATTAAGGATGACAGGGAAACAATTATGGAAACAGAGAAACAACAGATATATAGAAGTTGCAAGCTACCAGGTAATGAGTTGTATCACAGGTATTAAATGTCACTTATTTTTGGAATGATTTTTTACCTATTTACAGTTCATATGGTCTRTGTTCTTCACTTAAGAAACACATGAGTTAAATAGACTCGGTTTCCAGATTATTAAACACATGTTTTCATAAACTTTTTTTCACTTTGCCTTCATTAAACATGAAAAAATAGCATACAGTCTTAATGATGTATCAGAATTGCAAGAATATTAATTTCCTTTTAAAGAAATTAATTGCTAGGAAAATTTATAGTTTAAACTCAAAATAGAAAAACCTTAAATGCTAGAAAAGGGAGAGATAGCCTAAATAGCCTACTCCTATAATGAGCCTACACTAATAACAACATGACACATTAAACCTGGAAAAAATTTTGCAAATAGATGTTCTGCTTTTAGATACTAGAGTGTTTTATCTGTTTTTTTTTTTTTTATTATTATTATTTTCTTGAAATCTTTCTTTTTCGGATGGCAACAGATGCATTTGAGTTCATTGAGAAAATGTTGCAGGCATTGTATTTTAGTTTATGCAGATCAAACTCGTTTTCAAGTTATACCCATAGAACATTTTCATTTTGGATTCATAGAGCACTAAGCAAAGGCATTTCCAGGCTAGAATTCAGAGGAATACAAGTCAACAGTGGGCAGGTTTATTCTGAACACCAGAATACGGCACTCAAGCGTTTAGGGAGGAAACACTTGATTGCCCTCCTCTCACATCACAGCCAAAAACGAGAGTGACGTATTTTAACAGAACAGAACTGCTGTACTTTCAGTAATCTCAGATTGCAAGACAAGATATTCCTTGGAGAGATTCTTTTTGGTCTGAAATTGTGTGGAAAAATGAAAGAATTGAGGAACTGTTCCATTAACCCTCAATAAATCCACCTAAGGAAGGCAGTAAGTACTGTTATTGCCTCTTTGCAGACAGAAAAAAAACTGAGATTGACCCTTCACTGTGATCAGAAACATGAGCGAAATGCAGGTTGTCAAAAACTAGCTTGGATACAGAGAACAAGATGACAAGTTATGCTTCATGCTCACTGCCCCCCTGGATCACCTCTGGATCACCRTGCCATCTATCCAGCCTAACTAGAGCAAAGCTGGCTGATTCATGCCTTCAGTTATGCTTCCCCAACACAACATATATTTACAGAAAGAAGCTAAGGAGCTAAACAACAGCATTCATCTGATTTGCAATGAGAACTCAGGAGTTTCTGACAGCCAGCCTGGGTCTTATCCTGCAGAAACATGTTGTTCAGTGCTAGTGCAGAGCCAGTTTCTATTATTGTTTCAATAAGCTCTTACTGCCTATGGTGGCTCTGATGTTGGAAGTGCAACATTACATGTGACAGATAGTGTAAGGAACAGTTCAGAAGGCCAGGAAGATTGTCCTGTCACAATGGGAAAAGAACAATTTTGTCTCTTGAATCAAGAATATCCTCTGTAAGGGAAACATTTTATGGTACACAGTGCCCTACACTATTATGTAATTGGCATCATTTGCTCTGTATTTATGGCATTATGAGTTTACTGTATTTGGGTTTCTTCAAATAATTTTACATATCTTGGAGAAATTGTATTTTATATGATGATTTAATCTAACCACAGCTGCAGCAATATAAATTACACTTAAGACTATGCTGATTGATTATAATCAGTTGTAATCATGTCTTATAATTACATTGCATTCTGGAAGCTGAGGACTTTTAAGCCTACTCAGCACCCTGCTACATAAAGAAGATTAGCTGTTACTTCTGACAATCTCAGCCAACACTGAAATATGCATATAAACACTGCGTCTTAAAAATGTATTGCCCAAGAATCAAATGAATTTCTGTGCGTCGATAGAAGACAAAATAGTAATAAAAAGGTCTAAAACTTATTGAATGCCATATTTGTATAAAATATCCTCTTTAAAATATTTATATTCCATTTAGCTTAGATATGTCAATAAATATTAGAAAAATCAATTTTCTTGATATATTTATTTATTAGGATCCCATTACTTGCTCAAGCAACAGTGGAATAGTGCAGGATGCATTGAAGGAATAGTATGTAAAAGAGGCATCAAAGTACTATAAATAAATCCACATCTCAATACAATAGTAAGTTAAAAAGCCTTTATATGTATATCTGATATACCAGTTTCATTTTAGCAATTTAATGGTTCCCCTTCCCGAGAGTGAAAGTTATCTTACTTCAGAGGCACAAGGCACTTGTGCACCTTCACTCATTTGGCTAATGCAGGGGGAAGGATGAACCTCTCCTCTGTCAGAAATTTGGTTGCTGGCAGACCCAGCCCTTTCAGTTCACTCAGAAATCAGAAATTTCTTATGTTTGTTCAGTTAACTCGGGATGGAAAATTGGCCTAACAAATCTCATTGTTTATAAGTTTCCTAGTCCAATCTCATATGCTTTGGCAGGCAGAAGTCTATACTAGTAATGAGTTTATCCTAGCCTTCTTTGTGTATTCCTGCCTTCACAAAATTCCTGGCAAGTATTTTATTTTGTAACTGTGAGATGGAAATATAAAACCAGGTGCAAAAGCATAAACACCTGAGCAGTCTCTCAGAATGGCTTTATTGAGCATTTAATTATCAACTTGCCTATAATGGMTGCACTCATTTTCCAGGCTGCCCTGTTTATGGAATCCAGCTCATGGAATAAAGCTAGAGACCTGCTCTCTAACCCTTATTTCCTCTATTCCTTGCATTAAATCTGAGTTCTAAAACATTTTTTTAAGGAAAAAAAAAAGTGCATTTGATAGGAATGTAGAATACTTCTGTGTTCCTTCGACTTTTCTCTCTCTCAAGAAAAAGAACATTCTCATTGTTATGTTTGAAATTAGTCAAGTTAGTCAAGAAATAGTCAATTTTAAAATTATGATAAAAATTCGTGATTACGAAGWCCCAAAGCATTGTCTCTATTGTAAAGGTGATCTTTTCCTACAAAAGTGTAAAGCTAGTGTAAAAAGTGTAAATTACAAGGTCTGCATGATCCCAAATGCCTTCTGGGTGTATTATATAGTAAAATAAATGAGAACCTCCTGTTAAATGTAAGCTGTAGAACTACTCTGAAGCATGCTCAAGAATGAGCTTTCTCTTTAATATGAACAAACATAAAATGTCACGGTTGCTCCAAATGTTTGTAAGAAGATTATCAGTTCTTATTAAGACTTCTAACAGATTAACATAAACATTTACAAATTACGATCAGACAAACAAACATTTCTGTAAACAAAGATACTCTTTCAGAATTGTCTTTGTTATTCAAACATTCACTCTAAAAGAGAGCTCTTCAACCAAGAGGTCATTGATATAGATACATCTCTGCATTAATAAAGAACACATCTGCAGTAGAACTAGCATAAAACATCTGTAGGGCTAAAGAGACTCCAAATTGAAATGTTAACTATACATACATGAAGATACAATAGATGAGCTCTCACTATGGCTGGTACTACCTTTTCAGGCATGTAATTTTGCTAGCTACATTATGCTTTTTACCTGTCCTTTTCAGCATTCACAGTTTGGAAAGATTTGACTGAATTGAATAATAAGCACAAATCTTTATAAAAATGGTGAACAATCTTATTATATGTGCAAGCCTCAAGTGCCTGCTCCTCTTTGAAAGTCCAGTAAGAGCTCCCTGTCYGTATTTGGTAGAGAGAGAGTTGAAAGCAGACATCAGGCCTAAGTGTGTTCAATTTGCACTGCATGTGTATAAAATTAGGGCATCTTTGTTAAGAAAAATTGTCATGTTTGGAATTTGAGGGCAGTATGAAATATATATAGTGAAAATCAGGTGTTTTGATGTGATAAGTACTTAGTATCTTGTGTTTCAGAATTCTAGGGTGGGTAAAACTATKTAGAAAATCTTTCTCTAAGAAGGATTTTGTGCAAAACCTGAATTCTATTATTTTCAAGCTAAAGTTATTAAGCAAYGTGATTGTCATGGCTCATAGCAAAGATGGCTCTAGTAGCTAAAATCTTAAGGTTAACAATGAGGCCAGCAAGGCCTTCTAAATATGGTCCTAGGATGAACTGACATCCATATAGATCAGCAAACTTCAAGTAGGCATGACAGTAAAGTGCTACTTAAGTTAACCTTGTTGTTTGATTTATGTCTTGCCCATGGGAAATTTAGTTACTTGGCTGCTCAGGTGCATTCAGTCAATTTTCTCACATTTCAAGGAGGAGAGCAGTTGATCAGGCATTTTCATGAACTGGTGATGAAGCAGATATTACATGTTTATTTTTGCTCACAACCAAGGCCTGGTGAAAGGAGGCAAAGAGAATTAAGAACTAAAACCTTGATGCAGTTAGGTTAACTTTATCTGTGTCTATTTTACTACTTTATCTGTATCTATTTTATTACTTAAATTCTAAAATCCTAAATTACTTTTCATATATCCCCCAGCAACRATGTGATCTTTATGTAGAATTGAGACACTATGATTCCGTAAGTCCCTTGACATGAATAGTTTATAAATGAGCAAATACTGAAGCACTGTTTTCTCAAGATTCTTGAGGTAGAGGATTATCTCATACTGTTACATGCTTGCGGCACTGAGCAAACTGTTGATATTTAACAAAGAATCAATGCTAAATAGATGAAAGAAGCTCAGTAAATATTTTTTTATTTGGATATTTTAGTAGAATATTTAATAAAGCATCTCATGAGATTTTTGCTTGAAAGCATTCATTCCAGATAATTTGGATGGCATAATGTCATGGGGATTGAAAAGCATTAATAATATGCCCAAAATTGCATTCACTTGAGCTCTATCTATACAGAGATATAGGTGTATGTTGCTGTCAGTTGTGTAGGAAAGTGTSCAACTGGAGATCCCATTGCAGCTGGCTTGTGGCTAGTTTGCCAGTTCATTGGTTTGCGTTCACAGCATTAGCAGAGCAAGAAGGTGGCAATGGTGTTTATCTGCTTCGCATATGACAACAGCAAAAGCCTGAATCTGAAATCTCAGAAGTATCCTTCTTAACAAATTTATATATAGCCCCAGTAAATTACAGTATTCCTTCTATTTTTTGTTTACTCCTTTCCTATTTCTATCCTTCTTGTCTTTTACCTGTAAATCATATCTTGACACAATTTAGGCAAAGACAACCTTGGCAGTCAAGGCTTTCTTTTCACTTGTTACATAGTCCTATGGATACTTCAGATATTACTTCAAAAAATATATTGCTTCTAATATTGCCACTAATATTTTCTGTGATGTGAACTGCTTACAATATAAGTTAAAAAATTCAGGTAAAAACAACAGATCATGGTTTTTTTTTTCTTTTTTTTTTTTTTTTTTAGGTAATCTTTTGGTGTTTTATGCACTGCCTAGGAAGGTGTTTTTGCATGTCTTGTTCTATGTCAGCTTTTTATCACATACACATTTACTTGACTCATATTCTTATGTTAATTGTTAAAACCCTTTGTGCTTCTGCCAAAATCTCTCTGCTAATGTGCCTCCATCCCTGACATGAAACTCTCCTTGTTATTTTAGAGAATGTCTTAAACTTTAATTTCTGGTGAAGAAAATACTTTTGTAAGCATTTCAAATTAGCATTCATATCCTGCTTATATAACTTAATTATACAGATAAGTTAGATTCTGCCTGTGATTCTTGCTTAAACTGGCATGTATCTAGTGGGTGAACTGATCCAGGGGCTGCCAGTACATGCTGAGACCACCAGTAATTACAGCTTATGGAGCTCTCTTCTCTCAGAACATGGTCTTGCAGAATGCTGTCCTATCAGGTCTGAAGGAGACAAAGGGACAAGTGGTGCTGGGGACAGGAATTAGAAAATAGTGTTCAGGCCTGGGAGTCTAGAAAAGAGAAAGCCTTGCAGGGACGGAAAGAATGTGTGTAAAAGAGAAATAATTGCATGATATTGAGACCTGGAAGCAATTAGGTTTTAAGTGCCAAGAAAGGGAATTAAACACTGTGAGACAAATTTTATATTAAGTTATGCTATCAGGTAGGGCTTATACCAATGTAGTTAGGAGAGGTCTTCCTAGAGAAAAGGATCTGATATCTAGGAAAAGAGTCAAGCAGAATTGGAGAAGAATTTCATATGTAGCATCAGTAAAGGAAAAGAGAAATTTATGCAGAACACTGTAAACATAATCTCATGCATCTGAATGAACTTGCAAAACAATCAAAATATGAATACTGAACATGCGGGTTTACATGTGGGTACATAATAATTAGTAGTTATGGATTTTTCTTTTTAAGATTATGAATGATGGCACTTTTAGAAGTAACTTGTACTTTACAAGGCACTTACACTTTACAAGCAAAGCTCCATAAATAGCAATGTTTAAAGAAAAGGTGGCACTTTCCACTGAAGACTTATAGACTGTCTTAAAACTAGTTCACCACTGTGATGCCTGAATGGGCTCAAATCCAGCTGGATGAAACCCAGTATTAAGAAAACAAACTGACCAAGATGTAATAAGTGAGTTTCTATGGATTAGAAATGAGACTATGGTCCTCATTAAATCAAGAGCCAAAAAAATCTGTCTGCCTTGAAGAAATGTTGCTTGCAGTAGGAGCAATCCATAAAGTACGTTTTGCAATGCTTTCTGTAACTGCAGTCCACACTGTCCTCTATAATGCAGAAATAAACAGAATCCTGTAATCTTGAAAATATCAGTACTATCTGGCTTCATGTTAAAATGACTCAACCACAAGAAATTATGTCTTTAATTAATGTCTTTTGAACATATATTTTGCAGGATCTGCACCGTGCACAACTGAGAATTATGGAGCAACAGTGCTGTGTGATGAGATCTGAAGCAGACGTACAGGTCATGTCCTGAATGCAGTAAAGTTGCACTCCACAAAATGTGTCCAGGTCACTGGCAGCCTTGGCAGAGAGAACGCACCTCAGGATGCCCCCAGGACCATGGGCTAAGGTGCAGCCAAACCAGATCAAAGTGTGGAGCAAGTTGGGCACAGCAGATGTCTTTAGTGAACCGAGCACAAAGGCTGACTGGAAACCAGATCTAACAGCACATATTTCAAGCATATTTACAGATCTCCTGTTCCTTCTCCTCTCATCCTAGGTACTTGTCAGAAAACATGGCTGCCTAGACATCTAGGTTCCTAGGGAGTCTAGTTTACATTTTCATTTTGTCTGCTGTGCAAAATTTAGGTGCTTATTTTTTCCCTAAGCTTCATGCCTGAAGCTAGGGAAACAGTTAATGCTTTGAGAAAAATCTACCTGCAGAGGTTTAATTGAGGAGCATATAACGTGTATATATTTGATTCTGCATAGTCCTCGAATATCCAAACTAGCCATGTTGCACAAGCACTGTTTCCCTTTTAAAATGAATTAAGCTTTCCACCTTGAACTATTCCATTATACCATCCATGCGCTTTGTTCAAATGCCACAAAATTCAATAATTTGCCCTCCTCACAAAAATATGCAGAGGAAAGCCTTTTAGCAGGAGCCCTGATACCACGAGTGATCTCTGGAAGAGATACTGTGTCAGGTACTAATTTTGATCTCTGGCAGATCATTATGCAAATGTATTAAATACTTACCACTGTGTGATTATTATAATTATTACTGTATTATTTCTTATGAATAACAGTATAAGATGGAAGAGATGAAAAGACAGAAAACACCGTCTTAGACCATGAGGCAAAGGTCTATGCAAAGAGTGGCAGTGTTGTAATTTTGTTTCAAGCAAGGGCATCAAAAATTTAAAATAAAAATATTGATCAATTTTGTCAATGTTTTAAATGAATTATTTCTGAATATAGACAGTGGGCTGGGAAAAGAAATAAAGGTGCTTGCTTGCAAATGTGATGGGCGCTGGTATCAGGGCTGATCAGAGAGAGATTATAATATTCCAGTGCTTAGAAATCTCATCTGAAAATAGGGACTGCCGACCATGGAATAAGTTGTCAAACGAGAATGATAACATRCAGAAAGACAGTAATCATACAGAGCTTGGGAAATTACCTAGTTTTTATGTGAGAGAATGTAAAAGTGAGTGAGGAGATAAGGAAAAGGTCAAGAGTTGGAATAAGTAAATGGTCAGGTAAATAAAGGAACAGTCTTCTAGTTACTGATGAATGCTCATAGTTGCGTTCATCAACACTGGAAACAAAGATATTGCAGCAGTGGAACATTAAACAGTGACAGACTGGGTGAATTTTGCTGTAAAGGGATATCAAGGACCACATTTTAGCAATGTAGTGTGTTATGAGCTGGGTTATGAACCTCATGTGAACTCTGCATTATGAAGTGAGTTGAGAAATTGGTTGTGGTAGGGAAGTGAATCAAAGAAAACAAGAGGAGAGTCAGAAAGAAAGAAAAAGAAAACAGAAACAGGCCACTCTGTTTCTGCCTTCTTTTTCATCACAAATTTCCTTTTAAGAGAGACCACCTGAAGATCTCTGTCGAGAAAATGTAATGAATATAATATACCACTGAGTAAACAATAATCAATGCTTTACTAATGTGTAAAGACTCCTTTCTTGATGTTCACCACTTCTTCTGATATCTTCAGTATTTCACTATGTATTAGGAGAGGTGAATGTATATCCTCTTTTATGTACTTTACTGAAGAATTGAATTCTGAATGAGATTGGTGCCTTTGCTTTTGCTTCTCTATTTGATATATGATGTTGTTACCACCGAAACTGATAAAAATATTATTGAAATTATAATGATGTACTAAACACTGATCTATATAGATCTAAATCTGCCAAACTTCTTTCATGTATGGGTCTGTTAGAAAGCTTCCAAAACTACGTAAAATTTCATTTTAAAAAGTGAAGTTCTCAATACACACTTCATAACTTTAATTTAACCATTCCTAATCACCAATTTTCTTGCTACTCACATAAATGTCTGCAAAGTACACCCACATTATTGTATTTTGAAACTGTAAAATCTCAAGAGGAGCTTCTTATTCAAAAATTGAGAAAGCCTGTCTTCCTTAAGAGCATTTTTGGGACTACATATTGGAATATAAATACCTTAGTTATACAGGCAGGATGAAGTATCATAATGAAGAAACACACCTATTAGAATATAGAATATTAAGACTGAAATAATACTTTAAACAAAGTATCCTTATGCAATTATCCTCCACAATTATCTTTAAACTTGTCAATAAGAATTTGTTATTCCCTTTTAGGGAAGAGGGAAGAAACTTTCATAATGTATTGAACGCAGTATAGTGAAACTGTCTTCCTTCTGTCATGAAGTTTGTCTGCTGTCCTAGAAGGCGAGAGCTAGGTCACACATCTAGTACACTATCACTATATCACACTACACACTATTATTTTTCATTATTTGACTCAATATTTAATCTTATTTAAGATCTTGGTAAACTGTCAACCTCAAAATAGCACATGGTTCACAAGCATTACAAGTATATTTATATAAATATATATTTAAATATACCTTTTTTTTAGATATGCATCTCTTGTTTTCTAGCTATCTTTTCTTTCAAAGAAGGTAATATGATTTTTATAAATCTCTGTTTTACACATTCTGCCAGAAAAGCTGACATTCTGTGCATCTTAAAAACTGGAGAAAAGTTCTTCATTTTRAATTATCAGATTTGAAGATTTTGGCCTTCAGCCATGCCACGGTTTCCTCACATGCAAAATAAACAAATTATCCACTCCGTAGGAAATATGGACACCTAAAATAGTTTCTAAGTTACCAAGAGTTTTAGATGTTTCTAAGGATGTTGCTGGAGAGCAAAGTATGTGTATGTATCCTACTGAAATCATAGGACAGAACTATCTTTTTCAAGCATATTTTTTATTGTAATAACAATAAATCCCTTGAGGAAAAAGACAGATGATATTATTGTGCTTTACACCGGTTACTGTACTTTTATGCCTTTAATAGGACAGTGTAATGGCACCAGGTGATTGTTGTACACTAAAACATAAACCCATTCCATCACCTTAATATGCTCTGTGAACAACTCTTCAGACCTATTTCCTGTTCTTAACCTCAGTATCTTTGATTTGTACTGACCCTGTTCCCCGTCAAAGTGATTGCTACTGGTGACACCTTCCACTGAGAATTGCTGTAATATCTCAGATGAATTCTGTGTACTATTTAGGCTATTTTCAAAATGTATATGTATGTACATGCATTACATTTATACATGTGTGTGTGCATACAACTTAGAAGTGATGAACTTCAATTATTACTCTCACTAATGAGATGTGCATATGTATAAAATAACATAAGCAAGCTAGGGAAATTTTACATAGATTCTTATGGAGAGWATCATATAGGGATTACTATGTATACAGTATCAGCTCCTCTTAGGAACTAGTCCTAGGAATTAGTATTCTCAACATAGTACTAGGAAAATTATACTTATGAAACTGCATACTAGAGAAACTTGGGAAATTGTATGTATAGCTAAGTAGAAAGAACATTACATGAAGAGTACTATATAGAGAAAGTACTGCAGCTTATATAAGATTCTGTTTGTAATATCACAATGCTAAGCATCACATTCCTATATAAGTACTTGTGCTAGCACATTAAAAGCCCACTGCAGTCCCAGAATAGGATTGTGATATTCAGATTTTTAAATTCTCAACTAGTAAATCATCTCCTACCAATTTGCACATGAAAAGGCAGAAATGGTGTTTTTAGTTAAGGACTTGTTAGAGGAAAAATTTTGTACTTCAGTAATTTTATTCTGAAAAACAGCCAGCTGATTTTCTTTCCAATTAAAAATAAAAATTGTTACTAGTCAAGATTCCAAGTCAGGAAAACTATTGACATCAGTTTCTCTGCTAATGCACAGCTGAATAGTGTCCATCATCAGCTGATGATGCAGTATTTTAAGATCTTTATATTATGGGAATATATTAAGACAGAGCTTTAACTCAGCTTTTAAGAAGAGTTTCCGTTCAGGCACTACATTCCGCTGCACAAACACAAGTGAACTGCTAAGGATATGCCTTCGTTCCAGTGCAATAACTCCGCAAACATTATACTGTAGAAGGTGGAACTTTGTTCCTGTTAGAATACAGGCATCAATTTTGCAGAGTGCAGATCAAGGATTAAGTCTGTACTTCAGGTAGCAAAGGAGAAAACAGAACGATGTAGCCAGAACTATGTAATTAAAGAAAGTCATAGTACCCAACATATGGATACCCAAGTCACAAAGATGGTATTGCCATGGCCTTTAGAGGAGAAAGAGTTCTCATAGACATAAAATAATAAGCAGCCAAATAACGATATGCATTCCAAATCTCTCTAAGACTACTTACTGTGAGCTCTTTCTTTACAATGGTGCATTATTTTTGTGACCAAACCTTAATGTTCAAAGGGATATTGTACCATATGTCCTCTGAGGGCTGTATCTCTATTCAGATTAATTTCCCTACATGTACAGAACAGAACAGCAGAGCTCCAACCTTTACAGGCTTCAATATCTTCAAACAGGATAAATTTCCTCCCAATCTTAACCATATACCATATAAGAATGTTTATAATAAGAGACTTTATAATGTTGATGCTGGGTTTGGTTCTCAGCTGATGAGGAACATGAAGCAAAAATTGACTGTAGGCTTCACAATTACCTGAAGTCACCTTCCCACTTCCAGCCCTACCTCAGATGTATGCTGGGCCAGAGCCTTGGCATCAGGAAAGTCTGAAAGTTTTTTCTAAATTACCCTGGATACTAACTGTGCCAAACAACCATTATAATATCCAGCAATCACAGGGCAGAGCACAGCTTTGCCCACATTGCCTGTGCCAGTCCTAGACAAGCAGGTGGTTGGAGATTTATGCTGGCATTTGCTCCACTATAAGGTCTGTGTACTCTAGAGTGATCTTTCTMCTGGTAAATGCAGGAATTAGTGACACTTGGCACTGACAGAGCAACACTGCAAAGCAGCTTGGAAAAGAGAAACATCCTGGGCCTAGACAAAACAGTAATAACTGAGAGTTATATTACATGTACTTTCTCAAAGCATTTCTATTCTTTCTGTTTAATAAAAGAATGTGTTTATAAGTGTCAGCTTATTTAAAAATATAGTTATCATGTAATGACAGATTTTAGTGTTCCTAATTGTTTTTCTTTCAACAAGCCCCCTAGTGAGGTAACAGAATCTATGACCTTTTAGTAGATGCTTGACAACTTCCACTGGCTGTAAAAGATAAGTTCTTATTTGCTGGTAGGGTCATGTAACTCTCAGCTCATTTGAGGTATGCTCTCCAACTGCATATGCACCATTGATCAGCYACCATTGTTCCAGCATGAAAAATAATGTCCCCAAGAGGAGCTCCTGCAGGTGTATAAACTTGTTCCATTGGAAGATAAGGCAGACTATGATATTAATGAATGTCAAGGAATGCCTGGATTTTGCAAAGACAAAACTGTAATTTTCATGCTAATGAACAAAATCCTGTTGTCATTAAATCCTTCAAAGATTTATAAAAGAATGTATTCAGTTAGCAGAGAGATCAAATGTATCACAGCAGGCTCAGGTAACCCTAGCCTATAATTAAATGTCATTTCCTCTTGGGAACAATTCTTCAACAAGAGACTAGCAGTAGTGCCAAGAACGTGTCAGCAGCTGCAACTGCAACTGGAAAACAGCAGGTTGTATTTCAGTGTCTTAATTTGTTGTCTTAAATACAACCCTGAGAACTTCAGGCCTGAAAAAGGTGACAAAGACATGAGGTCGGCATGTTAGTAATCTGAAGCTGTCATTAGAGAGCAGGAAATTATTTTATGACAGTGCATCCATAAACTACTTCTTCTCAGGTGTCTCTTTTCCTTTTACGTGTATCTTCRTCAAAAAAAAGATAAAAAGATTAAAAATTCAATATGTAGATTTGTATGATTGTTCAAGTTGCTTGAAAATGTCAATGACAGAAAGTATAACTATTCAAAGTTCAATATCTTGCAAATAAAAATGTCAATTTTTTCACTCTTAGATGCAAGAATTCCATGTCAAATGAAATTCCTATCTTCCAATTTGATTTCAAAGGAGTTTAGATCAATGTTATTGATTTTAAAGAAGTCTTAATATCCATTTTATATCTAAATTATTACTATATTTTGCCACATGCTGACTAACTAGTTTGATAGGAAATTGTAACTGTCTACATTAATAACAGAGAAGTATGGAGTTTACTCTGAACCTGCAAAGTTTGAAACTATCAGAAAATAACATTTTAAAAAAGGAGGTAGAAATGGTAGAAGGTAGAAAAAGGTAGGAAAAAAAAAAAAAGCAAGGAGAACCACATTTCCCACTATAGGATAATCAAGTACAAATAGTAAGGATTACATAATCTCTGAGGTTATACATCTCTCTCTGTCCGAAAACATATTTCTAAAAGACAGCTGTTACAGGCCTAGACTTGATGTGACACAAACTAGGTGAGGCTCAAGTTGTGTAGAGAAATGCRTGGTTCTCAGCACACGTATCATTGCAGACTGTGAGAGGAGACCTTTGGCTGTGCCTGGAGGATTGAGTGACCACAAGCTGGAGGAACTGACTTCAGACACAGACAGCGGGCAAAGGGGGAAGACTTAAACAAATAAACCCTTCACACAAAGGTCACAGACAGAACAAAGTCACTTTTCATAAAGAGAGAAACTCAGAAAGTGACTTTCAGCACTATTAGGGCAAAATCAGCAGAAGGCCACAACACATCCTTTGAAAATTAGCTCAGAGGGGTGGCATGTCACATAATGATAATCAGTCAGAAATATCCTTTGACAGGAACCTTCATCAATAAAGCCTTCTGTAATAAGCCACTGACACTTAATAATGTATAAGAAAACTCTCCCTTGGAGCTATTATGCAAGACCTCCTCCTTTCCATTTTGAGTTGGCAAGCTGCATATAAGTTAGAGTAGGTGCAAAAGAAACAGAAATKATTTCAGATGAATTTACATTCTATCTTTAAAAATAAGAATCTTAGGTCCTTTACTGAGCAAACCAGCAGTTATTAAAGCACTTTTTTCAGGGAGAAAACCAACATGCATAATTTTTTTACAGGGAAACTAACTTGAACAATTGGCAGTGGGAAATCTAATTGTAGGATAAAACACTTTAATTCTGGAGAATTGGGAAATACTCCGTTATTCCCCGTTATTCCGTAGGTCTGGATGTGGAAACAACTAAACACATAAAATACACTCTTCTCCCCACCCCAACATACACTTCATTGCCTACATGAAAGACACTGGAAGCTCTGCACAAGATCCAAACTCCTGTGTACAACCAAGCCTGTGCCTTGGCACGGAAAAGGCTGTCCTTGAAAGCTTTCATACAAAAGAACTTGAAGGCAGAGCTGCACTATTTTTTTCATTCTAACTGGGTGCATAATAAATAGGTCAAACAATCCTGTGTTTCATTTTCCTTTTTTTTTTTAATAAATGATACTAAACACAGTGAACACTAGCACAAACTGTAGAAATATAATCTTCCGAAAAGTGTTAGCAACCTCTCTTTTCCAATGCAAGAGTATTTTCAGGGTGCTTAGAACGTCGTTAATACAGTGTTCACATTCTGGAATGCTACGGGCATGTTTTTTGATGCATACAAATGAGTACATATTAATGCTTAGAAGACCTTTTCCAAACAAAATATCAGGTCAAAGAAGGAAACTTTTCTCTTCCAGCAGTTCTTGGAAATTCAAGAGAAATAGCTAAAGATATTTTCTGTGTTTTAAGTGCATTTAAAACATATTTTGTTTATTGATGCAATGCAAATGTCTTGGATTTGCATCTTGAAGATAAGATGCTAAATATATATATATATTTCTTTTTATAGAAACCTAATTTTTCCCAACATTGTACTCATATTATTCATTTATTTTTGTTTCACTAGGTTTTTTATAACAATAGAAACTTCACAGCTTGATAAATTACATGTCAGAACCTGTTCTTGTTTATTGTTTTGCAAGCTGAAGGGATTATCCAAAAGGTTTTGGCTTTTTGTTCTCAGTTTTTTATAGCCACTTGAATAGTACAGGTAGACACACAGAATACTTTAGACAGTTGATAGCTTTATTTTTTTATCATTATTGTTATTTGTAATACATTTAGCCATTTCTCTGTGATTTTCTAAGGATGCTCTAGGCACATACTTATCTTTTTCAAAGTGCAATTTTACCTGTAGAAATAATTGTTCCTTTGTATTATATATCACAGAGATGCAGGTCCCTAAAGCACTACTGTATGTGATTTACAAACAGAAATAGGCCAAAAGGCTTAACAGAGGACGAATACAAAACCTGAAATTGCTTTGACAGGGTGCAATCATTTATTTCTACTATTAAAAGTTCATTGATTCCAAGTCCATTAAATATTTCTGTAARTGAGGAAAATGTTCAATTATGCTTAGCCATTAATCGAATTAGCTTTTTAAAATACATGCTAGACTTTAACTTTTTTGAAGCAGTGCTAGGAATGTCTTTTTACAGCATAAAATTTTGTTTGAGGAATTAATAAAATTAAAAAAAAAAATCCAAGTCTTTTTTGGGAATATTTTTCATTTTGTTTCAAGGTTCTGAATAATACTAAGAACTGCATTTTTGTGTGATGTGTAATTATTTAGAAAGGTCATCAACATTATGTTAATAACAGTAAGTGAAGAAAATCCGAAGATGACTGCATTAATAGGAAAGAAACCCATTTAAGCCATGCTGGTATAAATTTAATACCATTTTGATAGCTCATTACTGAATTAAGCTTCATATACAAAATGTAGGGGTATACTCATTAAAGCAATTTACAAATGCACAAGAACTCTGACCACAAGAACTTTGCCAGCCCTATGGAAAAAATTGCTGTAGTGCATCTTTGCAGATATTGCCCTTGTCTTCATGTCTCTTAACGGGCAGGAAGATGAAATATGGTGGCTCACAGATTCTATACCCATTAGTGGTCTGTTGCTCACTGGCTGATTCAAGAAATCACTATCAGGTCGATGGGATTTGTCAACCCATCAGTGGTTCATAAAAGCAAGGCACAGATTCCAGGCAGTTATTCTGCTGTCCAAGCAGTTATCCCATATACGGATTCAGTTGGCAGCCAAGTGCTGTAGTGCAGCCTCGCGCCCAGAAGTCTACTCTACTTTCCCCTCTCAATCCGGAATACTTGAGGAACTTCTAATTCAGCTTTCCTATATGATTGTCATACAGATTTTCAGATGTGGCTTTGACGTCTGGCTTAATTACAGTATAATTGAAATATGCTTCTGGGTAGAGAAATTATTATCCTTTGGCTCTTAGAGAACTGCCTAAAGGCCTGCTCTGTAAGTCCTATGACAAAGAAAACTCTCAATGGTTCTGTTTAAATAGATTAATTGCAAAGAAGTTTTGCCAGAAGAGGCCCTTGAAGAGAAGAGCATTGATTGAAACTGGTGAAATATAACTTCCCTATTACATAGTGAGCTTTAAAGAACAAGCATTTTCCTGTCACAAAATCATACTTGTCTCCCAAGAAATGTTATCTCTGGSTTGACTACTGCTTCATAACTAAACCAGGCGCTGATGAAACTGGCAGTCCCTTATTTTAACCTTATATTATGCCTGTTTCTAGGATGTTTAACTAACCTGTTCTGCTATTTCCCTGCAGAATATAGCTGTGTACATCCATACTTCTAAATGACAARTTTTGAATGATTTTAATAGATAACCTACACTGACATAGGGTTTATAAACTATTAAAAGGGGGCAAAACAGTACATATGCCTAGGAGAAGTGGGAAACTGGAAGGAGAACAAAATATACGCTGCAAGGACAGAAGCAGAAATGAGTAGGATAATGTGTTATTTAGAAGCTGCTGAATTACTATAGAAACCTAGCAAAAATAAAGGTAAAACCCAAAATGGTGAACTTTAATCTTCACAGAAGTGTATTAAAAACATACTTTTTTTCTACTATTGCAAGAAAGAGTTAACAGAGTAGAAACTCCTTATTTACCAAAAGAATTTTAAAATTCATGGTGATTTCAAGAGATCTGTTCAGAAAAAAAAACACAAGAATTATCAATGTACTTTTTACAGTTTCTATATGAAAAAGAAATCAAGTTTAAAACATCTCATTGAACAATGTACTTTTATAGTGCTTTTTTTTATGCTAATGTTCCAATGAAATGTTGTTTTAAAAGGCTCATTTAGTCAAGGAATTTTTAAAAGTTTAGCTCCACCAAAAAATAAAATAAAAAAAAAAATTGGTTCAGCCCAGGCAATATTTCTAATATAACAAAAAAATAATACAGTGCTTCTACTGCACAAGACTGATGCACTGCAAAAGGGAAGTCTAATATTCCACTRACCTGAGGGATTTTGTCATATCCTACCATTCCAGTGACTGAATGGGTAAATAAAACAGCCATCCCTTTTTCTCAGCTGTTTTGTGAATTGCCAGTGCTAGTAAAGATGAATTTTATAACCAGGCTTGTGGGGAAATGATGTATTTCAAAGGGATTTCAAACAGACAGAGAAATTAACTATCATTCTCATTCCAAAATGCAATACTCAAAGTCTGCTGTCCTTTTTCAAGTTAGCAAGAGCTAGTCCTAAGGACACAGAGCTATTGACACACACAGAGAAAAAGGCACATCTGCAGCCCTCTCCCTGGGTTTTAAGACCTACATAAAAGCTGGGACACTGGATGCTGGAGCTATAGGCACAACCATGTAACCCAATGGGCCATCTCGACCATGTGCAGCCTTGTCCTTCAGATTATCTTTCTGTATTATTAATATTGGAGGAAACATGAAAATAGCCAGGACGGTTAAAGCTAAAAGCTRCACCACTATCAAAACAGAGCAGCTGCAGCAGCATCTCTCAGCTGTGCCTGTGATTGCGCACGCAGCAGCAGGCATCAGGAGGGAGCTGGCGCCAGGCTCGGGCTGGAGCCACGGCCAGCGCCACGGAGGTGCCCTGTGTCCCTGGGAGCCACCTCCGTGCCCYGGCTCCCGCAGCAAAGCCTTGGATGCAAGCCCCATAGCAGCAGGAGCAACAGCAGGTCTAGCAGGGCTGCTCAAACCGGGGTGGTGCAAGTCTGACACGACAGATTAGCTGAAAAGTGCCTGAAAAAAATGGTTTTGTCATGTTTGCCAGGCCATCATTACAGACCACCTCCACTCTGCTGCCTGCYCTAGGCAGTGGGGAGGGACCATGTTCATACCTATATCAACAGTGCACTGTTCCATTTTTACCTGAAAAGATTATGCTCATTTCAAATTACTGCATGCAGGGCCAGTCAATCAACATTTTTTCATTCTGCAGATCATACTGTGCTGGTTTCAAAGGGGTCTCAGATAGGTTTTTATTGCAGTGGGAAGAAAAGGATAAAAGAGCTTTAGC
Source organism: Nothoprocta perdicaria (assembly GCF_003342845.1). Classification (NCBI taxonomy): domain Eukaryota; kingdom Metazoa; phylum Chordata; class Aves; order Tinamiformes; family Tinamidae; genus Nothoprocta; species Nothoprocta perdicaria. Next base: position 720,083 of record NW_020455205.1, on the reverse strand, counting down.
TGATTTCACTTAATGAAAGCCAAACTGTGTCTTTGTTTTTGATTTTTAAACTRGTTTTGGTTGGTACATAATTTATTTTTGGCTTTTTTAATATTAAAAGATCGGGAGCTGATGATTAAATACTGCAATTAACCACAGAAATATTTTCTAAATATAAAATATAATTATGGGGTAATGATGAAGGCTAGAGGGCATTTTTGCCTGACAAAAGTGGAAGAATTGCTGACCTGATATATCCCAACCTCCATTATCCTTGTTGGTAGCTAACCTCCAGGTACAGCATTAATCTGAAATGATTATTACAATTGCCATATTTATTTCAGTGCAGATGTTATTGTTAAACACGATTTAATTCTTTATCTTTGTGAGCAATACAATCTTTAAAAATACACAATCCAATAATTTTGAAGGARCTACAGCAGATTGTATGGACTATCGTTTGTTTTTATCTATTATCAATTCTTAATGAACAATAGCAATAATAGCACAGACACTGTTGTTTAGATTGAGATTTCTGAAAGAAACGTGAGCTTCTGTGAACCACCTCTGCTAAGTACCAATGAAACCACACTGACGTTGAATCCACATCACTCATTTTTGCCAAAGGCAAATCATGAAGGTATGTGACTCTCACAAAGTGWCAGAGAAATTACTTTTATGAACCTTGCAACAGGTTCATACGCTATGAGGATGCCTATTTCAGTCACCCTCAGTTTACTTCTGCATACATGCAACAGACTAACCACACTTGAGACTAATTTTACTAAAATTAAGTTCACAGAATTACAGCTATTTATTTGTTTCTCTACTTCTTTTCACTATGAAGGCACTTAATTCTTGGCAAATATTCTTGAGAAGTATTTTCATGTGTAGTCACTTTAGTGCTTACAAGAAAATGTGAAAAARTATAAAGAACATTTTAAAATTCTTCCTAGTTTTTGAGCAATTGAGTATTATTGACTGAATTTTCAACTCTCAACACTTCATTTAGTCTATATTCATTAATACAAGAATGATTCATTAGCATTCCAACGCCACCAAAACTACAATTAAGAATRTGATTAATTTTAAAAACTGGCTTTTCTATTATCATTATTCTTCCAAAAACATTGATCCAAACATGTAATTATTTTTGAATTTTTTTGTGAAAAAATAATGAGAAAACTTCTTTTCTTTTTCTAATTGTCATTTGTTTGGTTGTCATCCATCCTAGTGAGTTGAAAATTTGGAAATGATATTAAGCATCTGAGAAAGAAATACTTTTCAGAAATTTTTGAGCTGGCATGTAAGTTTTAGAGGGCTCAGTTTTGGCCTTTTTTAACCTGTGAAAGCACACTCCTGAATTCACACTGGCCACTGAGCATCTGTAGCCTTTGACTGCAGGCCATTGTGAGCTGAAGGTGTCTGTGACTGGTGGGCAGGTGGTTTGCTGCTAGTCTTTCACCTCTTGGTTTGAATAACAAAGRAGTCCTTCAGGCTGTTCAGTGAAATCTATTAGATGCTGTCAGAGTCCCATGTCTTCTGTTCATGGGCATCTGCATGATTCACAAGAGTAAGGGATAGCTTTGGAAGACAAATACATTCAAAGCAGAAGGGCCCTTCACAAAAGATTCCTGAATAGCTTTGTCAGATCCCAAAGAATACCTTCCTTCTTTCCTTTATTCCGATCTGTCCCTGTTATTTGGTAATGTGCAACTTGAGGAACCACAATACAYCTAACTTTGTGATTAGCACCCAAATAGAATTAAAATAAAAGAAAAAAGARGCAGGAATTGTGCAAAAGAATGGGAAATATAGGTATGTTATTGTCTTGATTCTGTGAATAGCTTGGAGAAGGCTGAAATCCTGGGAGCAGTCAGAAGACAATGAAGGTTACAGTGTAGGTAATAATGCTGGACACACGACATGATGCAGATAGAAAATTATGAATAAAGATCAGCCAGTAGGACAACTGAGAAAAAAATTAATTATAATAATAAAAGTCATTTCAGATGATGGTATCACAGAATTCATCTTAGGCTTAAGGGTCAAAGCTTCAGTTCTTATAATTTATCATTGCATCATGGATGTCAGTGGAGCTATGACATTTAYGCAAGCCGAAGATCTGCCCCTCAGCAGCTCAGATGTGGTTGTGTGCACGGCTAATCCAGCGCTCTAGCRAATCATTCCTGGCTCTGACTGCCCTTCCATCTATGCCCACCACCTAGCTTACCGAGCAAATAAATAGCTAATGCTCTGCAGAACAATCTAAGGTCTCTGCAACTGAAGAGCTTTAAGAAAACAAGATGAAAAATAATTAAAACTAAAAWAAGGAGCCTGCTTGGGGTAAAAACATGCTGAAACTGGAGAGTTTTATAAAAAGGAATGAGAAGACAGGATCCACAGAAGATGGTGGCTGTATTAGCATAAAGAAAGATATTGATTTGTGTGCCCTATACAAGCTATACASTTGGTCAGTTGGTTACAAAAAGATATGCAAAAAGAAATAATAACCTGTTTTCTCTTTTAATAGGAGGCATTAGCTGAGGTAGTTCAGAACTTAGCTAYCTCATCTATAACTCTGAAAAGAGCTAAAATAATAAATTTTATTTGCAGGACTCTGCAAAAATGTCCTGGCTGTGCAGTTAAATAGACAACATTGACATACATTTATGTACATTTTATTTATCTATATATAGATATATAGAGATATAGACAACATTTATATATTTATATATATATTCATATCATATACATAATATATGTAAAAATAGCATATATAGAGATATACAGACACACACACACATGTATTATATATACTTGTATATTTGTATATGCATATCAGGTCAGTTCTTCAAAAGATATATGGCTGCACCTGGACTTTTCTACCAAATTTTCATTAATGAAAAGGCAAGTTTGGGACATAACTCTGAGCTTCAGTTGGCAGAGAAATTCCACTATAAATCAGTATTTAGAAGTTTTGAACTTTTTATTGCAAGTCTGTGCACCTTCAATGTTCTTTTTTTCATTTTCTAGAACCCTGTCTATGGGCAAATACACTCCATCCTGTCTCCTAAAGGAAGTTCCACTTTTAAGAAGCTTAAGCTTTACAGATGTCTTTTATCTTTTCCAACAATTGGTAAGAGAGGAATCTGTCCCTTTGGGAGTGTAAGGATGCATTGTAATTGTCCATACATCTTTAGGCATCAATCATCTGTGCCTGTCCTTTGAGAATMTCAGATCTACAAAGGAAGAGAAAATAGATGCAGGTGACCCTGTAAGTTTAAAATTGTAACTCCAGCAGAGTTTGTCCTTGGGGCAGGCAGCTATATGCTAGATATGGCCTTTAAATCCTGATTGGCCAGAAAACTTAAACCCTTATATAATCCTGTCCCTGTTCTGCAAAGCCTTTAAGCAAATGGTTTGCTCAAAACCACTCAGCCTTTGCTAGAAATTTAACAGAAAAGTAAACTAAATGAAAATATATTAAAATAGAAAAACTTTAAAGAATCAGAGTGTTGCACCTGAAAGACATCCATTCAGAGAGGATTAATACAAGAAATACAAACTTCACGAATTTTGCAAAGGTTTTTCAAAGATACAATCTCTAAAGTTTTTGAAAGTTCCATAATTCTGGGCCTATGTTCTCTTATCCCCCGCTGTAAATAAACTTTAATAAAAGTAAGTGTCAATAATCTCAAACCCATTTTTAACCTGTCTCTGCACTACCCTGACGTCTATAGTAATGATCTTCTTCAGATGGAACACAGCTGATCAGGGTCATTCACTGATAAACGTATTTCAGAGGATTTTCCCCCTCTATCTCAGTTTGAAATTCTTATCCTATAATGGTGTGTCCTTGCAGAAAATGCTTTTGACTCCCAATATTTTATTTATTTGTATCTAGTCTTACGGTTTTACTGGTAACTTTCTGTTTCAAGGATGTACGACTGATTTCTTCTTCCAATTACATGTCTACAGTTGTACAGACATTAGTATACAGATTAGGATTTATTTTGCAAGAAAGAGACTGCAAATGTCAGTTCATGAAGAATTCTAAAGGCTTCTGAAGCAAAATAGGACTTTTTTCTGCTTTTTTTTTTATTTTGTTCTAATTAGAAATCGGAATCTACCAGAATTACCCTTATTTTTCAAAGAAATGAGGCATCTATGAACATACTATTAAAAAGTTTATCTCTCTTCTCCTCAGTGAGTAATTTTTGCATTGGAGGCTTGAACAAATGTTGGAAGGAATGTCCAAAAATATTGACTGGTAAACAATAAGTCTTAACAAAGATGAAGAAAATAGAAAACTGACATAGTTGCTGTATAGTTGCTTTTGTGAAGCCTAATGGACTGCGCCAAAGAAACAGAAGGCTGCAGTACTGTGAGAATTCCTAGGTAGAATCTAGATTGGCTCAGAAGTTGGTCTGTTGGGTCTGTTTAATATTCTCAGGTTTTCAAGTATTTCAAGAATTCTTTAGAAATTCCAGAAATTTATTCTAAAAATTGTGAAGTTCTTCTTTATTATGAAAACTAAATATTAAAATAAGAATTCTAAATGAAAATTCAAAATCTGGAAAAAAAATGACTAGGTCTGAATGGAGTCCAGAACTACATATAACATCAGAAAGGTTTTGTATGTATTCCTCTCAGACTACAGTTCCACTCTGCTATGTGTATGCTGTCGTGTAGTCCTCGACATTAGCTCTTTATCAGACTCTGGGTATATGTACTGAATGTAGTCGCTCTGATTTTAAAAATCTCACACTGCAAGTCAGAAAACATAGTTCTTTTTGTTTTCACTTACTCAATATCCTCTCAAATATTTTCATTCTTTGCTTTAAAAAGCTCTAGTCTTTCATTTTAGCTGGAGTAAAAGCCTCTCAGACAGAGCAGCCATCTGAGCTTCTTCATGGCAAGGATTCTGATTCTGCAAAGCAACAGTGATCCTACAGAAAGACATGGCCATCTTCTTCAGTGTTGTGATGTTGCAAGATAGCAAGAGAAGTGCTGGATGTTGTCATTTCCCATAAGACTATCAATAAGACAGAAGATGTCACTGCCGACATCTTGGATTTCCTACAACTGCATTTTGAAGCTTTTAAAGTTTCATTTTTTCTTTAAAATGCTTCTTTGAGCATTACCTATGCCCAGAGGAACAGTTTAAAAAATGAAAAACAGGCTTTTAGAGCTTCAGTTGCAGCCACAGGGGACTCTATATCCTTCCACAGTTGCTTTGCTCTAGTATTATGCTTTTATTAGCTCAAAATATAAAGACCTGATAATGCAAGCCCTTTTCGAAAGCCTAAGATTAACAATGAGTGTTCCAGCTTGGAGGACTTGCAATATTATTTCCTTGCTATCATATTACATATTATACACACTTTTCCTACATAAAAAAAAACTAATGAAAACTATGAATATTATGTTCATTGTATTTAGACAACAAAAAGCATTCAAATGAAGCTTTTAACCATTCACTCATTATTGAGGATGCATTTTAGTATTATCACCCGTCTTTTTCTTAGCTAAATCTTATCCCCTTTTCATTGTATCTTCTTTTAAGCTCTAGAAGAGATGAGAGAGACCCCCCAGCAACTATTTCCAGCTCAGTCCCCTGTAAAATAATTCAGGTTACATAGACATTATCACTGCATRTGAAACCTGGTAGAATTAAATATCTTAATATGAAATCCAGTTTATTAAATAAATTTTCTGTACGAGTCAAACCTTCTGCAGAAAGTTATTATAATTGCACTAGTCATATTAGTAAAGAGTGCTGGATTACACTCTATCATAACATTTAATGACTTAGCACTTACAATACATTACTATAGGAGGTGAATATCTGTATAAAACTATATCAGATTGTGAAAGGTGTATATGAGATGAATTCAGACTCCATATTACTGACAGATAATGGTCAGTAAAAAGACAGTACAACAGTAGGAATTCTGGTCTATGAATCTATACACTGATTTCTTTTTTCTTTTTCTTTTCTTTTTCTAGGAAATTTCATAAACATTTAAAGAGCTGGGGAATATCTGCTCAGCATCCAAAGTCTTCCTGGCCTTCAGCCCAAATATCAAATGTCTAATGGTACAGAAGAATTTTGTCCAGAATTACATTTAGATTTTCTTAATCAGTGTATCAGCCTATGTTCTTTCTACAGAAATTGCTCCTGTTACATTATTCTGGGATGGATTTTTCATTCATCAAAGTATTTTCTGCTTTTCAAGGTGTAAGGGRTAAAAAAAAAAAAAAAAAAAAAAAAGCTAATTTAGGATACCCCTAAAGCTTAAAGATTTGTTGGTAGAAGTACAGACTTGTCATTGTGGATGCATTATAACCTTGCTGGTAATTATAGCTGACTATGCCAGTGGCTCAGAGTTAGGGAGAATATCTACTGTTAGCTTCTAGAAAGTCTCTGACCTGAGATCTACCCGTTTGATAAATTATTTTCCTTTATATTAAAAGATAGACAAGACAGCTCCAATTCAGACATGCTCAAAAGCTTTCTTTGCCTTTATCTTTGTCCTAAGATAATCCATAGGGGAGCACTTTGAAAAAGTATAAGCTCAATTGGAACATGTATATCATACACATTATGATCTTAAAGAAGGACTTTAGGTTCACAGATTMATTTTCTATAAAGCCAGAAGAGACCACTGTGATCAACTAATCTGACCTCTTGTTTAAAGGAAACCATAGGATTTCCGTGGATTAATTCCCATTTGAACAAGAAGATACCTTTACAAAAAATCTAATCCTGATTAAAGTATTTCCATTAACTGGATTCTCCATCACAACTCTTGTTCTAGTAGTTCATTAACTGTGCTGTTAAAAATGTGCATCTTGTTTCCAGACTGAATTTCTAGCTCAAATCACCAAAAGGTAATCAAGTGTCTTCATGCATTACTCATATAGTATCGTCAATTATAAACATTTTGTTTCTTGTATTGGTACTTACATATTGTGATAATTCTGAGACAGAGAACTTAATATATGCAGACTGTGCTCCTTTGAATGGAGGACAGAGATGGATGGAGATTTCACAACCTCTTTGGACCACTATTCTGGGTATTGACTCCCTCCATTCTGTTTTTTTTTCCCCTAATATCTAATCAAAATTTTCCATGTTGAAATTTGTGACTGTTCTTTTCATCCTATCCTATGTGTGTCTGACAACTGCCTTCCTCTTCTCTATGTTCTTCTGCTATGTAGCTGAAAACAGTAATAAGATAATAAATAATAATAATAAGACCTAATCTAAATCTTCTGAAGTGCACTATGCTCTGAATCTCCCCTTCCTGTWTCACTTTCTCCAGCGCCTCTAAGGCACCTCAAATATGGACATATACTCCAGATGCAGTCTCACCGGTGCTGAGCAGAGGGGAATGACCACTTCCCTTGACACTTYGGCAATGCTGTTGTTAACACATGACAGTTTGAGATTGCTGCAAGGACACGCTACATGTACAGCTTGCTGTCTACAGGGATCTCCATGTCCTTTCCCTCCAAACTGCTTTCCATCCAGTTGGCACGCAGCCTGCACTCCCGTTTCTTCCCCCYYCCCCTTTTTTTTTTTTTTTTTTTGTGTGTGTGTGTGTCTCTGTGTATGTTTTTGTTTTGTTATGTTTTTATGTTCCAGGTGCAGGACTTTACATTTCACCTCACAAGGTTCATGTCAGCATATTTCTTCAGCCTGTCAAGGTCCCTCTCTATAGCAGTCCTACTCTCCAGTGTATTCTCAGCTGCTTGCAGTTCAATACTGCCTGTGAAACTGCTGAGGGTGCATTCCCTCTCATCATTGATAAAGACATTAAATATTATATATTGTATCTATTTATCAGAGTATAACAATGTTTACATGTGTGTCTCTCCTTATTTCCCGTCTATATCACCTTTCTTTAATTGAGAATGTACAAAGGCTGCAAAGAAACTTCCTCCTGCAACCCAAGGTTCTCCTTTCCATATATACTGTATTAGCCTTTCATAATGTGAGATAAGTGCAACTGTTTATCTGTCATAATGCCCATCCTTTCTAGCGGCACTTCTAGGAGAGTTACCCTTACTTTAAGGTTACTTAAAGATGCACATTCTTTCTTATAGTGTGGCATTACTAAAATGAATGTTATTGATTYGTACTCAGTTTGCAAAGCAAACAGGATCACACAGTATCAATGACCTCTCTTCTTACACTATTTAAAACTTCTTTCAGTCTTTGGATCGTTTTGCAGAAGCAATCTGTAATAATTGTATATTTTTCTAGCTCACTGAACAAATGTTTTAATAACACAGTGCTAAGTATTGGATCTCACTGAAAGTATATGATAAAGCTTGCAATTTTACAGACACATTTAAATCTGTTCATTCTGTATCTCTTAACCAAAATGATAGTACCAAGGCTTATACATGAGCACATGCATTACATCAGCAGTACTTCTTTATATCAAATATATATCATTCCACCAGCATCAGTTCTCTGCCTTCCTTTTTAGAGACTTTCCAGCTATATTTTTCAGCACTTTTCCAAGACAGGTAAAGGAAGTTATCAACTTAGGGAGGAAAACATCTAGTCTAAGCTATGTCCAGTAGCTTTCCCAGTATGCAGAAACAGCACAGTGACTAAGCTAAACATCTGTGGTGTTGATGAGACACTAGAACTACCATCTCTTTATTTCTGATCTTGTCACTCATGACACTTAGTCCTTCATTTTCTTAATAAGAATAAGCAACTAAGTGAGGTCAATGTGGGAAAAAGCTCAGCTAAATTTCTAATAAACTATCCAGCTTTTTGTGAATATCATTTTGAATGTCACTGGTTATAAGCGGTATAAACTTTTCAACTTTTTCGACTCAACTCTTTTTCAGAGAAGTGAGAATTTGATTCCTATTCAGGGACCATGAAGAATAATCCAGTATACTAGAGCTGTTAATCAATCAGGAATGAAGACTCTTGTAGATTCTTCCTCACTGATGTTTGTTTTGTAGTTGTTGCAGTTACTTTAACTTTCTTGAACAATGATACAATTTGTTTCCTAAGGTATGTTTAATTCTATACAGAGTATTGAGAATAACTACAAAAGAGAGCATCCATTATTATTTTGTTGATTAAAATATTCCTTGTTCTTGATGTACATAATCATATAAAACTATTTTCTGTATGTGTTGGCTTAAAATAATTTTAATTGGAAAATGATTTTTCAGATTCAGAGACTATTGCCACATTTCAGTGTCATAATTAACTTTAACACTGGAATCCACATGGCAGATGAGCATTATTTAATAAAAATAGCCGACTGGCTTGCCAAGGAAAAAAATGATGTTTTTGTGGAAAGAATTGTGCATTACATAATTCATGATTTTTATAGAAGTCTATAGAGCTATGCCTAGAAACTGTTTTGTGTTCAGTTTCTAACCAAGGTATACTACAGTAATGAATAATGCAGATAACATGGTTCCCTCAGTGAACTATATAGCAGAAAAGACGCTGACTATCAGAAACAGCTCATTAGGAAAAAAAAGATAAATGTGAGCAAAGCACATTACCTTGATGGAGAAACAGAAAAGACAGATTCTACTTCACAACTAATTTGTAAAAACAAGCTTGCAAATTTTCTAGCTCCTAAAGCCTGTAGGCAAACTCACAACTAATTAAACAAAAATGATCTCTGTTCCATACTTTTCAGATGAACTGGTAAGATATTCCATCATGAAAGTTTATGTAGTGCAAATGTAGGCCATCAGCAGTATAGAACTTCTAAAAATGAAGCCACGTCTGTGAAAGACACAATGAGTCTGACTCATTATAGCTGTTTGCAACTCTAGCATGTAGTTAGGATGGTGTCAGCACTTTTATTATATAACCTCCTATTTTGAGTTGTTTATAACTTAGTTATAAAAATTCACTTCAGGCTAAATCTGAGTTTCAGGTATTGAGGGTTTTTGACTATTTTAGACGTTGACTAATGTATTTATCATAGAAAAAATCTGTTCCTTGTGCAAGGCACTTACGGTATTACTGGTAAACTCATTTTTTTTCAGTGGGTATTTTTCCAAATTTGTGAGAATCAGTCATTAAATCTATTCAAGATCTGTCAAGGAGAAGTGTGATGACAGACAATTCTATTCATACAAAACAGAAAGGTTGTATACTGAAGTTTAACAGACCTTAGTCTAAAACTGAAATAATACAACTTAGATTAAGCAGCCTAAGTAGAGGCAATCCCAAGGTTTCCTAGGTCTGAACCTAGAGCATGTCTGCTTCATTGCAGTAATTACATGATTTCTCACTCTTGCCTTACAGTAAAGATAAGTCAAGAAATATGTGGGATACTCTGCAAAATATGTAATATATGCAATACTCTGCAGAGAGTGATTGCAGGAGAAGCTACTTTTCACTTTTCAGAAATCACTGTCGGCTATCTGATTCACCAAGTAATCTCACACCCTCATCTATCTTGTGGAAACCTCTCCTGTGTTGGTCTCTTAATTTCTCTAAAAGGTAATGCACAGTCTTTCTTTTTTTGTTTATCTATGAATTAGTTATGAAATACCTCAACAAGGCATGGTATGAGCAAACTCCCAAAAGAGCAAAAACATCCAGGGTCAATTAGAAAAAGCATAGCCATCTATCCTAGCATTATCGTGGGAACAATTTCATGTCAAGTATGAAAAATGTTTATATTGGGTGCATGTGCTGGGGATATAACTTAGGTAGGTTTGTAGAGAAGAGTTTGAGGAACCAGCTGTGCACTTTTTCCTCAGCATGGTACAGCAGGCTGTGAGCAACCTGTGAGGGCTGATRTGAGGGGCTGAGAAGCCAGAGGCCCACTGAGCCGCTGCCCATAGCAGCCACAGGCTGTGACAGTACAGGCACAGGCCAGCTCTGCAACACTCCTGAGCACTGACTTAGCTTCTGACTCAGTGTTAGTCTACATGCTGAAGCACAGCTATATACAAGTGACTTTGGGGGAGCACCTGGAGTTCCTGTAATGGTTTAGAAGAGGACTCCCAGAAATGACATTGTCAGTACTAAAGGCTTCCTTGGCAATCCATCCAAAAACATCTSTGTGTGTGTGTGTGCATGTGTGTCGGGGGGGATGCACACACAGGTGTGTCATTTGAAACTGATGAAAGGCAGATTTTTGTCTTGTACCCTGCTTTCCTCTCAACTTTGTGAAAATTGATTTAAAGGTTGATTCATCAGCTGTTCTGAGCAGAAATGATAGCCATTATGTATGTAGTAATAGGTCACATATACAGCCTTGAGCACAGCAATCTGTTTTGCTGAGTGAATGAATGATGACTGAAGTATCACATCCTTTTCAAAGATATATTCAGATCTTTTAACTCCTGTCTGGTATAGCATAAGTTACTGTGAGACTTTGACAATGTTGAGCCTATAAAATCACTAGTTTGTTACATTGTGCAAAGCTAGTCTAAAATTTACATTTAATTCTAAATTAATATAAAATTCTAATATAGAAATTTCTAAACCAGCTGATATTTCCCCCATTTACATAGTTACTATGACTAACAGTTCAGTGCAAATATTACTTGATTTGTATATATAGTAAATGAAAGGGAATATAATGGCATACTGTATTTTCTGTTTTATGGCAAGTTCATTAACTTTTACTGAAAAATGAATTAATTTCCACATTCTCAGATAACTCTTTCTGTTTTTTTTTTCTTTTTTTTTTTCCTTTAAGACTGCAAAGAGGGAAAAAATAAACAGATCCTTTCCTTTCCTACTCAAATTATTCTAAAGATCCACTATTGAATATGACTCACTTCCCCTTTGTAACTGATGTCTTTTATTGAACAAGTTGGTCATCCGCCTGGAACAGATGCTTCCCAGCCAGGTTATTTCAGCAGCTCCCTATACATATATATCTTATATGTTCTGCTTACATATCAGTATCTCTTCTGCTTTAGGTTTTTGATTGATTTACTTTCCTTCCCTTTCTAGACAAGTATCTTCCTTTTCCTCTCTTCCCTTGTGTTTCATTTCTATGTGTTTACTCTATACTTAAAAGTTTATTCTTGCCAAGTTTCACATAAACTTCTATTTCCTGATCCAGAAGTCTACAGTATTAGAGGTTAATTTACTGTAGTAAAGATTATTACGCATGTCATCTATCTTGAAATAGAATTACTTTTCTATTACTTAGTTCCAAAAACTAAAGCAATGAGGTATCAGATGATGGAGTAGTTTGCTCTATAGGAAAAGTCATACAAATCTGCAGCTAACCAAATGGCAAACTATCTGAATATCCAAAAAGCTTGCTAGTGTATTCTCTGTGTCTTACTGTTCGTGGATCCAGTCAGATGACAGTAGAGAAGGAAKCAGAGCATTTCTCTTTCCCTAAAATAAGGAAGGAAAGGTTGTTTATTGGTGTGTRGAAGACAAAAGGACAATCTCCATTTATCTTTTCAAAATAGTTATCATTTAAACAATAATCCTCAATCTCCTCTCTAGAAAATCAAACTCCAATAAAATATCTCATTTTTGGAAAAAAATAAATGTTTTGAAGGACTCCTTTATTGGGTTAGAATCTTAATAGGTTGTTCCTGTATTTATTTAAACCCTGAAAACCATCCTGAGGATCATCAGACCCAAGATACCATATTACCTCGATTTTTATTTCAGCAAAATTTTAACATTTACTTAAATAATTTTAATTTATTTSTAATTAAAGCTTAGATCTTAAGAGTTCTGTATACTTATTCTCAAAGAAATTCAACAGCACTATGGCACTGCTGGCTGGCAGGCATGAGCCAGAATCAGCCCTTGTTACAATGGTTTAATCTCATTGTAATAGCAAGGAAATCACAGAAATAGATGACTAGAAATTCTAATTGTGATTTTGCAAATGAAGACACACAGTTCAACTCTAATCCTACGACTTGATGGCTTTATCATTGCAATATCTTGGTTGTAGTGCACCTTTGAATTTTTTAGCTTTTGTTACTTTGTTAACTTGTATCACACACTGGTAGAGAAGGTTTTTCCACTTTGTTATTGTTGTTGTTCTTAATATGTAATTGACCCATTTCCTTGTAATTTACTCAGGAAAACGTGAAGTGCCTTTCTTCCTGCATTATAAATCTTTCTGATTTGCAATTCATTAAATCATTCCCTTAGCAGATATTTCCTATTAAAGACGAGCAAATTCCAGAGAAAAGCTGAGCAAAAAGTATCAAATAYAGTATTTACATATTGTGTAAAAAGGCTTGAAAAAAGATTAGCCAAAGTTATACATCCATATATTACATGGCATTTAAAATGTTATTAAACTTGAAATATTCAAATATTGCCATAATACTAGGAAACTTTTATGTAAATAAAAAGAAACCTTAAGTATCWATATTTCTCATATCCTAGATTCTCTCATATCCTCAAATCTGTATGCTTTTTAAGCTTTGAATGTAAATGAAAAGATATTCTTGGGTAATTCTAAGTAGTTTATAAATAGATACCCCAATTATGTTATTTTTCTGTTCCACTCACTGACTTTCCAAAATGGTCTGTACAGTATCAAAAGTGCTCCTAATTCACCTATACTTAACTATATAAAGACAGAAAGTCTATCATTTCATACAAATATTAGAAGAAAAAGTGCGAACAGTTGCAAATATTATAATGAAGATTCTTTTTTATGCAGGAAAAACAYCTATGGGCAATGGTGTAAGTACTCTTTAATATATGGCTAAAACAAGGAAGTTAAAACAAATTAGATCTCCTTTTCGATGTGGAAGAACTGATTAAGTAAGAACTGATCACTGTGGGAAGAAACAATTGCCCATCTTGATCTAGTTCTTGCATCACTTTCTGCCAGGAACAAAGTGTTATTAAATAAATGTGGTTTTGTTTTGTTTTTCTCCTAACAGATTTGCACTGATATCCCCAAGCAAGGAAATGCAGTATTATTAAGAGAAGTTACAGTAGAAGAATCTTTGTTCAAAAGGAATTTTGAGGGTTGCCAACATAGCTAGCCACGTCAAGTCAGAGACCAACTGAGAATTAAATCTTTCTGATTCACCTCCTCGTTCAAATAATTAGGCTTTAATCTCCTGTTTTTATACTTCTAATATCTTTTCTTCCATGTCTATAGGAGGAGTGCTGAATGTTGAGGACTGATTGAGACAAAAATGTCATTGGTCAAAGGGACCAAAATTATTAGAGGTCATTTTATGACTTAACACTCATTTTGGGAAGAGTTTCTTTTTGGTATCTAACGCAATATAGAGATACTGTATACATTAATTTTTATATCTTTCTTATATTTTCCACATAGGAGAAATGTACTGTTCAAAATAAGAAGACATGTTTCATTTTATAATTGGTCAAAGACTCCTGAGAAATAGTTGTTCATTCTGAAAGGTATTAAAGTGAATAAATTGCCTCTTCGACTTCAAAAATCCAGAGAGTCTTACTCGAAAATAAATTGGAGAGAGTAGGAGAGAAGAAAATTCTGTTACTATCTTTTATGTAGTAAGCAAAACATGAAAGGAAATGACATCAAAGATCTAATACTGTGGGTTTTGTTTTGGTTTATTTTGGCAGTCAACCTATTAATGGGTATTCTTTTAGACTCATAAAGATTTTTTTTTTCTTTTTCTGGAGCTGAATAAAAGTAAATCCCCTCTGACTAAACCCTAGCAAATCTAATCAAAGGCAACCACTTCACTAAGAGGAAGCAGGAGGTGGGGGAAGCTAAATTAGAACTTTCTAAGAGATCCTAAAAAGCAAAAAGGAAAAAAGCCATCGTCAGTATAATAAATCATAACATGATAGAGAGCTTATTTGGAGGGAGTTTAAGGAGTGCTGATTAAGGACGTGTTGGCGTTAAGGTTGCAATCAGGCAGCCATTTCAAGTCTTACTTTCACAGCCTACCAACATGCACGAATAACATTTATTTTGTGAACAGTTTGGTGGCTGACAAAAGATGAGAAAGATTTTTTTTCTCCCTCTCATTTCAGTAGAACAAACACATGTGGAATAAATGCTTCATGAGTTATGAGATRTGTTTTATAATTTTTCTTCCTGCCTCTCCAGGATGAAAACCACCTTTTCCAAATATGCAAATTAACATCTGCATAATCAGAACCTGAAAAAGGCAAAATGGACTTTTTAYATTCTTACATTCATATCTACTATGTGTGTGCATGTGCATGTGTGCATTCTCTCACTTTATGTAAACTGAAAATAATTGCAACTGAATTTAGCAAATCTGATTACTGTAAAAGTGGTTTCTCAAAAAAAAAGAAAAAAAAAAAAGAGAATGGATGCTTGGTGCTTTTTCATATCTAGCTTAGATATCCAGCTTAAATAGCTGAAAAAAAAAGAGTTTTTTCTAGTCTGCATAGGCTAAATGATGAATATTATCAAGCTGCATAAAAACATAGAATAACACTGCTACACATACCCATAGATCATGATAGAATAATTTCTTATTGAATAGTCTTATTGTTTATTACCGTATTTGCAAAATTGTGTGTGTATGTATGTGCAAATAGTTCAATATATGTTCAATATTCCAATATGTTCAATATTTCAATATGTTCAATAATTCAGAATTAGTTGTCTGAATTAGTTTTCTGAATTATGTATTTGCTGCATATGTCACTGGAGCTCATTCTATTCTTTCTTTTATTGGAGCTACTGAGAACATTATTGTAATACYACTATTGCTATTACCTTGATGGTCTAAGGATACGTGAGACAAAGTTCACAGAAGAAGGTAGCATCTTTTATTAGATCAACTGCCATAAATTAAAGAAGTTAAAGGAAATTAAGCTTTTAGGCATGCAAGTCCTAGTTCATATAAAACTTACTGAATGAGCAAATATGATGATATAATATTGTTTATTTAGGCATTGGTATATACTAAAATGTTTTGCACTGAATTAAATATTGATTTCAAAGGACTCTGACTCACTTAACCTTCAGCAAGGCTGAATGATTTGAGAAGATGACCATTTACTATATCTTGTCTTTAAGTAAGCTTTCTTAGCAACATAATATTTGTGGTATAAAAACACAATAGAAATGATCCATACACTAATCTTGATTCAATTTTGCTCTGAATAAACATTCAAAAGAGCTGTGGGAGGGCAAGGTAAAYGTGTCCAAAGAGAACTAAACATACATAGGAAAGAGCCTGAGGGAACATCCGAAGTTCCACAGGCAGTCTGCCCTGGCACCTCTTACGGGGAGATGTGGATGGAAAAAATAGGAACAAGAAAATCCTGTTGCCTTGCTAACCTTATTCTAGCTCAGTTTGTGTCTATGTGGAAATCCACTGAAGAATTTATAATGTATGCTGCCTTTCATTAACTACCTTGCAAAAGTGAAAGTAGCCCTCAGTTCTTCAAAATTGCAGTTTGTGCCCATTCTGCATAATTCAGAGAAAAACACTCTTGAACACATAACTATTTTACCTACAAATACCTGGGCTAGAACTTACACTTCCAGTGTAGAACTGCACAGAATGGTATCATAAGGATGATTGAATTATAAGGACTAACATAGAAATGAAAAAATGTGTGTGTCAAAATCAGAGTACATGTTCACTTAGCTGTAGAAACATACTGGTAGTTCTGAGAACAAGAAGACTACAGTAGAACTGACCAGAGTAATATAATTCTTTGTCTTCCAAATTTACCACACAGGGGAGAGATCAGAGAACAGGATTTCTAGGCTTCACGTCAGTGCTCTAGCAACTTCCAAGTTTCCTTCTGTTGCTGGTAAATAATGTGTTAACATTAACAGTGACGAGGTGTTTGGAGCTCTATTATCTACAACCTTTCCAAATATTTAAAAAAAAAAAAAAAAGGCCAGACAAAAATAATTTTTGAGGTTAGCTAAACAGTAATAAAAAAATAAAAATACTTTATTTTCATCTACTTATGATTTAGCATTTGCATTTTCAACTTTTATTCTCCAGAATTACAAAGGTTAGATTTTTTTTTTCTTAATATAATCGAGGACACTACAATCAAAGTGCTGGTAATTGTATATAATTACACATTGGAGCCAAACTGCGAAGAAAAGGTTAAGCACTTCAAGAGGAGGAGAAGGAATGTGAGATTGGCAATTTCTCTACAAGCACCCTGGAGAAGGGTCATCCCAGTCTTTGTACTGATGGAGAGCCATAAAATTATGTTTTTTTGTGATGTGAACATCCTTTGGAAAGGATGGACTTAAATCAATCACGGTCTAATCCTTAATATTCAAAACCACAGTATGATCTTTTTTTTTCCACTGGTCTGTAATGTCAGGTACGTTCAAGTATGGGAATGCTGCCCACAAAGCCCCCAGTATGAGGTGCAAATTTTGTGCTACTCTTTAATCCTCAGTATTTAATATGTTGACATGTGTTCTCCACTGCTACATTTGAGTGCCTCTGCTTATTTTCATGGTTAATACCTCAGAATATAGTGTCATTTAAAGGACTTCCTGAGCATGGCTAATTCTTTGCTGAATCAGCAGACTGGTGGAGACTCAATTTCTACAGCTGTCTCAGCCTTTCATTCTGAGAAAGCCTCAAAATACCTAGCAGTGAATCAAGCTCTATGGTTGCTTATGGGTAGGTTTTTGCTGAAACGATAGTGTCGCTACAGCAGTAATTCCCATTTCCATAACAAAATTGTGTTTTACTTATCCAGCTATTTGAAAGATGGTAGATTCATTTTGTCAATTTTTCATCCATAAGACCCTCTCTTTTTAAAAACCTAGCACATTTTAAAGACAATTACAATGTTAAAATGTTCCATTTTTGTTTCTCAGTAATGCCAAAACAAAAAACATAATCCTTTCCATTTATTGAGAATCAGTCTGTAATCCTATTGGGTTTTCACTTTTCCTTCTCTCAGACCTAAACACAAGCTAAAAATTAAGTGTCAGATGAAGCTATAGATCCTTATGACTTCTTAAAATGTTGATTTACTGTATAATGAGCAGCTCAGATTTGTGCTTTCAGATAGCACTCTTTCCAGTAGAAGAGCCAATTTCTGAGTTGCTCATGCTGTACAGATCTTACTCACAGAATGTGTTAATGATGCTTATTACATAAATAAGTAAATATAATATTTATACCACCGACACTGGGGCAAAGTATGTAACTCACATTAGTATCACAAAGGTTTTTCTAAACTGTAAGACAATTTTTAAAAAATGCATAAAAATAAMTTTTGGAAACAAAATTAAAAGCCAAGCTTTAATTCTTGTTGTAATTCCAAAACTTTTATGATAGTTATCACCTCTAATTATCAGAAARCTCTTGCTGCTCATGCATTTAGATGTCAGAGTGACTCTCCTGTGGCAGCAGCTCAAACACTATTAGTGACCAACTAAAACTACTAGGAACTAGGCTCTTACTTACCGGCAAAGTCAAGTGTGCGAATGACAGCAAAGCTCAAATTGCCTATAAACAGCAATCTTAAAGCACAGTACAGTGAGCATACATTGCTCTCAAATTTCGGAAAATAACATGTTCATATAAGCCCATGTAGATATTATTAACACAAAGGTTTATCAGCTGTCTGTTACCCTCTGTTTCCCCAGGACCATTTAAATGTGCATATTGCTCTAAAGAACAACTGATATTCACAGTCTGGGTTTATCTCATCTATTTCTGAAAGAGCATTAGATAATTTTTGTTACTGGCATTGTAATGACCCTCAGTTGTTTCCAGACTCTCTTAGGGTGTTAATATTTCATATGCAATCACATTTTGTGAGTTGTAAAAATGTTTATAACTGTGCATAGAGCAAGAAAACATGTTTCACATTTCAGTGATTATACTGACGGCCCTGAACTCAAAACATCCATGGTGAATGAATCTTTCTTTTTATGTCCATATACTTGATGCAGTCCCCAAAAGCTTAAATCCGGAATCCCTTTCATAATGTAAGTGCTCTCATGTTCATACATTTCAGGCATTTATTCACTATCCTTTTGTTGGTCCGCTAAATTGATGACTACTTATGTACTTACACATTTTACTGAACTGGGGCTACAGAGATCTGAGGAAGAAATAAATGAGTACCACTGCATATAGGTAAGTGCACAAATCTACTGAAACTGATTACTTCAGATTAAGCTTTCAAAAAGCYGGATCCAGGCCAGGGAAGGGCACCTGTGGAATTCAGAAAAAGGGTCCTGTAGCTGATGATAGTATTCTGAAGAATAGCTTTCATCTGAAGTTTTCAGCTGCTTTACGCTTACAAGGTGTGCAAAACTGCATATTATTTCTACTGAATGGGCAATAAGAGCTTTACACTAAGGAACTTAAACATCTTTCAGAAATGATAGCATTCATAACTTCTATTTCAGCTTACTGTAAAAAAGCTCATGAAACTGAAACATCAGCAAGAACTTTGAGATAAGTTGGTCTGTTTTTATTTGTCTGCAGTGTATAAGACCATTAAAATATTCTTTTATCTAAAGGATAATTAGCAGACACAACTGCACCGTGAACACTACATCATCTAACTGCCTCAGCAAAAAAACACCCAAATCTTGAATTTCACTCAGAAAGCTTTTGATTGAAGAAATTGAGAGCTATAATTTTATTCCTAAAAGAGACTTCTTTCTAGGACTAGCTATAGAAAACTTTACTTTGACTTGCACATTTGTGTTGCACATAAAATGTATATAATAAAAAAAGAGATCAATATCTTTCAAAGAAATTATCACATTTAAATACCCATTTTCCCTTTAAAAATTTAAGGGGCGTTTTTCTTTCTTTCATAATTATTATTCTTTTTCTTTGATACCTGCAAGTGTCAGATATTGACAGTCTCAGTGTTTGTGTATCTAGCTCAGAAAATGAATGACTTTCTACAAAAAACACTCTACTTCCTACTTCACAAAGGAATTCTTGAGTCATTTTTTATTAAGAGTCATAAGTAGATCAATATAGAAAAAATAATTAATCCAAATGCATTATGTCAAAAGCATGCTTCTGACAACTACTGATTTTTAGGAGTGAAAAGGACCAAAATTAAGTTAAAAGAAAATTCTGGCAACTCTGCTAGTTCTGCTGAAAAATCAATTCAATACCATGAGAATTCTTGCATCACTGGCATTTATTGGCAAAGGTACTTGAGATTCTTGATGGGCATAACATTTAAAAACATCAAAAAAAAAATTGAAAAACATGTCCAAAATATTTAGGACTTTTTTTTTCTCATATTTAATATCTGTCATCTTTTAACTTTTCTGACCTCAATGTCTGAGTTTTCAATATATCTGAAACTACAGCAGTAGCTAACCATGAGCTTAGAAACCTAATTAAAAATGCCCATTAAAAATAATCTTGCTTCCTTTTCACCTTCAAATTTAAAATGACTTCTCCTTATTAAACTTTTATCTCAAATATTTAGAAATATGTCTATTCTTCAGACTTCTGTGTACCTGGAAAAATCATTAATTTTTTTTTTTGTGAAATCATGTAAAAAATAAATTTAGTAAGTAGATAATCTCATGTTCCATTTTTTAGCATTTAATAAGTAACATGATTGAGTTCTCACGACATAATAGATACAGAATTTTGAGTATCTGCTGATATAAACAGGTGGGATTAGCAGGAGGGTCTATCCAGATCTAGTATATGCGCTGATTCCACAGCATCCATCCTGTAGGAGGGATTCTCCCTCCCTGTGGCGGGGAGAATCATAGAGAATTGTATAGATTCAAACTATACTCTACACAAAATGAAACATGAACTTYGATTTTCTGGATCAAACTTACTCAAACTGTATCTGGGAAGTTTTTCCTCCTTTGCGTGGTTTGAGTTGAAAAGCACCATATATGGTAATGAATAGCRGAACTTTTTAAAAATAAAGAAGAAACTACAGTAAGACTACTGTTATGGTTTGCATATGGCTCAGACTAGTTCTGTGCCTGGTATTTGTCTAATATAAATAAATATTGCCTATTTTTTTTCCTAATTTGTCTACTCTTTTTCATGGTTTCTCTGACCAATGCACTAAATCCCTACAATTAAAGTGGAGAAGCAATCTATCTTATATTCACTTAAGCTATGTATTTGTGCAAGATGTAACAGCAGTGATTTAGCATTTTCATGTTGGTCTAAAGCTTTTGGCAATAAAGTGACTCAACAAAACAGTGCCGTTTCTCTTTGCAAGGTCCAAGAGCAGAGAAACATCTGAATCAGCATCAGAATCACCATGTGCTCTAACAGCTCTGTGTCATCTGYTCATCTCCCAGAGCAGCTCAGGAGATTGGCTCTGTCTCCCTAATTCCACACAKTAATTCCTGGGTGCCAAGTTCGACCATCTAGGAGTCACAGTTTGTCTCTCCCTGGCTGACCAGCCTGCGTTATTGCTCTGGATGAGCACCTGATACAAGCAGGGACATGCCCTCAGACATATTCTGAGGTATTTTGGGCCCAAAACATGAACGGAACTGGCTATCCCTCTGACAAAATATCTCTTCCTGGTCCAGGCAGACTTTGAGCTGCACAGTTAATGTTCTTGAGTTGATATGCTGGCCTGCCATACTAAACTATATGTCACTGATTTTAATTTATATGGGAAGCACGTACATTGCATTAGCGGAAATCAATATCTGTGATTTGCTCTGTGAGATGAATAGAATCTTTAAAAAAAAACAATCACTGTTGCAGTTTTGAGCAATCATAATGCGACATGGGTTTTTGTCCCTTCTCAACTCCTCTTTCCCCCCAAAAAAAAAAAAAAAATGTTGCTGCTTTTCTAATAAAAGTTACATTTGGTATTTGTAGAATACTTTTCTTTTGAACTTCTCCTTATATTTATTTATTTATTTAGAGAAGAAAAGGAAACAGTATAAACCATTCATACTCCTCTGCACAATATATCTTTTCTCAGGATATGCAGGAAACCAGAAAAAATAAATCCTATATTTCCAGTTCATGTCTTAGCTTTAGTATATAGCCACCTTTTGTCTTACAAAGTCAAGTTAAATTCCTTGGTTTACTTCTTAATGACAAAGATTTTTTTTCCTTGACATTTGTGAATGTTACACATGAGCAGTTATGACAAAAACACAGAATGTTTCTGTCTATATTCAATATAAAGAAACTCCAATTAGTTGAGTCACTAATAACTTCATATTGCTACCCATGCACATACTTGAACTTTATCTATATGTTTAAAATACAAAATCCTCATTGGTACACATTTGATTAATGTGAAACTCAATATAATTAATTTTTTTTCACAGCATTCTCAGGTATTGAGATAAACCAGTCTTACTTGCATTTGTAATACTGCAAATAAAATTCTGCTATATACATGATTCTACTAACAGCAAATGTGATATAAGACTATTATATCAACTACTAATTTGATGTGACATTAATGTATGTTTAGAAAAATAAGACACAACTAGGGCACCATTTACATGTTTTAGAATTTCCTTGTGCAGTCACATTTTCATCTCATTAAGGACAATTTTATCACAGAAGTTTTTTATTTGAAATCATTTGATTCTAGAAAATATTTGTGAATAGGATCACCATCCAACTCCCATCAACTCCATGAAAAGTCATTTGTCTTCCTAAAAACTTACTCTACTTTTTTTCAGACAAAATCTGTTCTTTAGGTAACATTTATATAACTACTGAAATTACTGAATTCTGTATGAGATTAAAACATAGCTAAGAGGTGAAAACACTTTTTGCTGTCTGTAAAACAATCGGAATTAACTGGAATCTTATCATTAAAGAGGCCATAGCCTATTGACACATAAAACTGTATGGGGTTTGGAATTGTAAATGCATATAAAAGAAGACTTGATATATACATGGGAAGGTTGGTGACAAGATCCATTAAAAATATCGGAGCACTGTGAGTGAGATTTGTYTAAAAATCTTTGAAAAATTGCTTGTATCTTTCACATTGAGGCAAAGACGTGTTACTACAGAAAATCCATAGGCACCACTCACTGTTACTATGTTACTATACCAGACACTGGAGAAGCTACGTATACTGTCCCAGATGTTGCCCATTTGGTACTACACAATGGTCTGGCTTTTTTTTATTTTTCAGTATTGTGCAGAAGTATGAAGTGCATATGACTTCTATGATGCACAACATGACCTCACTGGTTGTCATTTTAAAGTCACAGAATATTGTGAACACTTACGTTTTTAGCATCTCAATAAAAAAGATTACCATTAACCACAAAAGCCCACAGAGGAACACCTTAATATTGTTTCTATGCRAAGTACAGAAGTTCTCTTCCACAAAGTCACACATTAGCTACATCCTATCTTACCAGGATGGAAAGTGTAAGATGCTTTCCAGGTTAAAACTTTCTCTGTAGCACTTTTAACAGGGACTAGGCTCCATTCTCAGAAAAACATCAGTCCTACACTACAATACAGTTTCACATAAACTGATTTTTTTATGAATCCCTGCATATTCTTTAAAGTACACCCAAAGTTCAATCTAATCTAGATGGCATCATCAAATTTTTATACCATTACTATAATTACATTTGCACACACAACTCAATTACCAAAGATATGGATCGTTACCTGCAAAATTTGATTATGAAATTTAAATCAATGTATTTGATATAATTACAGTTAAGGTTACAGTACATTTTGTCACAAACCACATTATACATTACTGTCTTGTTTTATGCATTTTAATAATTCACTTTAATCCAGTATACTTCAATAAAAAGGGATATTTTTCTTTTGGAGTAATTTCGCTAAATGGGAGGAGATGGGAAAATACATTGTACATTAGCAAGTAAAGCTAAGCAAATTACCTATCCTGCATTTTGTTTTAATAATCTACATGTAAGTTGCTGTATTTTAGTAACAAAGCAGTATCAGTGTTGTGCTCTTTCATTCTATGTTCATTGAACCTGATTCACTGGACAGAAATTATGAAAGGTGGCATAGGTAGAGGTGAAGTCAAATTGAGTGCAAATACAGAACACATGCAATCCCATGGACTTCAATATGATTGTCCAGGGGCAAATGACTGTCAAACTTGGTTTAAAACTTTGATTAGGAAAGCTTTGAACTCCTCCAAGTTAGATACAAAACTAGTAACTCACATACACACACAAAATGATGCACACACATAAACTCTCTCTAAAATGCAGTCACTTGGGGAAGATGGAGCAGGGAATGTTTTTAAAAAATACACTTCTAAAACAGATTAGGACCAGAAGCAATTAAGAGTATCTGTACTTTATACTGATAAAAAATCCCAGATAACTTGTTCCTATGTAATTGATAAAATTAGGGTGCAAATTGGTCCAAAATACTTTCATACCTGTGCTGGGACAAGTTCATATCACAGCACAAATCTTTTGCACTTTTATTGTTGTTGTTATTTTTCTGTGTCCTATGCCTGGCATTAATTCATTCACAATGGAATGGTTATTCACTTGCCTAAAAAATCAATTACAAAAAAAAAGCTAATCCTGCTTAATTTCACTTCAATCAAAAGAAAATACTAAGCATGAATTTCATCTTATTCATCATCTTAAATACCAAGGTATTACCATTGTATTGCTAGACACTTTTACCTCCTTATAAGTCAAATTATTGATAGTAATCTAAGACTTTACTGTTAATAAAATTATTAACAAAYACAATAGAAATGTTTATGCTTTGTTATTAAATGCAAGATCATTTGCAGATCATGAAAAATGTTTTATTGCAACCTCTTGACTGTTCTGGAAAACTGTCTTTGAAATACACMTTTTGCTTTTTATTTGGATAATCAGGGGTCTCATGCCTCACACAGCATCAGAGATAAATGACAGATTTAATAACAGACGGACAGAGGTTTTCTGGTTTACTATTTACTTTACAGGAGTCAAACKAATAGCTACATAGCATTGGATGAAGACCATAACATCACATAAAGCCATATCAGTTGGAATATATAACTACTTAAAATTTTTCTTTAAATACCTTAAGCTAATTAAGAATTGTCTTCAACATGAAATCTATTATGAATTTAGAATTAATGTTTAAGATTATTAATGTATTTTTTAAATTCTCAGAAAACGTGGGGAGATTTCTGTAAACATTTCATTTTCACTGTTCCTTTAAAGATTGCTTCAAAGAAGTTTTACATTTCAATTCCTGAAGTCATCTTGAACCCAGTATTCCCTGCGTTTTCATGTTCTGATTATTTTTTCCTTGGGTCTTGATGTTATGATATTTTTTCCTCATGTTTTAGGGTTTTAAAATGAAGTATAGTAAGCAAATACATGTGTGTATGCCCCAGTGGTGCCAATGCAAAGGGCAATCAGTGACTAGAGAACCAATTTCTCATCAGCGTGCTTTGTACTAGTACAAAGAAAGAGTGGTGTCTTTTAAGCTTATCACGGGCAGCTACAGTGCTCTGCTATTTATTACTTAAATCACATTTCAGATTTCACAGCACAAGTTAATAAGTTATTCTACAGGAAGAGAAAGTATGTATTTCTTCAAGTTTTATTAACATAGTTTCAAATGGAGACTTGCAGAAATGTACTATAATTTTGTAACAGTAATATCTAAGTAAGGATTAAATATAGTCTTATTCCTGGGATTGGATTTTCTTGTCTTTATTGGGTGACGGTTTAACAACATGAATTAAGTGAATTTTAAAAGACCTATTATGATTCCATTTCTTTATGGAACTACTTAACAAACATGAAGAAATGAAAAATGACTGTAACTTATTTAAAATCTTTTTCGATGGGAATCCTGGAGAGAGGAAAAAAAAAAACCAAATTTTCCAGCTTATCAGCTCTAGTCCATGTATTAATTCTTCTAGATTTAATCTTTTATCCTTGATCTATGTCCCATTAATATCAGAGATCATCGTATACCCTATTCTATTATTATCTCAAGTTGTATCTCAGTAAGTCTTGAACTGTCCATTTTTAACCTTCAAGGTCATTTAATGAAAAAACATACATTTCCAGGATTACAACTACCTGTGGCCAAAATTGCATTACTGYACCCTAGCCAAGTCTACCTCTTATTCAAACCATATAAATTGTGACAAGTATATTTTGGGCTGAAATATAGCCAGCATATTGGCAGCATTTATAACACATGCTACATGGAATATATGGGAGGATATTCATTGGGATGAAAATCATCTTGTTCAGCAGAGATTAAGTTTCATTTATTTCTTTTTCATTTTAGATGTTACCTATCTTTCATTTTAGATGTTATCTATCTTTTTACCTTGATACAAACTGGGACTTCCTCTAGCCCACTGCATTGAAACAGCTCTCTGAATGGAAAATAGATTATTCACYATGAAAATGGACACAAATAAAGAAGATATGACCGCTATGTCCTGTTAATGGTAAAAATAGTGCTGCCATATTGTTCAATCTGGGGTCCCCTAGAATTTAGGTCAAACCAGGGGTCCCCTATTTAAAAACTGGAGCTCCTAGAGATTTAAAAATAAACCAGATTCCATAGCTTTAAAATGTATCTTTGTGAAACAGGCACAGCAGTAGTCATATAAACTAAAAGGAGCAATAGCTTGCAGAAGTAGTTCTTTTGAATGGATTATGAAAGACTTTCACGGAATTTAGAATAAGCCTTAAGTTGATGTTTCTGTCTGGCTATCCCTATCGGTCTGTCTGCTGTAAAAACTGACCTGGACTTGCCTGGTCATGTGAATGCTGAAATATAGTGGTCATTATACAGAATGTCCATATTTTTTGCAGGTTAGAAGATTCTATCCATTTCCAAAAGTAGATGAATAAGTAATTGCAGGCTGGTCCAAATCTACTTTAACAATACAGAAAACCAGCAATTCAGATTGTATTCTCAGTATTTACAGTGAAATCACCTCAGTGAGCAAAGTGCTTCTAAATTCGATATCCTCAGATAGGTGTATAACCAGAACTTCTCAAAACAAAGTTGGCTTTATCTTTCTCCTTCCAACCTAAAACAATTACCCCAATCTGTTCTATTTTTCAGGCACATGGCAAAATGTACTGTGCTAGGCAAACAGCTTAAGTAGACAGTCTGAATTAACAGAACTGATTTTATGGCAAACATAATGTGACACTGTTCACACAAAGGACTTTTTCAGCTGACTTATGTAACATTCAGTTGGTGGGTGGTAATGAGCAACTTGGTCAGAAAGGGTTTTAATATCTTCAATAGGATGCCCAGATGAGGAAGAGGACKCTGACCAATAGACAAGGACTAGGCTGTCACTGAGGAAGCGAGTTTTCTGCTTCAGGCTTCAGCAGCTAGGTCTGTTGTGCTGATGTGCCTAACATTAGGTTTTCAGCTGTAAAATGTTTGGCCATAATCCATTCACAAACACATGAAACAATTCATCAGCATAGAGTTGCTTTATCATCTGACTTCTATTGACTTGCTAAGCTGAAAGAATGAAGCTAAAAAAAAAAAAGAAAAAGAAAGAAAGAGGACGAAGAGGACAAAGGGGGAGTCCCCAGTTCCCAGCTATCTGCCTCAATTTAAGATAAATATTATGCCTCTTTTTGCTAATCGCTGGAAGTATTTTACAATAGTCTTAATAAAAGCCATTTTCTAATCTGAACTTCCACAGTCATAGAAATGTTTAAATAGGACACTCAACTTTTGTTGAACATTTCCTCTGCATGTAGTGAAAGAATAATAGTTTTATGCTTCAAGGGTATGTTTGTCTTATGTTAAGCCCTCTCCGTATATTGGTGAATACTAATCTATTTTTAATAAGGCCAGTTTGGTCTCAGTTGATTAAAATAGTGCAGGTAAGTGCTATACAATAATCCAGAAAGCCCGATAACAGCCCTTTTTTAATATCTTGGAATCAACTTTAATTAAAAAAGTAAGGTCCAGATCCTCAGTTGGTGTAAAGTGGCATTAGTATTAATGGAGCTATGCCAATTTTCACCCACTGAATGTCTGATCCTGTGACTGTGCCTGGTTTATTTTTTCACCAGGTTTATGCTCTTTCACTGTTAATGAAATGTTGCCTGCTTCATTTCCTGAATAAGAATGTCAGTTTATGGAAGAAAACTAGACTATATATACATTAGCAACCAGATCTTCCCCAGTGCACATGGACACATTGACACTAACTTCAGGAGATACCCATCAGTTTACAAGAGTTGAGAAGCCGGTCTTAAGAGGGTTTATAACTTTTGATAAGCTTTTAAATAAAACCTTAAACYTAAAGTTTGAGTTGTGAAGCTGTGTGAAGCTGTATCATCTAAATTATTCACATGTACTTCTTTATCCAATGGCAAGCAAATTAAAAATATGAATATGTTTATTCTATAAAATTTTCTCAGGAGAAGTAAATCAGCAGTTAATTTTCAAGTTTTATGTGGACATACCAGGTTTAAATAATTAGTTTACTGGAAGTTTCATTATAGTATAGTGCATGAACTAAAAGTCCATGAACCATCCAGGTTAGCTATGTGCCCAATCATTTCCCACAGGAAGTTGCGCTAATCAAACATCAGACAGTGCTTTATGTAAAGGCTGACTGAACACTCCTGAGCCCTTGACAGATTTTATTCCACTTATTGCAAGGCTTCATTTTGTAGATATTAAATATTTGCTGCCAGAAAGTGGAGAGGTTATGGGAATCAAACTTTATCAGATTGTGTCTCTTCATCAAAGCCAATATGGTTTTCTTGGAATGAAAACTCTTTATGTTAACTGTATTTTTAAAATGGTCTGTCCACAGCTGGTTATTGAAATAGCAGCTTTTCAAACAATTCAAATGGTACCTTCTACCATCATGATATGAAAAGCACAGTTCAGGAACAGTCACCAAGACAAGTGGATAGACCATCCTGATGTCTTATTGAAAATGTCAGATAAAACAATCTTTCACTTAATACATGAATGAGATCCAGATGGAAGCATTCAGCTGAGTTTCATCAGATTTCCTTTCCTCGGATCAGATACCTCTCCAAGGCTTGTCTATTTTCTGACCTGCTCAGAACTGGAACTGCAATGTCCCCTTTTAGGGACAATGTCCCAGGCCTGACAGGAAGCAGAAGGGGTTCAGTTTCTCTTTCTTTCACAACCTCCAGCCTAAAGAAAAAAAAAAAAAAAAAAAGTGGTGTATGAACAACTTCTTGATTCCCTTATCCCTTACAGTTTTGGGTTTTTTTCCCTCAATATCTGCTTGTATTTAATTAATGCTCTTCCAAAGCACCTTCATAAACTTTATCATGGATCTTTTGAATGGGGAAAAGAAAAAGTTCCTTTACTCTTCTGAACCATTTTTAAGTGAGAGCCTCAAAAACCGCAGATTTCCTTGTATCCTTTCCACACCAAGCACTTAAAGAAGCTAGGCAAAGAGAAAAGGGCTGGAGTCATTTGCAGAAGAGCACATTCAGCTGCTGATTGTGACACAGCAGTGGTTACTTGGGAAAGTGATGACTGTGGCATTTGCAGCATATGATGGTTGTACCAGTTTCTG